>NC_140581.1:449420565-449958046 GCF_964204655.1 Triturus cristatus
ACTTCTCCCCTCTGCCACAGGTCCTCAACTTTCGATATCCCTATTAAATCCCAACTATGGAAGCCCTTGGTATTAACCAGCATCCCAAGTCGCTGAGTATCCCATAGCGGCATTGCTAGTGTGACCACCCCTTCCCAGCCCAACGTTCGTTGCGCCTCAAACCATATGCGTAGCGTGTGCGATGTTGGACCTGTAAGATTGCGTCTTTTCTTTTTGTTGTAAAGTGCCTCCATGATTCCAGACGGGCCAGGAGGTGTCTATCCATCCGGAATGCTGGATCTGTTTGGGGGACATGAAGCCACTGGTTGATAGCCACCAGTTGGGAGGCCCAATAGTATACTTTGATGTCTGGGAGTGCGATCCCGCCATCATACCAGCTTTTGGTGAGTTTGTGCATTGCTATACGGTGTGCTTTTCCGTCCCACAGTAGCGTCGTCACTTCTGCATTTATTGCTGCAAAGTAAGTAGCGGGGACAGGGAATGGTGTGTTCTGTAATGCGTATAAAAACCTGGGCAGTGCCATCATCTTAAAGAGGGCAGCCCGTCCCAGTAGCGTTAATGGCAGTGCCCGCCAATACTTGACGTCTTTTTTTAAATCTCGCCTGGGGCTGTGTCAAGTTTTTTTCAGTAAACTGTGCATGGTCATGTGTCACAAATATCCCAAGGTACTTAAACCCGTCTGTGACTATCTGAAGCGTGCCCCCTCGCGGGAGCCGCGGTGGGGAGCCATGCAGAATATAGAGAAGCGACTTGTCCCAGTTTATGGTGTACCCTGACACCCGTCCATAAGCAGCACAGATATCCAAGAGGCAGTTGATGGATCGTACTGGGGATGCTAAGTATAATAATTTGTTGTCCGCATACAGCGAAATACGGTCCTCCCAGTCACCGGTCCATCGCAGCCCTCGTATCGCCAGTCCTGCCTGATCCATGCCGCCAGAGGTTCCAGTACAATTGCAAATAGGAGTGGCGATAGCGGACAGCCTTGTCTCGTCCCTCTACCCAGTGGGAATTCAGCCGACAGATTCACTACCACCTGCGCCACGGGTTGCGTATACAGTAGCTGAATCCATGCACATAATTTCGGCCCGAATTCCATATGTTTAAGGACAGCAATCAGGAAAGGCCACTCCACCAAGTCAAACGCCATTCTCGCATTTAGCGAGAGTATGGCCGCATCCTCTACTATAGTCGCCAAAAGACCTCTTTCGCTACGGATTCCCTCCCTACCATCCTTTAACAGCGCCCCTCAAGTTTCCAAAACCACTCTCTCTCACACATGCATTTCTTTTGTTTTCTAGCACAACTCATGCCAGTGTAGGGTGTCACAGCACTTTAGATCACACATACACACACTACACAGAGACAATGAATCATACATGTGTAAATCAGTGTATAGGAAAGGTTACATAAGACAGGTGACTACAAGGTGTAGGAGTCACATGTCATCCATACTGGTAGGCAGTATATTTTAAGAGTGCTTGGTCTGAAGAAGCACAAACTCAGGATTTAAAAACAGAACACCATAGTTGGGGGTTCTCTTTAATAATAATAATAATAATAATACATTTTTACCCAAATTAACCCTTTTTGTGACAGTAGGATAATGAAAGGCTGGGTAAGAAAACAATGTTTTAACCTATATCTTGCAGTGTGCATGGTGCACATCGATGACAGTTCATAGGTCGCTGTGTTATATTAGGATTTTAACTTATAAACTCAAGTAACAAAAGGATCTCTGTGACAAACGCAGTAACGCACTGAACTATTTACATTATATGCACTTCTGTGATCTGCATGGTGCACGATCTTTGCAGCAGGCATATTTAACCCTCTGCGCGACCTTATTGAGCAATCAAAACTTCCATTAGACAACACTCCGATCTCTCTCCACCATGAATATTAATCACAGCATTATATTGACATTTTTACTGTTGCCTGGAAATTGCTGGAGGCAAAGAATTTGCAGCAGGTGCTTTTACATCCACAATATATTGTGGAAACATGGCTTCCCCCACCCGAAGTCAGCGCCTGGTGCAGTGGCACCGTTCGAACCACCCTAGTGCCGACCCTGGATTCAGAGGTCTACCTGGATACACATAGCATAAGTGAAGCACACAATCTGTGGCGGATTGGGGGGGGGGGGTACCGACAGAAGCAGTGAACTGCGGACACAAACGCGCAACCCCTCTACAATCCCTGTGCGACGGATAGCGCTGCTAGCATCACCAAACACCCTCTCCAGGAGCTAGCTTATTGCCAGGGGCCCTCTAGAGCAGCCCTCGCCCCACACGGGTCCTTGACCCCACACCCAACCCTTGCCATCTCTCAAGACAGACTGGAGATTCGCCTGGCACCATACTTCTAGCGGCCCCTCAAACACCTTACAAAATTCTTTAACAGACACGGTTTGTGGTTGGTCTGTAGAAAGACCTGGCCTTCGTAGGCTCTCAGCTCAATCAGCCAGTGTCACCCTGAGTCGATGTGTGTGCCAGTGATGGCAAGCGGCACCACCACCCCACTGCACGACAGTGCCCCGCTCTGGTACCACCCGGGCACCCACACCGCCGACAGCCCGGGTCCACCAGCCTCATCCTCTACCAGGAACCGGAGGCCACTTGTACAGCGCCAAGTGCGAGGCGAGCCAGCTAGCGCTGCCGGTGCTATTAACCCGCAAACTGGTACTTTTGTTACTGACCGACCTTGGAAGTATAAAAAGCTGAACTGGCCCCGCCGAGATCCTCCCTTCTAGATCAGTGAGAGAGACATGCACATTTTCTTAAGTATGTACAAGCACCACTCGCATTCGCAAGTAAGCACACACGCCAATACACTGAGTACCACCTGTGCACACACACACACTGTGACGTGCACACACACACAGATCATTAGCCACCCGCAGTGCACGTACTCAGTACTGAGGCAGCATTCTCTGCACGCCCACTCTTCAGAGGTCATGGGAAGTATACTTAGTGTCCTCGTTTGTGTGCACACGTTCTAAGGAGAAGCATAAAAAAGGTCAGAGAGCATTGTTCCGCAAGCGCACTCTGCAATGCACGCACATTCACAAGTGCGCATGCGTGTGCCTGGATGGCTTAAATGTGTGGATGTGTCTGAGGGTTGGTGGTTGGATGGGTGGTTGTCTGGCGGTGGATGGATGAATGCATGAACGTGCGAGGGTGGGTGTGTGGATGGATGAAAGGATGGTTTTATAGATGTGTGTCTGAGGGTGGGTGGGTGGTTAGAAGGGTGGATGGATGAATGAATGGATGTGTGTGTGTGTGTGTGTGTGTGGATGGATTGTCGGGCGGACTGGTTCGGTTCAGATTCACCCGCATCACTCTGCACGCACTCAGTGCCATTTAGGATATATGGTTCAAACGGGAATGAATGTTATTTACTTAGCCACTCCCTCGCAGTGATTTTTCTACAGACGCCTATTCCTTCCGTTGCGTGTTCACTGTAAGTCTTTTCTGAACCCCCCTGATGCTGGTGAGTCTTGGAATTTCCTGCACGCGCGGGTCCTGCATTTGTAGGTCGCTGGCCCCAGACATTCCTAAGGGGTGCTATCTGCTCACGGCTCTTTGTCGGGGCCATTGCAGCTCATGGGTTCCAATCTTGTGCTAATATGACCACTTTCACACGACTCCTGGAAAGAATGAGCCGATTACAATGTTTCGCTTCCTCGTGGTTTCTTGCGTGAGCAGGCGCCAGCGCCGGCAGCCAAACGGGCTTTCTGCCTGAGGGCGAAAAAACGTAAGGAGAGAGGTTTTGTTGAGAGGAGGGCAGGTGAAACCCGAGCAAGTACAGAGGAGGAAAGGGGGATCGAGCGTGAGGCCAGGACACAAAGCTGTTTCCCGTCCAGGCGCGTTCACATCTCCTGTCTGAGATGATCTGGAGCCGACGGAGCTGTACACGTGCACATCGCCTGTCCGGGCGCGCACATGTCCTGTCCCCCTTCTGGAGACGCCATGCGCATGCACATCGCCTGTCCAGACGCGCACATATCCTGTCCCCCTTCGGCCAAGAAACTGACAACAATAGGTCTCGCCAAGGCGTGCAGCGCACGTGCGCTGCGTCGCTAGGCGAGACCTAAAAAGGATGTAATTTCATTTCCAAGGGGAAGTCTTGTTCCTCTTTCCCCACTTTAGTGTCTGGATTCCCTCTCTCCAGTCTCAGAAATGTCAGTAATACACTTCCATTATCTGGAAAAGGAACCTCACCTCCATCTTGTGCACATGAACAGGCCAGGAGCTTTCAAAATAGAACTCACAGGCCTATGTAAGTTCAGCTCCCTCAGACCCTCATGCAGTGTGTAACACTTTTCACACACGATATATGTGCTTGGGAACTTGGCGCTAGCTTTTCGATTCCATCGTTGCCAGCGTAAATGTTTTCGGATAAACACATTTTATTGATTTTCTGTACCAAATAACAAAGCAACAGAGCGTGTAACTCATGTGCGGTATACAGCACCAGGCCTTGGCAATAAAGCAAATGAAAGGAGAAAACAATAGCCATATATTGTTATGAAGGCAATCTAATGTCTTCGTATGACCACCACTTCCCCCAGATCTTCCTATGCTTGTGCGGGCAGTCTCGTGCACTATATATTGGCTCTTCCAGCTTGGCATAGTGGTACATTGCTGCTTTCTATTCGGCCAAAAGAGGGGCTTTGCCAGCCTCCCAGTGTGTTACGATGTCTCGTTTAGCCACCTTGACCCCAATACCCACAAGTGTGTGTTCTCCTCTAGGACCAGTCACATCATCATGGATGCCCAGGAGTGCAATGCGTGTGGTACAGTCGATTAAGCGCTCTACAATGCAGGATAGTGTGACAAATATTTCCTGTCAATAGTGTTTGATAATGGGACATTCCCAAACCATATGTAAGAATCCACAGTATTTGGGCCGACATCTGGGGCAGCTCACTGCAGTCACCACCTCTATATGTTGTAAAGGGCTAGGGGAAATGTAGGCCATGTGGAGGTTCTTGAGCTCGATAAGACAAAGGCGTGAGGAGAGAGCTCTTTGGGCCATCCTAGCATATCACCAATTGCTCTCGTCCAGTGGTTGTACCCAGTTCACCCAGCACTCTAGAAGGGCTCCAAGCTGGTCAAGTGCGTCAGCTATAGGGGTTTTGTAGAGGATGGAGATAGCGCCATGAACCAGAGGTCCGAAGGTGATTTTGGGCTCTAGGGGGTAATGTTCTGGCAAATCAGTTAGTGTGGGCTGGTGTGCCATTAGGGCATGACTTAATTGTGAACATTTGTAGAAATTAGATTTATGTAATGTGATGTCTGCCTGGAGGTCCGCAAAGGACTTCATGAGTGAGACACCCCACACATCACCCAGCTTGGAAATGCTAATTAAGTCCGAGCACTTGAAGGCTTGTATTCGGGCAGAACGTGCAAGCCGCATACCATGCCGCAGGGGCGTTTCTTGTGTGGGTTTGTGGTTCTTCAGATCCAGCATAGAGCTGCTCTCCAGCATAGGCACATACGTTATCTCTGGAAGTGATCAGGGGAGTGGGTTCCTGTATAGCAGCCCCTCTATGTGAGAACGGTTGATCATTGACACCTCATGCCAGAAGGCCGGATCCTCATGGCCACCAAAGATCCAGTCATTAATAACTTGGATCTGGGATGCCCATTAATAGAGACTCAGGTCAACTATGGCCATCCCGCGGTCTTTTGTAAACTGTATGCATTTATGACGTTTTGTTTTATCTTCGTAATGCCTGTACCTCCCTTGGCGAGCTGTGTAAACCACATTTGGGAAATGAGAAAGGGGAAGTTTTACATTATATGTAGGAGCCTAGGTAGGAGCATTACTTTAAAAAGGGCCACGTCGTCCGTGTAGAGCGCTATGCGGTCTTCAAGGCCGTCATGCCGCCAGAAGCCTCAGTATTGTGCATCGCACCTGATCCACACCGCTAGAGGCTCAATTTCCAGTGTAAACAGGAGCAAGGAGAGGGGGCAGCCCTGCCGGTTGCCCAACACAATGAGAAACGTGGGGGATAAAATACCATTAACTCTCACTTGTACTCTTAGTTTGGCATAAAGTATTTTGACAAAGGCGAGGAAGTGTGGTCCAAAACCCATCCGATTAAGAACCTAAAAAGAAAGGACCAGTCAAATGCTTTTTTGAAATCCAGCAGCAGTAGTGTTGCATGGTCCGGGAGTATGTGGGGGTGGGCAAGTGCTGCATGGGGTGGTGCAGTGGTGTGTACTGCGATGTGGCATAAAGCCACATTGGTCCGTATGAACAAGGGTTGTAATTACTGTTGGCAGTCTGCTTGTCAGTATTTTGGTGTAGATTTGTAACTCAGTATTGATCAATGAAATTGGTCGATAGGAGGAACAGACCCCTGGGTCACGGCCTGCGAGTTGCAAGCCAATGGAGCACATTACTGGTTTTGTCCCCTCATTCATAGACCTGTGTTTGGGTGGCTTTCCATCATTTTTTACCTACTCGAGGCAGTGTTGATGCAAGGAGGCATGATGCATTACAAGCAGCTTTTTGGAGAATATTCATCTTGTCAATGGTACTCATGCTCAAGGCACAGCAAAGTGTTCTCATGATCCACTATTTTTTGGGAGTCTGGCCTTGTATTGCCCATGTGTGTATGCCTTCGCCTTACCCTGCAGGACCGCCTTTCCAGCAGGAAAGTTTCTGGTCTGTCAGCCGAGCCCTGGTTTATCACATAGTAGGCTTTCAGCCCCGTAGGAGGTACCAGGAACACTGGGTGTCTGTTAGGTAACAGGCTTTCAACTGCCACATAAGAGGTGCAGCCCTGACACTGTCTGACCCCGGTGCATTATACTGGTGCATGGTCTAAAAAGCCTCTCGTAAGGATGTCTGCCCCTGTTGTTATAGCCATGTTTGTTGCTGGCATAAAAAGGTGGACTAGCCGAGAGGCATCCATGCGCTGCCAAGACGTGTCTATATGCGCTCTTGCGGAAGCAATGTTCTCCAGAGATCGAGACTGTTGGTCCACTCTAATGGGGAGTGCCCACGTGAGCCCAGAAACATTGGTACCAGATACTCGCAGTTGGGCTCGTAGGGCAGGGGACACGATTGTACACAACAGTGATTGTTTAAAATAATAGCGTCTGTGTTTTGCCTAGTTGCTGTCTGCACTGATTTTGTCCTCTTTGTGCAAGCAGTCTTACATTGCAGTTGGTATGTAACCAACGTATAAATTGCTGCTTTCTGGTCTGTGTGAGTACGCACTGCTGCTTACTGTGATTAGGCTATCCTGTTTTAGGTTTAAACCTATAATAACTGATAAAATCCGACTAAAAGGGAAACAGCCCTCTTCAGTGTAAGCTGCAGAACCTCAAACTAAAATGCTGTTCAAAGAAAAGAGAATGAGAGAATATTTCATTTGTTTTCTTTCCGATGGTGCCAACACAATACAACTTTTTATGCAAGATAGCAGCAAGAAAGACTTGTCTAAGATTATTTCGCGTGAGTTTTGCTGCTACGGGATGTCACAAAAATATTTTTTCGCATTCCTTTTGTTTCCTCCAATAGTTTGTGCTTTGGTGCAGGATTTAGAAGCAAGTTTTAGGTCTGTTCTAAATATTTTATACACTGTAGAGGATCTAGGATAATTAAACCCATCTTTTGACGGTGTTGATTTCCTTCATAAAAATTGTGGCCACTATGTACCACTACATTTATCCACAGACATATAATGGGCAATCATTTTGATACATCAGCCTCCTTTCCTAACAAGTCAGTATTGATAGGCGGTCAACTACCGAACACCCCAGGCTTTAACCATTCAATTCAAAGTGTAGTGAAATGTACCTGTGCAAAGAGTTTATGGAGAAGTGACTTGCATGGCTCTCACAAGGTATTTTTTACCCAGAAGCCCTGTCAAACTTTAAACTTTGGCTAAAACACACATATTTTCCTCACTTTTGTGTGGGTGAAGTTCTGGAATCTGCAGGGAGCCACACATTGTTTACCATCTCCCGATTAAAAATGGTACCTCACTTGCGTGGGTAGGCCTAGTGCCAGTGCCAGGAAATGGCCCAAAACGCAATGTGGCGACACCAGCATTTCCTGTCAAAAAAAGTACCTGATTTGGCCATGGCAGTAGCTGCGATATATGGGTCCAGGATCAGGGAAACCTACCAAACCCAGACATTTCTGAAAAATTGACACCCTTGGAAGTTGAGGATGGTACACCTCATACACATTTGTCTTATCTGCATATCCCTGCCAACCTCAAACTTTCCTAAAATCTCACACTTTCCTTACATTTTTGTGACGTCAACTTCCAAAATCAACCGAGATCCACAAAATTGATACCACCTTGCGTTCCCCCACTTGTCCCGATGAGAAGGGTTAATGGGAGTCCACTGCCAGGACTCCCATTGACCCTGGTTTGATCTGTCCATGACGCAGGCACTTGACCTAGTCACACGAGTGGGTAACGTTTTATTGGGACTAGTGGGGGAATGCTGGATGGATCCCTGCTGATTTCCGAAGTTGGAGTCACAGAAATGCAATGAAAATGTGCAAATTAGGCATAGGTTGGGGTTTCAGGGCATTGTGGGCAAGAAACCATTGTGGGATTCAAGCGTAGCACACCATCCTGGCTTCTTCTGGGTGTCTAGTCTTCAGAAATGTCTGGGTTTAGTAGGTTTCCCTGGGTGGCCGCCCAACCCGGGCACAAATACTACTGCTACCCCTATTGCTGGATTTTCCATGTTGCGTGGAATGCTCCTGAGCACCAATTCAGTGAAATTAGCCAATTGACTCATTTCACTTTCAATTTAAGTGGGATTAAACTGAGCACCCTGCAGAGACAATGGGGCTAGCAAAGAGGCGAATTGCGATTCACTGACTGAGTCCTGATCCACCCCAACACGGGAGATGGATTAAAGATATGGTAGAGTGGGCCTTTGCAGAGTCAGTGAGGATGAAAAAGGTGAGAAAAGATGAGAAACTTGAGGATGACGTGAGGTCCTGGCACTTAATGATTGCAGACCTGTCTAAAGAGAAGGATTCCCAGAGAGAGAAGAGCCTCCCTCCCAATCAACCCAGGAAGAGACGGGACCCAACATACAATAATGGAGAATACGGATAGTTGAAGCACAGGATTGAATGGATGGCCATCGAACCCCGAAGTGAACGGGGCTACCCATGACCAGGGGGAGGAGGGATAGGGAGATGGGTACGTTTGTTTTTTGGTTCACTTGTTCACAGTTTTTGTTAGCAAATTTCAGGCGGACTAGAAAGTAATATTGACACAGATGTTCTGCGGTTTTCTATTGTAATGAAGCACCCCAATAGGGGTAACATCCTATGTTTTACAAATATGTAATCAGATTGATTGAAATCAAGCACATTGTATCTAAGGTGTTATGCTAATTTGGGAAAGTGTTGTGGTTAACCAAATGTCAATAAAAAAGATTCATTACACTTTCAATTTGAGTGGCAGTAACAACAGTTTGCCATGCAAGCTGATAGTCCTTTCACCAAAAGAAAAAAATATGATTCTGGCTGCTCGGGACGCTTTTCCCCAGCAGCCGAACATGAAAAACAAAAAAAAGAAAACCCTCTGATGCGAGCAGTAGAGGGTCCTTTACAGCCCCCCTGAGAGTCAGCCAATGCCGTCAGATGCACTGGGGAGCTAGTGCAGGCATCACCCGTTGGTCGACACCCACACTTAAAAGGCTAATTCTTAAAGTTTCAGGTGTCTTGGATTGAAGGAATACATTTTAATCTGGTGTCATTCAAAATGTAAAAGATTTGGCAAGGTACAATGCTGTTGGAAGGGTTGACCACCCCTACAATGTCGCAGTATTCAGTAAGGAGTAGTTGAATGATCTTCAGCTGTGTCCAGGAATTTGCTTATTAAGTTTGAATATACTGCTACTTTTTTTAAACCATATATAGTCCTATAAACCAGACAGTCCTGAAAGAGTAGGTATGAGAGGCAGGGTCGGACTGGCCGTAGCAGGCACGGGGCGTTTTCCCGGGAGGCCAGAAGGGTGGGGGTCGGTTTTGTAGCAGTGCTGTAATATGGGCCCCTTGTAACAAAAGCGCAGCAGCAGTTTCCCACCAGCACAAATTGAGGAAACCTTTTCACCATCAAAGCGCAATGCTATGGGCTTGTTTATGCTAGTCGTCTTTCTATGCTGAGCAAGTTTATGTAACCTCCCATATATGGAATTAACTACATCAGTATTGTTATTTGGTTGAGAAAGCACTAGCCGTTTTCATTTTTTGTAGATTGTTTATCTTGTGTTTTTCAGAAGGAGTCTTACATTTGTTTAGTTTAAAGCAAGTTATTATTTGAATGCAGTTATTCTTGACATTTTTTCTCTTTTTCTATTTTAGCCTTGATCCAGAACAGAAGGAAATGTTAATTGAAGTGATTGAAAAGCTTTTGAAGGACAAAAGCACGGTATGTTTCAGCAATGTGTCAGTGCGTTGCTTCTAGTTTTACGAAGATCAGAATTAGTGGTAGAAGAAAGCTTTCGAATATATGCGCCACATATTCTAATATTTTTTCTGTTCGTCAAAACTTCCATCTGTATAATTGGGTACTTATCTATTGTTATTTTCATGGTACTGCCAAACGGTTAAATGTATGTTTATCCATCTGTTGAATCCATATGCATTCAAATACAAGCTTAATTGTGTCTAATATAGTTTTGCTTTTTGAATGTCAAGTGGAAATAGTATTATGGAAAGTGTATTTTCAAATGGACCGCTCTGGTTTGTAACACAGCACATTTACAGAAAAGATAGTCTGCTCAAGTACACCTGGTTGTTAGGGGATATTCATTATTTCCACATAATTAAAAGAAGCTATTTGTCACACCTTACTGTAGTACCTCTTATGAAGAGAGTGTTTGCAATCTCTACAACCCACCGACCCAAACAACGGGCAACGATGTGATCCTTTTACATTGAGAATATCTTGCTGTTGCTGTTTTTTACTATGCTTATGGATTTGTCTGTGGCTGCTCAGTGCTTTTTAGGTTGAAGCCTACCGTACAGCGTTGTGAGTTGCGAAAGACATCTTGGGGACATTGAGAAAGCGTCCCTCGGAATACATTCTGCCCATAGCTTATCATTGACTTTGTGGTTTGTAACTCACATTTCCTTGCTTTCTATTTCATTGCTCTATTTGTTTTAGGCTGTGTAACTTGAGTTCATTCTTCCCTTGCCCAAATCGTGTTTACTGTATCCTTCCAAGATTTCACTTCCTGTAAACAGGCTTTTACATATTGTTCAAATCTTGTCACATTTGCTGTGAATATTAATCTCCCCATGGAGCCCACTAATGTCCCTGCTGTGCTCCAGTTTACAAGCTGTAACATAACCCTTAAAACAGGCCTGCAGGGAGGAGGTGCACGCACTTTCTGTGGCAAGAAATATTCACATCAAGGTTCTTTTATCAAAGCACTGTTGGCTTTTGCTTAATGTGACCCTCCAGTGCCGTGGCTTTCAAACTTTTTAATGCCGACCCCTGGGTACAAAAAACAAAAAATCATCAGGCACCCCCTTGAATATTTCACATTTATTTTGTTAAATTGGCAATGTTTAAATATGTCTAAACATATTTAAACATTAGCTCTGGTACCCTTTTTACACATTCTCCCAGTCAGGATATTAATGGCAAAAGATGTTAGTGGTGGCCCATTGCGAAGTGGCTTACTGCCGATTATTTTAATCATGTAAACCAAAGTGGGCCCTCCCCCAGTTCGAAGCCCACTGCTCTAGTGAATGTCTAATGATCTTTCTGTTTACAGTCAGCGGGTCAGAGTACCAAACCCTTTTAATAATAACACGTATTGGTAAGACATAAGCGGTTGCCTACGCAATTACACTTAATGAGTAATAGCCTCCGCGTGTGCAACATGCAGTGGCAGCAGCCTCTGCACGGGGGTGATGGGCACGGGGGATAGGTTGGGAGAGGGGAGGCATGATATAAAAATAAAAAATTAACTTACTTCCTTCGCCGCCGCACGTCTCTCCTCTCTCCTCGCAGAGCAAGATGGCACCTAGGCCCCCGTACTCACCCAGCCACTCATGAGGCTGCAGGAGCAGCGTCGTGATTGGTCTGAGAGGCTGTTTCGGCCGCTCAGGCAGTAACTGGGAGGCTGGGCATGTTCTCCTCAAGTGCACATGACTGTTTGGGTGGCCCCAGAGAGCAGGCCAAGCAATCATGTGCACTTAGTGAGGGAGTGCAAACCACTCCTGCTCCCTCTGACGGCGGCGAGCCCAGCTCTGCCCCACCCGACCTGGTTGGAGTCAGAGTCTTACAAAGTAGAATAACTTCTTGTATTATAATGATTTTTTTTGCACCGCTCAAGGAGCAGTGGGGTGACGCTCCTCCTCCTTAGGAGAGGAGCCGCTACTGGCAACTTGTCAGTAGCACGGTGCCATAAAACCTAGACAACACAGATTACTGCTTTCCAGAAAAATACAAACAGGAGCCAAGAAACAACTACATAATTTACACTACAGCCTTAAACATCCTGCCTATGTCAAAACATAGTTTTTATACTATTTGCTGGATGCGTTTGTTGTCAGCAATGAAATTGGTCAACATTTTCCTCTGAATCAACAACAGCCTACCACCAGGGCCGACTTAACCACTTTTGGCAACTGGTACAACACTCTATGCCACTTCACACTATGCCTCTCTACTCTGTGCGAGTGCACTCTACCTCACTCTTCCCTTCACCACTGCACTCTACACCACTCCAGTCTAGGCCACTCCACTATGCACCATTCCACTCTATGCCTCTGGACTCTTTACTGCACCACTCCTCTTCACCGTACTCTGGAACAATTTACTCTGCGCCACTCCGCTTTATGCGGCTACTCTATGCTACTGCACTCTACCCTGCACCGCTCCACTCTACCCTGCACCGCTCCACTCTACCCTGCACCGCTCCACTCTACCCTGCACCGCTCCACTCTACCCTGCACCGCTCCACTCTACCCTGCACCGCTCCACTCTACCCTGCACCACTCCACTCTACCCTGCACCACTCCACTCTACCCTGCACCACTCCACTCTACCCTGCACCACTCCACTCTACTCTGAATCAATCTACTCTGTCACTGCACTCTGAGCCACACTACTCGACACTGCTACACTCTGTACCACTCTACGCCACTGCATTCTACTCTGCACCACTATTTTCACACTGCCCTCTACGCCACTCTGCTATACGCCACTGCACTCTATGCCAATGAACTCCACACCAGTTTACTCAAAACTAATGCAACTGAGATTTTCTCTCTAATATCAATGGGTAGAATAATTTTCTCCCCTCTACAGATAAATATGTTGTCAACATTTAGTTAATCACGCACCTACCAGAAAGCTTTCATTTCTCCGGCAATTTCACGTCTACTGATAGTACCCCATCCATTCATAATCTTGGTTTTCACCTCTTTCAACACCTAATCCTTACCATATGCTTCTATCCACTCCTTTTTAGGTCTCGCTGAGTCAGCGCATGCGCTGCTCTGTGAGACATTTTGTAGTGTGCTTTTAAAAGTGCTACCCCAGGCTTCTGCTGGATCTAGCGCTTGCTTTCACACGAGCGTGCACGCGCGCAGCCACCAGCTTGCTCCATGTTACTCTCTCCCGGTTAGTTTGCTTTCCTTCCCTCCACTCACCGTGTTGCTCTCCTTCCCCCCCACGCATTCCCTGCCCTCTGTTGCTTCCGCCGCTCTCCTATTGCTCCCTTCTCCTGTGGCGTTTGTAATCCTGCTGAATCGACTCCCTACATGTAGTGCCCATCTCAGTCTGAAAAGTTTCATTTCTGTGTTACAAACATAAGGACAGGCTTCTCCTACAATACAAGTGCTTCCCGGCTGCCGTTTTATTTTTTGTTTGTACTGGAAGCGCACCTTGGAGCTTTAAAGTCGGCTGCTCTCGTGCTATGCCGTCCCGATTAACTTTCGGCCCTCCCCCACCTTCCGATTGCAAATGAAGCATTTCTCTCCCCCCACCCTTTCCCTGTGCATCAATTGTTCATTTGGTTTCCACTTATATCTTGTCCCCATGACACCCTTGCTTGACGCATGTGCATGCATCTTTAGAGCAGATGGTGGGTGGGATGTGTACTTTCAGCCCAGGGTTCCTATTCATGTAGTGCGGTCACAGTGAATAAATGCCACTGTAGATCCCAGATTCATGATGATCATCGAAAACCAGGCTGCTAAAGGTGCAGTGGGCGGCTGGGTGCAGGAGCCCAGCCCCACCCGCTGCATTGTGTTTGAAAACGAGGGGCATGCAGCTCAGGAACAAGGAGTACCACTTTTATTTATAGAACACCGGGGCAGTAAAATTGCTATACTGCTTTAAACAGTCTTACGACCCGGCTAAAGATGTTTGAAAAATCACTGAAAACGCTTTCAGCATACGAAGCTGCATCGGTCATTGTGGTGTGCACATATTGCTGAAATAAATTGAGATGGCTAGAGAACAGAGATGACTGGGAATATTTGTGATTCACATACTGGCCATGCATGAAAACCGTAGGTTAATGCTGGCAGGAAGACCTGGAGATTTAAACGCTCACCTTTGATGCATGGTAGATCTGGAGATTACGAGTTAAAATGTTGGCAATACTAATTCAGGCTTCCGTAATTAACCCTTCTGAGGCTGGTAACTGCGTGCAAAACATTAGTAAAAGTAAAGTTGCTCCTGTAATTTAGAGCACTTACTTTTGGATAAAGTGTTCTATAAAGCTCTACACACAATTATGATCTATAGTCTTTATTATAGGATCGTTTTAAAACACATAATTACATTAAAATATACATTCAAGGAAATTGCACATCATGTATAGATTTGTGATGTGATACAACGATTGTTAGGGGTTGATTGTGCACCAGGGTACCCTTCTGTGTCCTCATACATGTAGTTGCACATGTACTAACAACATGAGAAGGATGTACATAGAGCACAGATGTCCTGTACTGTTTGGTTAATATGTCTTGTACTGTTAGCTACGCGCCCTTGGGTAATTGTTATTTAATGTAAAACTGGTTTTGTTTCCTTGTTCTTATACTTGAGCACCGCAATAAATAATTTCATGTACACTTCAGCGCTAGTACTCTGACTACACCAGTGCTGTGTCTGTTCACTCAAGCACAAATTCAAGAGGTGTGGGGCGTAAACCCATTCTGTTCACCCACAACACATTTCATAACAACGCACCTGACTTAGGCCACCACATTCTCTAAGAGGCTGCAAGCAGGTACAGAATCACTGAAGCTTCGCTGAGCACTGCAGTGACTCAGTGAGCATTTACACAACGAGCAACAATGGATAGGGAATATATGTTTGTTTTCAACGGAGCATTGACTGTATCATAGTGCTTTTATCTTTAAGCCAGGTTGCACAGCAGCCTGCTTTGCTGTGCAGTGCAACACGTATAAAAATAATTGGCAAATCTAAATGACGTTACATAGGTGAAACCTATTGGTTTTGCCAATGCTAGTTTACTTCTCTGTCTCTCTCGCCCCTCTTGCCATCACTCCAGCTTTCTCCTAATTGTCACTCCCGTGGCTGTCCCCCCTTCACGCTGTGCCTCAAGGCACTCGCTCTTCCCGCGCCCACAGGATTAAATGAATGTTGATCTTTTATTTGTTTGTGTCAAGAGAGGGTTTTACAAATGCAGATGCACGGAAGTGAGCCCTGAAAACGATTGCCAAGCAAATTATGAAACAAGACCATGTAAAATATGGGAAAGTCTCTTTAAAAGTCAAACAAGTGTATTTCTTTAACATGCGGAAGCTTTTTCTTAAGTCACATTTTTACCACTGCACTGAGAGGAACTTTTTTTTGTCCCGCCTTCTCCCCGGAGACAGTACCATTAATGATGTAAGAGGCAAGTCAATTTTCATGTGCTTTGTATGACTGCCATATTCTTTTAAGCACAACATTATAGTCTATTACATAAAACACAATACGATTTTGTATAGCATTGGCATAGCCAATATGTCTCGCCTTTGGGACCTTATAAGTGTTTAGCCATGCAACAGTTGATGTTGTTGCACGAAGGATATTGTGCTGCATAACTAAATACTTATAAGGTCCCTAAAGCGAGACCTGTTGGCTATACCAATGCTTGTTTTGTAAACTGCTGGTTTCTTCATCAGTAAAGATACCAGCTACACAGTACTAATTCCAAGGATCCTGGTCAATGTCTTCGGAGGTAAGGAACATACTATTTAAGAAATATTCTGTATAATGTTTTTACCCTTGGCATATACTGCACTTCTTTCAAAAAATCTTGTAATCTAATGGAAAGTCTTGCAATTCTAGTTGACACGCTGAATAACTCTTCCGTGGTTAACAATTTGGTTAAAGGTTTATGATCGGACCTTAACATGAACTTCCTTCACCAAATGAATTTTCCAAAATGCTCTAGTGCCCACACACACGCTAATGTTTCTCTCTCAATTAGGGAGTACTTATCCTCCATAGGAGACAAAGAACGAGATGAAAACGCAACCACAACCTCTTTGCTTAGTTCACTCTTTTGGGTTAATACGCTGCTCAATCATCTTCCACTGACATCAGTAGTAACCCCTCTATCTGCAGTGGGATCAAAACATGGCAATGTACAATTTACACACTGCATTTCTGTTTTTGAACCTGAACGCTAACAGCCTGAACCCAACCATATCAATTATTTTCCCAGGGAGATATTCGGAGGTTCCAAATGACTGCAGATTGCATTTAAAAAGTACTGCTCCTATATACTTTATGCAGTGATCGTGTATGGAGATCCAGTCAGCAGCCACCTGCACTGAAACTACCCTAAATGATGCCCAACATAATGGTTTATATGTCCCTTCCCTTACAACGTTCAACACTACCTTCTTGCGCCCTTTACTTTTAACGGTCATCTTCCTCACTTTCCTCTGAGGACGACTCCTCTTCATTCTCTCTCCCAAATGCAACCATGGTGGGTTTTTTTCTTTTTCTTTGCACACTCTGTCATAATGTCCTATTATATCACATTCTAAACATTTAGCAGATTTTGCGGGACTCTTCTCAAACATATGCTAAGTGCAAAGTGCTGTCACATCTAAACCAGACAATGGTACTGTTCCCTGCTTTTTCCACACTGTCTCCTTTTTATTTTCTCCTTTCTGTTGTCTGTGAATCTTCCTCCGGTCTGCATAGACTTCTGTTTGATGTCCGACACCTTATTCACAGAGTTTACTACTTTCGTTTATTGTGCAAGTGTAGCCTTGGCGCTACGCTCAGACAAATCTGCTTTCTGTACTTGACACAATGTCTTTAAGATTAGTCTCACCTTCTACCCATAACCTCTACTGATTGGCTTTTTATTTAGTGTACATAATAATCTGCTCTCTTACAAGCTCATCATGCAGATTGGAAAATCGACACTTGATCACCAACTTTTTAAATGCGAATGTAATCCTCAATGCTTTGATGTTTCTGTGGTTTCCTTTGAAAGAAGGCGTGCCAGTTACTGCTCTGCATACCGGGGGTGAGAAATGTTCATCCAAATCCAAAATAGCGTTTTTTGACCGCATCCATATCGCATGCACTCCTCTCAGGTTTCTGCAGCTGATTATAAATATGTAGCCCTTCAGGTCCCAAACAGTACATTCACATTATATTTTTCCCCCTCTCAGCTTACAAGGAACCACTGCTTGCCTCCATATTGGCTATATAGTTTAGGAAATACTTTTTCCAATCACTCAACTGAACGGCTGGTTCCCTGGAGTTGCCTAAAGATCCATAGGTGAACTTAAATGTACTGGATGAGCACCCTCACTGCCTGAATCTGCTGTAACTGCACTGGATGACATTTTGAATAGAAGCTTAAACCAAGTTTTGTAGCACAAAAATGTTCCTCCCAATAACAAAAATCCAGCTGATCATCACAGTGCTGCGTACATCCTTGTTTCTTTTACCATGTAAACACCTGTGAACTATACTGTGTGAATATCTTGTTTGCCATGCTGTCCCAAAATCATTGGACTGTTAATATTCACCCCTAACACCGACTTCGCAGTTCTTTTAAAAAGATGCGCTATGTGAGCACTGTGAGCCAAAACGCTTCTCCTCTTAATGTAAAACAAAAAAACTTAAATGCAACATTTTGCACGTTGTACTGCTGCAAAACGTGCTTGCCTTGCAAAGTAATGAAGACTTTCCCTATGTTGAAAGATGGCCACTGATGCGCCTCCTGGCGTTGAATTCTACAGGAATTTAGGCGTGTATAGTAAGTGCGCTGCGCTTCGCTGCTCGCTGGTTTTTGCAGGTGATATCCCCTAGCATGCGACACCGAAGGCACGCAAGGACCCATGCACTGGCAACCATCTTATAGCGCACACCTGAATAACTGTCAGATACTAAATTTCTCCATAGATTAAAAGTTTAAACGTTTTAGCAGTCAAAAATTACACACAAATCCTCCTCCACTTGGACAAATACATAGTCATAACAGGGTCACTTAAATATGCACAAAAAGCATTCTTACTCCTTATGAAGTGTTCTGACCTGAAATTTACACTGCCTTGCGTCCAGTTTCCCACTTGTCTCCAACATATTGTAGTCAAGATGTACACGGGGATACCTTGACGGGCCGTCCGAGGCCCCTGCACCAGTTCTTATTCTTCTGGCTGAGGTGGGACTCGGGCCACCAGCAGGCAACGCTCACGGCGCAGCATGTGATGTCAGTCCTCCTGTCGCCTCAAAACCAGCTCTGCTCGCCCGCAGTGTGGGATACCTTGACGGGCTGTCCGAGTCCCCCTGCAGCAGTTCTTGTTCTTCTGGCTAGGGTGGGACTCGGTCCTCCAGCAGGTAGAGCTCGGGGCGCTGGAGGTGACGTTAGTCCTCCATTCGCCTCAAGACCAGCTCTGCTCTCCCGCAGCGCGGGCGCAACGGTAACGCACCCGGGCCAAGGGTGGGCCCTGCTGCGCCAGGACGAGGCTGGCCACCCTTCTTGGCCTTCTTCTGCGGGACATCCCTGCAAAAACCACCAGTTGTTGATCGAGGTAAGAGCTTTGGGAAGAGGAAGTCGGCTATGCTGAATACTAAAAAAATCCCCCTGGCCGTAACCATCACTAGCTTTTTGACCATTGCGATGGGGGCGATTAATAGTGCAATTGAGTGTGTGGAGGAGAGGTTGGGAGCCACAAAGAAAGCTATGCAAACTGGCGCTCTGGAAGGAGTTACTAGTGCCCCACAACTCCCGCATCAGGCTGGAATTGATAGGAACTTTGGGGAAATTGGTAACCCATATGTTTTTAATGGTGACTTAGTGATTGTGTCCATTGAAGAGCAGTATACACAGATTGATGCCAGTTGTTCACCACCCCCCAAAAAAGCCAAAGGTATTAATAAGCCACATCTCAAAAGAAAGTTGCCCCCGGCCTCAAAGAAGTTAAGTCCTAGCAAGGGAAATACTGTTATATCTCCCAAAATTAACCCAGTTAAAGAGGTTGTGAATGAGAGTTTGACACATACACAACTCGTAGATATCTTAGATAAAACTTTAACAAGGTTTTTTGATCCAGTGCTGGCCATTCCTAATAGTATTGACACATCCCTGAAAATGTTAATTGGATCAAGTTTAAGCAGCCTGTTCGAGCAAATCTAAAAAGCCAGTGGAACTGACTCAAAGTTTACAGTCTCACACTGCTAATTCAAACCAGGGAAGACTACACGAGGGTGGCCAAACAGATAACCCCAAGGAAAATAGTCCTAATTACATTGCACAAATTAATTCTGTGGGGGGTGGCCTGCAGTTCAAACAGGTCTGCAGCAGAGGACTGGTTCGGGCCTAACTTAGTAAAAGAAGGATCTGCCTATGCAGGTCAACAGGCAGCACGTTTAAACGCGCAAAGAATCCTGCAACTCTCTCCAGATGCAACGCCACTGGTAATTATTTTTAAATATTTTCCACCCCAGCCTCAAGTTGAACTTCCACAACAATTAAAAACAAGGTTTTACTCTGGTTTAAAAAATATACATTCTGGTATAGCTGTGAGGATCTGTTCAAGAACATAAACAATGTACAGAGTGTGTCCTGGGTTGGTTCTCAACAATAGGAGGACCCTGGAGACTGTATTGTGGTCAGTTTCAGAAATAAGTACATGGCAGGCTTTCTTCTGGAAAGATTGTCCAGGTCGTGTCTATCTGATGGTGGGATTATGGTACTACTTTTGAGTTATTTTTATAAACCATCCAAGCAACTCCCCCTGAAGTCACACTCCATTTACTGAGGTGTCCCTCAGTTATTTGCTATTCTGACGCACAACCGCTTTATTTCTCTGGAACAAATCGATTGACTACACACCCAGAAGATATCTATTGCTCAGGAGTGGACAGAAGGACAATAAACCAGAAAGAAGCGATTTCTCTCCTAGTCTATACCCACATGGATCTAGACACTATAAATACCCCAGGGAAAGAGAGGGACAAACAAGGTTTTACCTGTTTGTGAAAAAAGTGTCTGTCGTAGAGATAGGTCAGATTGTACAAAAGGCTAACAGTTTTAAATGATTGTTCTGGAATGTTGTGTGGCGAGAAATGATGATTAGCTAGACTTTATAAAAGCTATGACATTTTTTGCCTCCAGGAAACCTGGGGCCTTAAAATCCGCATGGATGGATTTGTGTCCATTCATACACCAGCCGCTCATTCGTGTGGAGACTGTGATCGTGGTGGGTTGCTTACTTTGATGACAACCACTATGGACAATAAAATGTGTTCCTCTAACTTTGACTCACCACATTTTCAAATTATTAATATTATGTATAATTCAAATGTCACACTTATAATTGTAAATTTTTGTCATAATAATATTATCTCGGTTAACACTGAAATACCGCCATGCTCTCAAACTCCCCAAGTAAGCATCTTATGGTGTTGAATACTGATTATATAATTTTATGGGGCGGGGATTTGAACTGTAGATTGTTTATTTTCAAAGGTGTCTGCTTGCACTTACATGGAAAAGTCTTCTGCGGATTTCTGTCACTTTGAACATACCCCTTGGGGTAACGTTTTTAACTCTATACTATCCCAATTTTCTCTTTTTAACAATGGATTTGATTACTCGGGCAGGACAAGATGAGCTCGCACATATCAGCAGTGGCCGGGGTAGTCTTATTGACTTTATTGCACTTTCTGAATACTATAAACCGAAGTCTGTATCTTTTTCCATCCCAAAAATACTTTTTAGTGACCACTTCCCTCTGTCCATCCAGTGTGAAACTCAAAGCAAGAAAGTGACACCAGTAGTGCCACCTATGACCCATAATAAAAACAAGGGCCTTATGTGTAAATGGGCAGCTATTAATCCTGAGACTCTTCTTGAGAAATTAGTGATTAAAAACAGGCAACAAATTTTGACATGTTTAGAAAGCGATTTAAATCAAAGTATGCTAGAATCATTTGCTGATATTACCTAAACAATAAATTCCTAAAAATTGATGGAAATCAAAATTTCTGTAAGCCTTTTAAATGGTTTAATAGTGATTGCTCAAAGAGCCACAGTAATCTTGTCAAGGTCTTAAAACCGAATCCCAAAGATGTATAGCAGCAGGAAGAACCTGCAGACGGTATTATAAACCGGCCCTTGCGAACCGCAAGAAGACTATCAAGAAAGAGGCGTGGGAGACCTTGTTTGAAGCTAGTGTTATTAAAGACTCTAGTCTTTTTTGAAAGACTATTACTGCCCCCTTTTTCAAGGCTAGCAATCATAGCATGTAGGGAATGGGCATGGATGCACCCTTGGTTCACTTCCTAGCACAGATGCACTGAGATGTGAAGGGTAGAGTCAGATATGGGGTAGATGGTGGATTATCCAGTATTAGGGGTGTCTTTCATAGATTCACATGCCTGAATCATTCCCCGTCGTCGAGACGGGAGCCTCCGGTACATAAAAAAGTAATGTCCTATAGACATACATAGAGAAAAATAGGCCTAAGGACCTCCCCTTAGCAGCCTATCCTAGTCCTTATGTAAAAAGGACCAAACTCTTAGAGTCAGCCAATCAGCTATCACCTCCCTCTAGAACCTTCCTGGCAGGAGCCTCAGTCCCTCAGATTTTCTACCGCACGTTGTGCTAGGGAGTCTCCAGCCTGAGTTCTCCTCAGGATTTCTTTCAAACCAGATTGTTCACTTTTTTGGGACTCTCTACTTCAAGGATTGAACGCAGACCACTTTAGGCCTCTTGTTACTGCAGTGAGTGTTTATTTCTTCTGACAACTCCTGGCATGTCTGAATCCCAGAAGAAAGCCCTTTTCAGGGCTTGCTCTTCATGTGGGAAGAAGAGGCTTCATGTGGACGACAAGCATGACCTCTGCTTGTATTGCCTGTATCCGGACCACGTCCCTAAGGACTGTAAAATATGTAGGTCTTTCCCTCACAAGACCTTGAGAGACAGAGAGGGTCGTCTCCTTATCTGGCTGGACAGGCTCAAGGACAGGGAGAGTGTGGTGTCCTCCGAGGCAAGCTTTTCCGGAGCCTCTGAAGTCTCCCTGAAGAGGCCGAGAGTGACGTCTCCTGGCCCCTCAGACGCTCCTCCTATGAAGACACACAAGAAGTCTTCAGAGGCAAGATCTGCAAAGTCTTCAGTGTCTGGCAAGGACTCTCTGACTTTTAAGAAGCCTACCCTGTCGGCCAGCTAAATTGCGACGCCTTCTTCAGCGCAAAAAAGGGCGCCAGGTCATGTCTCCACAGCGACGACGACCGTGTCCACAACGACAGCGTCGTCAGTCTTCTCGTCGACGACAACCACCCCTTCATCGTCGTCAGCAGGTACTCCTATTTCGTCTATTATACTGTTAAAACCGTCGTCGGCGGCTAAGTCATCGTCGACGACGAAGATTGTCCCGTCGACGAAGACATCGTCGATGAGGAGTCCACCGTCGACGGAAGAGTCGACGACGAGGGCGTCGACGACGAGGGCGTCGATGTCGACGTCGAAGGCATCGACGACGAAGGCGTCGACGACGAATGAATCGTCGACGAGCGCATCGTCGACGAGGAGAGTATCGTCGACGGAGCCGCCGTCAGCGAAGACCATGCCGTCGACGACGGTATCGTCGACGGGAAAGTTGTCGTCGTCCATGGGGAAATCCGAACTGGTAGGAATGTCAGCAAGGAAGACAGCAGGGGTTCCTGTAGAGGCATCGCCATCTGGCAAACTGTCCAGACCGCAGATTACACCGGAAACGACATCTCCAAGTAAGGTGCAAACCAATTTGCCTATGGAGATTCTTCAGAGTGAGGAGTCGGAAGAAGAGCTCTTTGATCAGGCTACTTCTCCGTCTGAGCTGTACGTCAAATGTCAAAGCACGGACGAGGAACAGGAGGAGATGAGCGGGCAGGAACGCCCCGTCCAGGAACAGGTTCGCACGGAGGTCACCCCGATGGTATGTCTTCCCCTGTCGATAGTTAATGACCTCAAATTCCTTATCCGGGACTACAAGCAACGTTTCCCGGAGTCGCCAGCACTGGACACAGGGGGCCCAGTGCCTACTACAATTCCATCAACGACAGCCCCAAAGCAATCACGACCAGCGACTCAGGTCTGCCACGAGAAACCGCCACCTCAGGTGATAGTCATCGGATGAGGAAGCTGAGGAGATGGAAGAGGGGGAGGTCCAGGAAGACCGGACGGACCAGGATGAGGAGGAGGAGTATGTGGCATCCTCCCCACCTTCCCCACAACCGCGCCAAGCTGACTCGCCGCCAGTGGATATTGGCGGTTTTCATAAGATAGTTGAACGAGCAGCGACGCGGTTTCATATGGTCATGGAATCAACGGAGACTGAGTGCTTCTTGCATGACTTTAAGGAGCAGACGAAGAAGTCGACGAAGTCAATCCCTATCATTGACTTTCTCTGGGACCAGGGAAAGAAATTATTGCTGACGCCGGCTTCCGTACCTGCGGTTGTTCCACGCCTGGACAAGAAGTACAAAGCTCCATCCACGGCACCGGCTTGCCTTAATGGGCACCCGAAACCGGATTCGGTTGTGACCCAGGCGGCCCAGAAAAATTCTCGTAATCCTTCCTCCCCTTTGTCAGCCCCACCGGACAAGGAAGGCAGGAAATTGGACACAATTGGCAAGAGGTTTTCAACCACTTCGGCAATGACCATTAAGGTGGCCAACTCCATAGCCCTGTTAGGGCGTTATAACCGCCAACTTTGGGAGGATATAGCCCCATATTTAGCAGAACTACCAAGCGCAGTTCAGGAGGAAGTCAAGGCACTACTTTCGGAGGGTCAAACCTCGGCGGCCGAAATCATTGACTGTGCCATAGACGTGGCCATGACAGGCTTTCGTCAACTGGCTGGGGCTGCAGTCCTGCGCCGACAGGGATGGCTGAAGGCAACATCGTTCAGGCAGGAAGTGCAGACGAAGGTACTGGACATGCCCTTCGACGGACAACATCTTTTCGGAGAAAAAATTGATGAGGCGCTCCAAGCTATCAAGAAGGACACTGACACTGCTCGAGCGCTTGGAACCTTGCAGGCGAGGAATCCGTCCTTTCGGGGCAACAAATCTAGAGGCCAGTCCTCCTACAGAGGATCCTACCAAAATAGGTCTTCATATTCCTTCCAGAATAAGACCCAGTACCAGCAGAAGCAGCAACAAGGTCGACAGTCTTCGTATGGACGGTCTAACTTCAAGGGTAAGAACCAGAAGAAGGGCACCGGCGGACGCCAGTGACCAGTTATTCCAGCCAGTCCACATACCATCTCCCTCATTAAAAATTGGATAAAAATTGACCCATTTCCTGGAAAATTGGCGCCTCATCACCACGGATCGCTGGGTACTCCAACTCCTAAGATTCGGCCATTCCCTAGAATTTACCACCATCCCACCTGCAACCCCTCCCCGCAGGTTCCCACACAGACCTCTGCGACTGCTACTCCGGGAAATATCGGAGATGTTGAAGAAAGGAGCGATCGAGCGAGTTCCATCGGCTCAGAGGGAGAAAGGATTCTATTCCCGCTTCTTTCTGATACGCAAGAAAGAAAAGAAGTGGAGGCCCATTCTAGATCTCAGAGCACTCAACTCTTTCCTGAAGAGTCAGTCGTTCAGGATGGTGACGCTCCAAGAAATTCTAGGCATTCTAGAAAAAGGAGATTTCATGACATCTTTGGATCTTCAAGATGCCTACTATCACATCCCGATTCTCAGGAGGCACAGGAAGTTTCTACGTTTCGAGGTGGCAGGACAGCACTACCAATTCAAGGTCCTGCCATTTGGCCTCAAATCCGCTCCGCGGATTTTCACCAAGTGCCTTTCTCCTGTGGCAGCTTTCCTGCGTCAGATGGGTCACCAAGTCTTCCCCTACCTAGACGACTGGCTGGTAAAGGCATCCACAGCTGCAGGCGCAACCAAATCCTCCAACGCCTGTACCAATCTTTTCCAACATCTAGGACTGACTCTCAATCTCCAGAAATCCTATATGTCCCCCACAAGAAGCATCACCTTCCTAGGGGCAACCTTGAATACGGAATGCGCGAGGGCATTTCCTTCGGAAGAACGAAAAAACAAGATATCGCTGGCCACGGCGGTGGCATCAAGGAAGTCCCTAAGAGTTCGCACCTTCAAATCACTCCTGGGAATGATGTCTTCCTGTATTCTCCTCATCCCTCACTGCAGGCTTCGGATGCGTCCATTGCAAGAAGCCCTCACGAACCAGTGGACTCAGAGTACGGGTTCGTTCGAAGACATTGTGAGGATAACACCGCGAATATCCAAAAGCCTCGAATGGTGGAAAGATTACAGGAATCTGTCTTCGGGACTGCCGTTCCTGCTTCCAGCAGCGCCACTTGTGATCACCGATGCATCTCTGGCGGGCTGGGGAGCTGTCCTTCAGGACCTCAGAGTGAGTGGCAAATGGTCAGATCAGGAGCAACACCTCCATATCAATCTTCTGGAGTTGAGGGCTGTGTAGCTAGCGCTGCAAGCCTTCTTACCGCGCATCCAGAACTCCCAGGTGCTCGTCAGAACGGACAACACCACGACGATGCACTACCTGAACAAACAGGGAGGAACGCGTTCGCTTACTCTATCACGCGAATCGCAAAAGATCTGGAACTGGCTGGTTCTCCATGGGATTACTCTCAGAGCGGACTATGTCCCGGGCAAGGACAACACCATTGCAGACGCCCTAAGCAGACAGAAATCACTCTCCCACGAATGGGAGCTCGACGAGAATTCGCTAACACACGTATTCTCAGAATGGGGAGTCCCAGGAATCGACCTGTTTGCCACCAGGGAGAACGCCAAATGCCCAAGGTACGCAAGCTGGCATCCCCAACCAGGGTCGCTCGGAAATGCCTTTTCCATAGGCTGGTTCAGCGTATTTGCGTACGCTTTTCCGCCGTTCCCGATGATTTCCAGGGTCCTCAGGAAGATGAAGGCGGAGCCTTGTACCCTGATCCTAATTGCCCCGTTCTGGCCGAGGCAGCACTGGTTCTCGGACCTTCATCGCCTCTCCATCAGGACACCGATTCGTCTCAAACAACACCCGAACCTGCTGTCGATGTCCAACGGGCAGGTACAATTCCCGAACCTGCAATCGCTCAGGTTATCGGCCTGGCTCCTGAGCACAGAGAGTTCTGCCATTTAAACATCCCGCAGGACTGCAGGGACGTGCTAGCTAAAGCGAGGGCGGACAGTACCAACAAAACCTACTCTCTCAAATGGAAGCGCTTCTGCGTCTGGTGTTTAGAGAAAGGCCTGAGACCACTCCATATCACACCTGAACAGATATTGCCATATCTACTACACTTAGCACAGTCGGGATTGGCGCATGCATCCATAAAGGTGCATCTGGCGGCAATTTCACGTTTTACCAGGACTTACAAAGGCCCGTCTCTCTGGTCCAGTAGGCTTATCAAACAGTTCCTCAAGGGGCTATATAGGTCCTTCCCAAGACCTCGACGGGTCCCACCGACGTGGCACCTCAACTTGGTCCTCAACCAACTCATGAAGCACCCTTTTGAGCCCATTCATCGAGCTTCCATCAAGTACATCTCATGGAAAACGGCTGTTGCTCGCTCTAACATCTGCCAGGAGGGTCAGCGAGCTGCAAGCTCTCTCCATTCAGGAACCCTTCATGCAGTTCAAACAGGACAGGGTGGTGCTGAGGACGAATCCCAAGTTCATACCGAAAGTGCCTTCAGACTTTCACCTCAACGAGCCGGTGGTTGTACTGTCCTTCTTTGCAAACCCTACCACGGCAGCAGCAAGGACACTCCACTCTCTGGATCTCAAAAGGTGTCTTAAGTTTTACATGGACAAAACAAAGAGCTTCAGGAAGTCATCACAACTATTTGTGGCCTACAGTAGGCCAAGGTTGGGTATGCCTCTAACAAAACAGAGCATTTCAAGGTGGATCTCTTCGGCAATAGCATTCTGCCATGACGGGGCCGGACGGCCTTTGACAGACAGGGTGGAAGCGCACTCCACCAGAGCGATGTCCACATCAGCAGCGCTGTTCGCTGGAGTGCCGATTTTGGACATCTGCAGAGCGGCGACGTGGAAGTCACCGCACACCTTCTCCAGACACTACTGCCTTGATGCCGAACTTACGAAGGATGTGGCAGTGGGCCAGGCGGTGCTTCGCCATCTATTCCAGTGAGGTGAGCCTTCCAACATCCCGCCATCCTGGTATGCACATTCTTTACTGAGTTACTGTTTTGACGTATGCCAATGTTTCAAACTGATATGATAATAGTTGTATTATCTCAAATATCTTTATGGCATGTTACATCAGAAATGTGCATAATGTATTGCTAACTACTCTGATTCAGGCATGTGAATCTATGAAAGACACCCCTAATACTGGACAAGAAACGCGTTACTTACCTGTAACAGCAGTTATCCAGTATTGGTGTCTTTCATAGATTCACATGCAACCCTCCCGCCTCCCCTGGAAGGACTCACATCTCTCTCTAACTATATTACGCCTACCTAGCTTGGTGCGTACGAAAATCTGAGGGACTGAGGCTCCTGCCAGGAAGGTTCTAGAGGGAGGTGATAGCTGATTAGCTGACTCTAAGAGTTTGGTCCTTTTTACATAAGGACTAGGATAGGCTGCTAAGGGGAGGCCCTTAGGCCTATTTTTCTCTATGTATGTCTATAGGACATTACTTTTTTATGTACCCGAGGCTCCCGTCTCGACGACGGGGAATGATTCAGGCATGTGAATCTATGAAAGACACCAATACTGGATAACTGCTGTTACAGGTAAGTAACGCGTTTCTTATCAGCTCTGATCAAAATGAATTGCGCTGTCAGACAAGGGTGCGTGCTTGCCCCCTTATTGTTTTTATCTATATATCAATGATTTGGACAGCTATTTAAATGAAGGGGTGATTGATGTTCCAAGGGCGGGTCAGTGAAACATCCCCGCATTATGGTGTATTAATCTCAAGAACTGGTGTTCGCTTACAAATCCTTTTGAATACATTTAATGACTTTATGTGCAATTTGGGCTTAGAGACCAACACAGCCAGGTCACATGTTATGGTGGTGGGGAAAGCATACTATAAAATAAGATCCTGATTTATTAATAGACAAACTTCTCCAGTTATCAAATTTTTCTTATTTGGTTGCCCCCTTTGAACATAAAGGCTCCTGGTCCCATCTCCTAGAAGTCAGGATAAGGAGCTTTGATAAATGTCTTGAAGCCCTATTTAGGTTTGCAAAGAAATTGGGCTCCAAACCCGTCAAGGTAATTAACATCTATAATGCACGGTGTTGCGCTGTTATCTTATATGGGGCCGGCGTCTGGGGATTTTGTAAGTCGTCAACTTTATAAACTATAGAAAACATTTTGCAGACGACTAATGTCTGTTCTCCTTAGCCTTCCAAGTTTCCTTTGTCATAAGGAATTGGGGCTAACTCCTTTAATTCATTGAATTCAAACGGCCCTTATGTTATGGCACTCGATTTGGACGAATGAACCAGCTCTAAATCTAGCAATAATACAGGATTGCTTAAGTTGTGATTATGCTCACAAAATACTGTCAGCGATGTTAAATGTCAGATGGCACTCATGTGGAGGTAGGACTGTGTTTGTTAACCCCCAACTAATTTCTTACATTATGAAGCCTCACATAAACAAGGAATTTTTAAACGCTCTAATGGAGCGTAGAAAATGCATGGTACTTAGGAAAAAGGGTGTCGACGATTATTTCCCCCTGGTTAGTATTGAAAGAATTGAGCCATACCTTCTGTTCCCTTTTAGTCACTCTAAAAGATTTTATCTTATTAGATTTAGATTTAGCATCGCTCACCTATTGGTGTCGTATCCCAGCAAAGCATATTATGAGGCTCTCCTGGACCCCTGTCCATGCGACTGCAATTCAACCTAGAATATGCTGCATTTCTTTCTTTTTTTGTCATCTATATGATAAACTACGAAGGGAATTTATTTTACCACTTTTGCGGGTGTGGAATATTAGGAAACGCAGGCCAGCTTTATTTTATCTTGAGTTCCTTCAAACAGAAAATATTTGTGAAATGATATGCAAATTTATTTCTGCCACAGTGCGTTTGAGGAGCCTAGCAGGAAAATTATTGTTTTTAACAATTTGTACTGGATCTGACGTTTTAACATCGCTTAAATAGATCACGTCTACTTTTAGAGGATTTAACATTTTTGCACTATGCACTTTATTTCATTGCTTTTTATGTTGTATGTCGTGTCAGCAATAATTCGTAATGTGTTATAACTTATACAATTGCATACTTTTCAAACACTAGTTGAGTATTGCAGTCGAGAAATCCAAATAAATGTCAATGTTTCTTTTTTTTAATCCTATTCGAACAAGGATAATTCTTTTCCAATGACTTGATCCTGCTGGGCATGGCGTGTTTTATGGATTTTTCAATCATGTTGATCTTTTTTTCTATGTATCATGTATTTTTATGTGTAACATTTATGGTTTGTTAACTGAATAAAGTTTGTTGATGGTGATGTACACATATGGTTGGCTTCATGTAGTTTATTTCATGTATCCAGGTACAAGGATGGAATCTCTCTACATTCTACCTGTTCCAATCAATACAGTTAAAAGGAACTATGCAAACCTACCAATCCCATTACTACACCCTGCCTCTGTGGGAGGACTTGCTGTCCCAGCAACAGGGCAGGTTATTCCACCTGGTATTCTACGATCTTCACCTCCATGAGTGGAGATTGAAAAGGTTCCAAACGTATCCAGAAGTAGTGAAAGTTATTCTTGCGGCTAGGTACCCACTTAAGAAATTTTATTCAGTTCTTCGGGCAAAGTTTGTGGATTGGTGCAGAGTTTACTCTGTTCAGTCAAAACTAGTTGATGTTGTTTTTTATCTCTGGCCCAGCATGGTGCTACATTTGGCACTGTTAGATTATTTGTCTGCCTTTTCGGCGTTTTTACATTTGCCTACCAATCTTAATTATTAGCCACTGTTTGGGATGCTTCTAACCTGCCCCTTCAGTATGCTTTAGGGGGATCTTAACTTGGTTGTATCTACTTTATGTGCATGCCTTATAGCTTTTGCACAGCTGCTTGCTACGTTTGCTTGACCATTTAGGTGGTGTCCCTCAGTTACTTGTGCACACTCTCAGTGAGCTGTAGACACTGTCCGTGCAAGCTCCATATATATCACCTTCTCTCCAGACAAATTGGTGATGCGAGTCTGTGCCCATTTCCTACCAAAGATAGTGTCGCCTTTCACTTGGGACAGTCCATCACCCTCTCTACCTTCACCCCACCCCACCTCACCCCTATAAGAAGGAGGCAAGGCTTTATAGGCTGTACACTAGTAGTGCTTCTACATTGAGTGCACAAAGGAACATGGAGTAGATGATCAGTTGTTTGGCTTTGTTGATTCTAAGAAGTAGAATTCGGTGCAGTAGCAGGAATGATCCAACTAGATTATTCACTACGGTCTTGATGAGAGGTGTTCTGTTGTTGGACATCTGCCGGGCTGCCACATGGTGTCCTTTCTCACCTTTAATCGGCATTACTGTCACAACAAGCCTGCAGGCAAGGCCATTGTGTCCATTTGATTTTGCAGAGCTTCCTGATCTAAATCCACTTCTCAGACCCTGAAGAGATGGGAATCTGCAGTTAGAGGTGTCCATCAAAAGAAAAGGTTGCTTGCCTTGTTTAACTATGTTTGTGGTGCACTCTCTCTCTCTCTCTCTCTCTCTCTCTCGCTCTCTCTCTCGCTCTCTCGCTCTCTCTCTCGCTCTCTCTCTATGCCATAACTCCTCCCCATTCTATGGAGTGGGCATTTAGGGTTCAAACTGGATTTCACACACTGTCACACTTGAGTCTGTCTAGGGTGCGGAAGAGTTCCAAGGAAAACTCATATCAGCACATAGGAGTGAAATAGTTATACAGGTTGGTGTCATCACTTTCTTTGAGAGTGCAAGGATAGCATGGGACCAGTGGCAGCACAGTGACTGGCATCCGGGGAGGGAATTCAAAAAGTTAGCTATTTCTGGGTAGATGAGAGTATCCACCAGTAAGAGGGTTACCAAAGGTAAGTAACGTGTTCTTCTGGGTCTCTCTCTTATGTTTACATTTATTTATTATTGTTTTGCATGAAAGAGAAACAAAGAAATATGGACAAGCTCATAATACAGCCTGAGACAGAGCAAATTCCACCCTTGTTGTCATATAGATGAACATTATAACGAAATATCCCTAAAACTAACCCCCCCCTCTCCAAAATCCTATCCACCCTCCCCCAGGACCCATCCCTCCCTCCCCTGGTATCGGATGTATGTGTGTAGGTGCTGTAGTTTCTTCTAAGTCATGGCTTGTGGGGGTTCAGTAAGGCGCAAGTGTCTCGGGTATTAGGGGCATGTTAGATCTTCAAATTAGAATGCGAGTAAAGATACAAATGGTTTCCAAAGTTTCTGAAAGGTTGATCTCTGATTAGAAAGGGATAATGCCCAATGTACACCATATACAATGTAACCAACCCACATGGGTAGGAAGCCTCCCGGACCCCCAATGAGCCAATATATTTTGGAGAACCTCTTCCAATGCCAAACTAATTTGATGTCCTCTTTATGATTGAAGGGGAAATGGGAGGGTATTAGGTGGGCCTTGAAGGGTGTAAGCTGGGAAGCGGGTTAGCTGTGTGTCAAAGTGGGCATCTATATTGTCAATTGCTTGTTTCCAGTAAGAAGTGATTTTAGGGCAATCCCAAAGCAAGTGTCAGTGTGCCTAAGGAGCTGCGATCTCGCCAGCAAAGTGGGAACGGGCTGAGTTCCCTCTTTGAAGTCTCGTGGACGTGAGGTACCAGTACGTGGCAATCTTAGTAGCCGTCTCTATGCTCGAAACGTTATGAACAGTGTCCCCCCATTCCTGTGATGAGAAGGAGTGGCCAAGTTCAGCCTCCCACCTTCTCTGACCCAGGGATTTAGTTGCTGCTGGGGAAGGGGGGGATGTGGGTGCAAAGTAAGCCATATATGTCGGAGATGAGACGTGAATTACTTAAGTACAAGTACTTAAGAAGCGCAAAGCGGCTACGGCTTATAAACAAGTGCTGGAACACTAGGCGGATGACCAGAACTCCACTAGCGAACATGATCAGCAGAACTAATGGGCTTGCTTACTGTTATATCACTAAAACATTGCTTATTTTAGATATTTGAATTGTAAGCATGGTGGACTTTGTGTTTTGGCCTGTTGTGGAAAAGGTGCCTCTTCTGCTGTAGGCCTCCATTGCTCGGCATGGGGTGGGAGGGTAAGGGAAGGTCATTGATTCGTGCTATATACCTGAGGTATGTCAACCTGTGGAAATATATTTATGACAGGAGTGTAGGGATGCAGCTTGCTGTGTTCAATGGGCGACTAATAATACTGAGTCCCCAGGGGGCACAATCACATGCTGACTACATACGATTTATGCTAGGTTGCGATGACACATCTGTTTGTCGGCCTAATTGCAACTTTCGATTACAAAGTGGATCAGGTAACCTCTGCCCTCATGTGTGATCCACATGGTTCTGCAAGGGGAATATTATTTGTGTGCGGGTGGGTTCTGAGGGTGGGCGCATCTATATTGTGTCATTTGTTGGGTATAGGATGGGGAATGGGGAAAATATTTTATTCAGAATTGTTTCTGCAATGCAGCCACGGGACAGGATGGAGGGGACTACTGAGTAACGCCGTTGGTTTGTGTGTGAGAAGGGATGGGAGATGATGGGTGATAAAGATACTATGGAATTACACTATGGAATTGCCATTAGCATGTGCTGCCACACTGAGTTTTCTTACTTGGAATGTCAATGGGCTGAAAGATATGAAAGGTAGTATTGTACCTATATCATCACCAAATAGACATAGCCATTTTAAAGGAAACACACTTGGCGCCCCATACCGGAGTGCTTTTCCAACGCAGGATGAGGAGAGAGTGCCTTGATGCAGGGTTTACTACAAATGCATGGTGTGGGCTTGTCGCGGTTCTGGCATTAGACTGCAAGAACTATGTGTTGAGCCAGGTGAAAGATATGAGGTGGTACGTTGTCGTTAAGGACATTTTGATGCGCTTCTGACCCAAGTATGATGACCCGTAATTGTATCACCCCCTACAAAGTAAGGTAATGAGCTATGGCAACATACCACAGTTATAGAGTGGGGTGGGGGGGGATTTTAATTGTGTACGGTCCCCTGAGTTAGATCGATCTAAAGGCCCCCTAAGAAAACTGTCAGCGGCAGTCTTCGCCATAGCTGCAATTGCTGATGCTTCTGGATTTGTAGATGCCTGGCGTGCCAGTATACAGATGAAAACTTTACAAAGAACACAGGCTCAGAGGTAGAATAGCTAAACAGAGGTAGGGAATATACCCATTATTCCTCCATGTATGATGTTCATAGTCGTATTGCCTACTGGCTGGTTTCCCGTAGCCTATTGTCTTTCATGGGTCAATGTTAGCATTTGCCTCTCACATACTCTGATCATTCACCAGTGAGGCTGACTCTGAAAGTTGGGGTTATGCAGCCGAGAGCTTTCACCTGGCGTTTCCCGCAATATTCGCTGCTAGATGCAGTGTTCCAAGAGGAACTGGTGCAAGGCAATAGACGACTACTTTCGTATTAATTTGGGTAGTGTGTCACGATTGGCCACCATCTAGGAGGCTTTTAGAGCCTATATCCGCGGGATTACTATTTCAAAACACGCTGAGGGACTCAAATCCATTAGGATCAGATTACAGAAACTGGTGAAAGAATTAGCTATATTGGAGCGTGACTCCCAGGTGGGGACTGAGCCATAGACTTTGGTGCAGATTAGGGCTAAGTTAGATGAATACAACGAATTGTCCCAGATCAAGATCACACATTTAGGGAAGTACACTGCTGCCTGGGCGTATGGTTAGGGAGAGAGACCCGGTGCTACATTGGTTGCCCTGCACTTGCCCAATAGGGAAGAAAACGAAGTGCTGCAGATACATGATGAAAAAAGGGAGTCAGTACATGGAGCAACACAGGTGGGAGAAAGATTTCGTACCTACTATGCTGAGTTCTACACCTCACTACTTACACATAACGATGAAGCTGTGACTGATTATCTGTTATATATTGCTATGAAGTGGCTCTCTAATGCCCATAGGGAGCGACTGACGCCTGTCCTCTGCCCAACTGAGAAAGCTGCTGCACTAAAGGAAATGCCCAGCGACAAAACGCCGGGGTCTGATGACCTCACAGTAGCCTTTTATATGGCCTATCATGACAAAAATATCCCGATCTTAGTGAATCTGTTTGAGGAGCTGACCTGCGAGTGCATCATGCCTCCAACAATGCACGCAGTGTGGCTGGTCGCATTACTAAAGCCGGACAAACTGCCAGACCAGTGTTCCTCTTATGGGCCATTGTTAATGGTCAATACAGATACAAAGCCTTTTGCTAAGATATTGGCGAATAAGCTGGCTCCCCTTCTCCCCGGCCATGTGGGTCCAGAACAGTCTGGGAATGTCCCGGGATGATAACTCACCTGTAACCTTCGTCAATCTACATTGACCCCGATGTTTTCGCTGCATCTGTCTTTTTAGACGCTGAGAAGGCGGTTGACTTCGTAGAGTGGACCTTCATGCTGGTAGTGTTGAGGCGGGTGGCAGTCGGAGACGTATTCTTGAAGCTGGTCCAGATCTTGTTTGCAGAGCCAGTGGCATGCATGAGAGTTAATGGTTTATTGTCGACTCCCAATGCTATCACCAGTGGCACGAGGCAGGGCTGCCTGCTGTTGCCGCTTCTAAATGCCCTAGTGGCAGAGCCGTTGGCTTGTACATACGCAGATGACACGCTATTGTATGTGTGTGACCCTGAACACAACTTGTCACCAATACTACTTGAGGTGGTGGAATTTGGTAGCCACTCGGGATTGCGTATAAATAGGACTGAATCACTAATATTTCCGGAATTGGTGCGCTATTTGGGGGCTATTTAGGGGTCCAGGTACATACTGATCAAGAGGTAGTAATATGGGAAAGTTATGGGTGAGCTGTGCAACGAATCTGAGGCAATAGATTGGTGGATTAGGCTGCGCTTTCATTGCTGGGTCACATAGCTCTCATGAAAATGATCATGTTACCACGCTTTTTTGTTTTTCTTTGCCAGCGTAGTGATTCTGTTACCAAAGACACTGTTCCATAATATGTGCACTTTATTGACCCACCTGGCTTGGGTCGGCAAACAACCCTGCATCCAATGGAAAATGCTGACTCTACCTTATTCTGCGGGAGGGCTTGGCGCCGGCTCTTGAGGCCTATTATAGAGCAGCGCAGACTATGCATGCATATTATTAGCTACACAGATCGCCAGAATTACCTCACTTTTATTTAGAGAGGGAGAAAGCAAGTCCACTAACCCTCACTTGATACTTACTGTGCAAGCCGCAACGCCCTTTTCATTCCATTGATCCTATGGGCGTCACAAGTTACCTACTACACAAAACTGCAGCTGCGCTACAGATCAAACTTTTTTTATTCCCTGATTTTGCCCTTCGAGTGGTGTGGCTGATTTCCTTTGGGTGAAGACAGGGCAGCACTACAGGCATTACCCACGCTCAATATATACAGCATGGGACACCTTTTTTTTACAAAGGGGTCAATTAATATTTGGGAACAAATCCAATCAAAAACAGCTGAAATAACTCTACTCGCTAAATGCCACTATTACCGGGCACACCAATCATTACATGCAATACTGGGGACGAGATGGAGCATTCCCCTGAGATGGTCATATTAGCGTACCTATGGCAGGATTACACCCCACCCCCATCCAGGAATATCAGCACTATATACGCTTTCACGAGGAAGTGGCCACCCAATTCACGCAAAGCCACGGCAGGAGTGGCAGGATGATTTGGGTATAACAATAACAGAAAACAATGGATATATTTCTGCTTGGTAATAAAAACTATCTCGCAGAATGGGCGGCACTGCCTGGTTCACTTTAAATATTTTCACCAAGTATATTACACTCCGGTGCAACTACACCGATATGAGCTAAGGGAGAATAATCGTTGTCTGAGATGTGGAACCGGGGGGGGGCTAGCTTAACGCGTCTGGCCTGGTTTTGTCCTGGGGTTCACCATTTCTGGATTACAGTGTTTGAAGTGTTGCAAGGTATTGTGGGGCTACTGCTACCAGAGACACCTTTGATAGCACTACTGAGATATGATTGTGACGCGCCAAAGGCGTCCGGACGACTGGTGGCGTTGGGCTTCTTATTGGCGAGGCGGAGAATCGCTATGGAATGGATGAAAGGCCGTTTGCCGACTATGTTGGAATGGCTCAAGGACATGTACAACTGCAACACGCAGACAGACCACTATAATGCTCTTATGCCCATACGCAACTGACCATGTAACATATGGGGCACATATCAAGCGTACTTGATTCACATGTCAGCAGACAGCGAGGAAGATGACAATCAGCGAGGAAGATGAAAATCAGAGTGGGTTGCCTAGCTCGTATGGTTATATTGGGGGCGGATGATTATGGGGAATCGCGTGATGCTGCACAAGCTTGTTATGAAAGTTTGTAAACATGGGTGGTGAAAGGACAGGATTGGATTGTTGGGATACTTCTGACATAGCATGATTTAATTATTACATATATTGTTGTGGCTTCACCGTTATACTCTTCCACCCATGTGTCCCACCCAGGATGACATGTATCTGTTTTTATTATGGCTGTTCCCTCCAACCACCCTATGTAACCGGATTTACGTGTGGCTGCTTAATTATCTATTTATATTATCTTACCTATCTTTATCTATATATCTATCTATATATATATATATATATATCTATATATATATATATATATTCACTGAAAAAACCCATAGGTTTCAGAGACGTTATAGTTAGAAATTAGCATTTAAAAAACCTTAGAAATTCACTGGAAAAAGCATAGGTTTCAGGGGTGTTATAGTTAGCTGGCCATTTCACTCGTACAAAACCATAGAAATTCCTCTGTTATAGTTAGTTCTGCTAACTATAACTCGCGCACCCGCAATGCATTGCTGATGTCACATATTACATCACTCATGACATGGTCAGTGACATCACTGATGAAATCACTGATGACATCTCAAATGACATCACTGATGACATCACTGATGACATCTCAAATGACATCACTGATGACATCATCCAGTGAATGTGGTTTAGTTTGAAATTTAAATATGTATTATATATATACCAATCTGTATTGAAGATTGAGTGGATATATAACTGTCTGCATGGAGGATTTAGTAGCTGTCTGACTGTTTGAGTAATTAAGTGTCTCACTTAATACATGGATTAGTAACTAAACTATGTGAATGTGTGCATCACTGTCTCTGTTGTTGTATAACATGCTGCATCAATTGGTCACTAACTACATGAGTGTGTATATTAGTTATTGATTTGTTGAGTGAGTATTTGTATGGGACACTGATTTTGTGTGTGGTTGGATGGGGTGTGTGTAACTGCATAGATGTGTGAATGGTTGATTGACTAGGTTATAGGTTTAAGAGTGCATGTGGAAACAGTTGTTTGGGTAACTGTATTTATTTGTGTGTTGGTGAGCGAATATATGTTTTAGTTGTACATCTTCAACAAAGTAAAAAAATAAAAGGCATTGTATGTGAGAGTTGGTGTATATAAATAAGTATGTGTAAGAGTCAGTGATTGTGAGAGTAACTATATGAGTGAGTGTATAATTATAATGGTGATTTTTTAACATATTAACTATGAGTTACTATGTGTTTGAATAAATGAGGTTTTGTTGGATATTTGTGTGAGTAAATGTAAGTGTGATTAATTTTTTTCATGAGTGAGTAGGATGACTGCATAACCAACTAAGATGACTGCTGATGTGTCAATGTCTATATATGTGTATAAGTGCATTTGATAGTGTTCTATTAATCAATGACTCCATGTATAAATGATTCTGTTGTTGAATGGGGGGTTGTGTGTGTAGACTTAGGAATCAGTGAGTGGGTATGTAGTAACTGGTATTGGTGTGTCAATGGTTTCAAATATGGTACTCTGCATTTTACAGTGAGAGATGAAAGGTTATACTAGTGTAAGATGAGGTGTATCAGATTGTCACGTGTATGATGTCATCAGTGATGTCATTTGAGATGGCATCAGTGATGTCACTGACCATGTCATTAATGATGCAATATGTGACATCATCAGCAGTGCATTGCGGGCGCGCGAGTTATGGTTAGCAGAACTAACTATAACAGAGGAATTTCTATGGTTTTGTACAAGTGAAATGGCCAGCTAACCATAACACCCCTGAAACCTATGTTTTTTTCTGTGAATGTCTAAGGTTTTTTACATGCTAATTTCTAACTATAACGTCTCTGAAAACTATGGTTTGGCAGTGAATTGCAAAGCTTTTTTAAATGCTAATTTATAACTATAACGTCTCTGAAACCTATGTTTTTTTTCAGTGTATTTCAAAGGTTTTTTAAATGCTAATTTTTAAGTGTGATGGTAGTTATACCTATTTTTTTGTACTTATTTTCTACACTTTAACTGTTTATTTATAAATATTTTATTAATTAAATAACATTATATATTTTTCTGAAAATTGCAAAAAAAAAAGAAATTCGCGCACTCAAAGCGTACACATCACAGTGGGTGTGTGGATTCTAGCCGACATTTTAGAAAAGTTGTGAAGGATCCGCGTACAGTGTGCGACGACTGCGTGTTTTTCAGTTACATCATATACATTTAATATTACGTGATGTGCGCGATTGGTATGCGACCAGTCTGCAACTCCTGCTCCCCCGCGCATTCGCAACACATGCGCATTACGGTACGAGATGCTTGCGCGGTGGCGGGTCCTGTGTGACGTCATATACATGCTGGGGCGCGCTGGGTGCGCGACTCCCGCAAAAAAAAATTGTTGCAAAATGATATGTATGTGTCTTTAATATACATATTACGGCAAGAGATTATCTAAGATATTCATAAAAATAATATATTTGTACTTTAAATAAACTTATATTATTTTTAAATATATTTTCGCGAAGTCGGGTGCGTGCATAGTGAGCGCAGAGAACCAGGTCAGCAGAGCTGTTGTAGAGCCAGAAAAATCAGGTCAGCAGAGCTGCTCTAGAGCCTAAGAAGCAGGTCAGCAGAGCTGCTCTAGAGCCAGAGACCTAGGTCAGCAGAGCTGCTCTAGAGGCCGAGAACCAGGTCAGCAGAGCTGCTGTAGAGCCAGAGAAACTAGGTCAGCAGAGCAGCTTTAGAGGGAGAGAGCCAGGTCAGCAGAACTGCTTTAGAGCCAGAGAACCAGGTCAGCAGAGGTGCTCTAGAGGCAGAGAACCAGGTAAGCAGAGCTGCTCTAGAGGCAGAGAACCAGGTCAGTAGAGCTGCTTTAGAGCGAGAGAACCAGGTCAGCAGAGCTGCTTTAGAGGGAGAGAACCAGGTCAGCGGAGGTGCTCTAGAGCCAGAGAAACCAGGTCAGTAGAGCTGCTTTAGAGCAAGAGAACCAGGTCAGTAGAGCTGCTTTAGAGCGAGAGAACCAGGTCAGCAGAGCTGCTTTAGAGGGAGAGAACCAGGTCAGCATAGCTGCTCGAGAGCCAAGGGACCAGGTAAGCAGAGCTGCTCTAGAGCCAAGGGACCAGGTTAGCAGAGCTGCTCTAGAGCCAAGGGACCAGGTTAGCAGAGCTGCTCTAGAGCCAGAGAACCAGGTCAGCAGAACTGCTTTAGAGACATAGAACCGGGTCAGCAGAGCTGTAGTAGAGCCAGAGAACCAGGTCAGCAGAGCTGCTCTAGAGCCAGAGATCCAGATAAGCAGAGCTGCTCTAGAGCCAGAGAACCAAGTCAGCAGAGCTGCTCTAGAACTTAAGAACCAGGTCAGCAGAGCTGCTCTAGAGCCTAAGAACCAGGTCAGCAGAGCTGCACTAGAGCCAGAGATCCAGGTCTGCAGAGCTGCTGTAGAGCCAGAGAAACCAGGTCATCAGAGCTGCTTTAGAGGGAGAGAACCAGGTCAGCAGAGCTGATTTAGAGCCATAGAACCAGGTCAGCAGAGCTGCTTTAGAGCCAGAGAACCAGGTCAGCAGAGCTGCACTAGCTGACACTGACTGACTGACACTGACTGACTGACACTGACTGACTGACACTGACTGACTGACACTGACTGACTGACACTGGCTGACTGACACTGGCTGACTGACACTGGCTGACTGACACTGGCTGACTGACACTGGCTGACTGACACTGGCTGACTGACACTGGCTGACTGACACTGGCTGACTGACACAGACTGACTACTCTCTACTACTCACTCTACTACTCCCTCTCTACTACTCACTCTCTACTACTCACTCTCTACTACTCACTCTCTACTACTTGCTACGCTACTCACTCTCTACTACTCTCTACGCTACTCACTACTACTCTCTACTACTCACTCTCTGCTACTCTCTCTACTACTGTCTACTACTCTCTACCTCTATACACCTCTACCTCTCTCTACACGCACACATATGCACATATATATATGCATATATATGATTATGCATTTATATATGTATGTGTATATATATATATATATGTTCGAGGCATATGAGCTGCAGATTACACACTTGTGCATAGATCGCCATCTGGTGCTGGGCCCGGATGTTTGCAGTTTGTTTTTCCTCTTGGAAAGTCTTTGGAAGTCACGAGGTCGGTGACTCCTCCTTTGGATGGTATTGCGCATGGGCTTCGGTCCCATCCTCAGATTGTTTTTTTTCCGCCATTGGGCTCGGATGTAATCTTCGGGCTCCGGTTCCGAACAGCTTCCAGTTCGACGATCTACGCGCAATCGTCACCCCAATTTGCGGTATTGTTTCGATCGCGATCTCTTCAATCAACGCGCCTTCTCATCGGCAAAAACTTTCGGTTCCAGTCGTCGACGGCTGCCTTCGGGCCTACCCAAGCTCCGTTCCCGGCTCATGGAAAGAACTCCATTTAAAAAGTGCCCTCGACGTGAGTTCAAATTTTCCCACACCGATCTAAATGAGGTATGCAACCTCTGCCTCTCCCCTGAACACGAGGCTCGAGACTGTCCGGCCTGTAAGTCTTTCCGATCCAAAAAGACTATTCGGGACCGAAGAGCCAGAAGGAACATGGCACACTCCTCGACGTCCATTCCAGTCGACATCTTCGGAGACGACATCGACTATCCGGAATAGCATCGCACCGAAGAGGACCTCGTCAGCACTTCCGAGGCCGACGAGTCAGATATGGAAGACATCAATCCGGCGCAGAGGATCGTGAGTACCAATCTATCTCCCCCACACCCGCGCCGACACCCAAAAAGGCTTCGGTCACGCCTTCGCCTCCGGGCCTAAGCAAGACCAGAGACACTGCTTCACACACCCCACCTTCGGGCCCGGTGAAGAAGCCAAGTAAGCCTTCCGGCGGCTCGGGCTCGAGCCAGCCTACCAGCGGTGCCGAGAAACACACTTCGGCACCGAAAAAGAAACCGGCCTCCACCTCGACACCGAGCTCCGCACCGAAGCCCTCTGGGTCGAAACCCAGCTCTTCGGTACCGACGCCATCTTCGGTACCGACCAAACCACACAAGGCCACCGGCACCTCCAAGCCGAAACCCATCTCGGCGCCGACCAAGAGACCGGAGGGTCCCAAGCCGGGTTCTAAGCAACAAACCGGCACAGAAAAACCTAAAAAAGACATCGGCCCCGACGCCTTCGGCGCAGACGGACCAAATAACCTCACCAGAACTATTTACACCGGATCCCTTGCAAAAAACTCTCACCAAGGATCCAAACACTGGACATTTGACACTCTCTACCAAAAAGAGACATTTGGAGAAGCCTGCTCCGCCTCCACCTCCAAAGAGGAAGGACTCTGCTACCTCTCCGTTCAGAATACCTTCCCCTCCACCTCCTCCTCCTTCCCCACCTCCACCCCCTCCGCCCTATCCACCCCCACCTCATCGTTCTCCGACCCAGTCTCCAGACGATGATGATCAGGGGGACCCATATCATGATATAGGGGATGTGCCACAGGACCCCACCCCTACAGGATCCCCAGACCCATGGGACGATTACAATATTCCAGATATCCCCAACGTCCCACAAGACGATCTTTACCCTTCTAGGCCATCTCCACCAGAAGATTCATTAGGGTTCAACCATCTTCTGCAAAGGGCGGCACATTATCACGGGGTGGACTTGCATACTGACCCCGTGGAGGAAGATTTCCTCCTAGACACATTTGATACCTCACATATGTCCACCTCCATACTGCCCATGCTCAAAGGAGTGGTAAAGCATGCAACAGAAGTTTTTAAGGACCCCGTTTGAGCCAGAGTCATTAACCCACGTATTGAAAAAAAATACAAACCTGCTCCCTCAGATCCCTCATACATCAGAGGACCAGCGCCAGCAGATTCTTTAGTAGTAACTACTGCACGTAAAAGGGCAAATTCACAAGCGTCAGGTGATGCACCACCACTGACAAAGAATCAAAACTACTAGATGCATCAGGCAAACGCACAGCATCCCAGGCGGCCAACATATGGCTTATAGCAAACACTCAGGCGCTACTGGCCAGATATGACAGGGCTCATTATGAAGAGTTAGAAAGCATAATGCACCATCTCCCTGAAAAATATAAAGCTAGGGCCAACGAGTTAATTCAAGAGGGTAAAACAATCACAAATACCTCCATACATTGTGCCCTAGATGCAGCAGACACAGCCTCCAGGGCCATCAACACTAGGGTCCTTCTCCGTCGCCATGCTTGGCTAAGGGTATCCGGTTTTAAACCAGAAGTACAAGCCTCCATCCTTAACCATCCCTTTGACCAGGAACATCTATTTGGGCCAAAGGTGGATGAGGCCTTAGAAAAAATGAAAAAAGACAAGGATACCGCAAAATCCATGGGGCCTTACAGTCACACCCGCCCAGACGCTCCTTTCGCCGCTCCTCCTTTCGGAGTACATCCAGAGGCTACTCCTCAGAAACAGCGTCCACATCATACAAATCCCCTACTCAGACCACCTTTACAAAAGGTTACCAAAGAGGCGGCTACAGGGGTAACAACAACAAGCGCAGAGGCAAAACAAACAACGCCCGTTCTGCCACACCTCCTACCCAATGACTTCCCCCCGCTCCCCCAGACCATTCCACTCCGGTCGGGGGCAGACTCCAAAATGTACTTCATGTCTGGGCGACCATCACCTCAGACAAGTGGGTGACCCAAATAATTTGGTAAGGCTACTGCCTAGAACTAGCATCCCCCCCCCCCAAACATTCCACCCAGGCAACGCCCAATGTCACAAGAACATTCAAAATTACTAAAGCAGGAGGTAATCTCCCTCCTACAAAAACAGGCAATAGAACACGTTCCTGTCAGTCAACAAAATATGGGGGTCTGCTCCCTATATTTTCTCATACCGAAAAGGGACGAGACTCTACGACCTATTCTAGATCTCCGGCCCCTAAACACATACATACTCAGACCATTTTCATATGGTAACGCTTCAGCAGGTACTTCCGCTCCTCTCCCAAAACGACTTCCTCACCACTCTTGAAAGACGCATACTTCCACATTCCTGTGCACCATGCTCACAGAAAGTACCTCAGATTTGTAGTGGATGGACAACACTACCAATTCAAAGTGCTCCTGTTCGGAGTCACAACAGCACCACCGGTAGTCACCAAGTGCCTGGCAGTGGTGGCGCACACTTGAGAAGACAGCACATTCACGTCTTCCCATACCTAGACGATTGGCTGATAAAAGCCACAACACACCTCCACCACAATCGAACTACTTCACCAACTAGGCTTCACGGTGAACCACCAAAAGTCCCAGCTACAACCATCCCACATAAAACAATACCTCGGTGCCACCATAGACACCTCAAAAGCGATAGCCTACCCCAATCCAGCCAGGATTACAAGCATTCAGGCTTTACGGCAAAAATTCATACCTCAACACTCCCTTCCAGCACGAGTGTTCATGCAACTAATAGGGATGATGGCCTCTTGCATTTTCATAGTACTCCACGCAAGACTCCAGATGCGTTCCCTCCAAGTGTGCTTAGTGCACCAGTGGAACCAGGCCCAAGGTCAACTGACAGATCTGGTGTTGGTAGACGGTCGCACCCATCGCTCTCTGCAGTGGTGGAACACCACAAGCCTTTCCAAAGGTCGACCGTTCCTGGACCCGGTTCCCCAGATAATACTAACGGATGCATCGCTCTCCGGCTGGGGAGCTCACCTATTACATCTCACCGTGCAGGGCACATGGACGCCTCAACAAAAGTTACTCCATATCAACCATCTGGAGTTACTAGCAATCTTTTTAGCCCTAAAAGCTTTTCAAACACAGATTTCAGGCAAGGCTGAACTCATTCGCACAGACAACATGACGGCCATGTATTATATACAAAAACAAGGCGGCACACACTCTCCACAGCTCTCTCAATTAGCACAGAGCATATGGAGATGGGCAATTCCCCACAAAATCTTTCTCCTAGCTCAACATGTCCCAGGAGTCCAAAACACCATGGCAGATCTGCTCAGCAGACAGACACAACAAATCCATGAGTGGGAACTTCACCCACAGGTTCTTCATCCGTTCTTTCAAATGTGGGGGCATCCACAGATAGACCTCTTTGCCACTCACGAAAACACATAATGCCCAAGCTTCGCCGCCAGATACCCACACCCATTGTCCAAAGGAAATGCGATATGGATGAACTGGTCAGGCAAATTTGCGTACGCTTTTCCGCCTCTCCCACTCATTCCATTAGTGGTGCGCAAACTACAACACTCCCTCACACTAATCCGAGTAGCTCCAACGTGGGCCAGACAACCGTGGTACACCACGCTGCTGGAACTATCTGTAGTACCACACCAAAAACTACACCTCTCACCATGCCTCCTAACCCAGAACCATGGAAAGATCAGACACCCGGACCCAGCTCAGCTCAACCTTGCGATCTGGCTCCTGAAATCCTAGAATTTGGGTACCTAAATCTTCCCCCTGACTGTATGAACGTCATCAGAGAAGCTAGACGACCTACCACTAGAGCGTGCTACGCTGCCAAGTGGAAACGATTTGTTGTTTATTGCCATAACACCATCAATCCCCTGGACGTGTCCATTCAACACATCATAGGCTACTTACTCCACCTACAAAGGTGTAATCTAGCCTATACGTCCATTTGACTGCACCTCGCAGCAATTACAGCTTACTTACAAAACAGGCAACATCTATCACTCTTTAGAGTACCTGCCATTAAAGCCTTCATGAAAGGCCTAAAAAGAATAATTCCCCCCAGAGTACCACCCTCACCTGTGTGGAACTTAAATATCATTCTCACAAGGCTAATGGGGCCTCCCTTCGAACCTTTACACAAATGCGAACTACAATTCCTAACATGGAAAACAGCTTTCCTTGTAGCCATCACTTCCCTTAGAAGGGTCAGTGAGATACAAGCACTTACCATACAAGAACCTTTTCTTCAAATACACCATAACAAGGTTGTTCTCCGTACCAACGCAAAATTCCTACCTAAAGTCATTTCCCCTTTTCACCTAAACCAATCTGTAGAACTACCAGTATTTTTCTCACAACCACAGACCGTTGCAGAAAGGGCTCTGCACACGCTAGATGTCAATGAGCCTTACTCTACTACATCGAGAGAACACAACCTTTCCGCAAGACCAAACAACTGTTTGTCTCTTTCTCTCCACCACACAAGGGCAACCCCATCTCAAAATCAGGGATAGCTAGGTGGATTGTAAAATGCATTCAGATTTGCTACCACAAAGCAAAACGAATGCTATCCGTTCCCACTAAAGCCCATTCTACACGAAAGATAGGGGCTTCCATGGCATTTTTAGGGAACATCCCATTAGATATCTGCAAAGCAGCTACATGGTCAACACCGCACACTTTCACTAAACACTGTTGTGTAGATGTGCAAACTAAGCAACAAGCTAGTGTGGGACAGGCTGTACTCAAAACATTATTTCAAACCACTGCAACAGATAACGGTGGTTGCTGCTAAGGGTGGGAACTGCTATATAGTCTATGCAAAAGTGTGGAATCTGCAGCTCATATGCCTCGAACGGAATATGCTACTTACCAGTATGCATCTGTTCTTGGCATGTAGAGCTGCAGATCTACACACGCCCACCCGCCTCCCCGGCTACCTGTATCTGTTCCAGTTTATCTTATTTAGATACACACATGGGTTTCTTCACTGTTATTACTACGCTCCATCTTTCCCTGCTGGCGAAAAACAATCTGAGGATGGAGCCGAAACCCATGCGCAATACCATCCAAAGGAGGAGTCACCGACCTCGTGACTTCCAAAGACTTTCCAAGAGGAAAAACAAACTGCAAACATCCGGGCCCAACACCAGATGGCGATCTATGCAAAAGTGTGTAGATCTGCAGCTCTACATGCCAAGAACAGATGCATACTGGTAAGTAGCATATTCCATATATACATACATATATAAACATATATAATCTGCATATCTATATAAATACAAATATAAATGCATGCATACATATACATAGATGCATACATATACATGTTATCTACATTAAAGTTTGAAAAGCACTAATACAAGCAAAGCTAAAAAGCCACCTAATTACAAACAGAATTGCTTTAACTTAAACGAGGGCGAGACCTATTGCATTTTTAATGCTTGTTTACTTTGGTTCCATCAAAAAGGCATTCAGATGTGTCACACATTTGCCATAAATTCTGAATGTTAGCACTCTAGTTGCTCATTAGATCACTGTAGTAAAGCTACTGCTCACCAGTGAAGTCTGCTGCTGGTATTGAAAGTGCATGTTTCAGTCTACATAGCAGAATTTTTTAATGAAATAGAAGAGGATTTGAGAAGTCACTCAAAATGTGCCCTAATTTTTCTTTCTGCAGCACTAATCATAATTTCTATGGCAAAATCGACCCCCTAATTTTGTTCCTTTGCAAATTAAATGTTTTAAGTGTTACCACTTTATTCCAAACAAGATGGCTTCAGGTGCGCCATACTTTTGTCATAATGAAGACTGTTAGCGCTCTAGTTGTTCTTTAGAACACTCTGGGACATTCTGTCATTGGGCTATAATTGGGCTACATCTGGGTGATATTTGTGCTCCATTTGGGCTCTTTTGTCTCTGGTGGCCATCTTGGAAGACTTATTTGTTATGAAGTTTCCTAATTTCCTCATTTACTACAGTCTCCTCAGTAGGAAATACTTTCAGGTTTTTTACTTTGATTCCATTAAGAAGGCATTCAGATATGTCACACATTTGCCATGAATTTGGAATGTTAGCACTATAGTTGCTTATTAGATCACTGTAGTAAAGCTACTGGTCACCAGTGAAGTCTGCTGCTGGTATTGAAAGTGCATGTTTCAGTCTGCATGGCAGAATATTTTATTGAAATAGAAGAAGATTTGAGAAGTCCCTCAAAATGTGCCCTAATTTTTCTTTTTTCAGCACTAATCATAATTTCAAAATGAACCCCCTCATTGTGTTCCTTTTAAATTAAACTACTCACTCTCTACTACTCTCTACCACTCACTCTCTACTACTCACTCTCTACTGCTCTCTACTACTCACTCTCTACTGCTCTCTACTACTCTCTCTACTACTCTCTCTACTACTCTCTCTACTACTCTCTCTACTACTCTCTCTCTACTGCTCTCTACTACTCACTCTCTACTACTCACTCTCTACTACCTACTCTCTACTACTCACTCTCTACTACTCTTCTCTCTACTACTCTCTACTCACTCTCTACAACTCTCTACTCACTCTCTACTTCTACTCTCTACTACTCACTCTACTACTCTCTACCACTCACTCTCTACCACTCACTCTCTACCACTCACTCTCTACCACTCACTCTCTACTACTCACTCTCTACTACTCACTCTCTACTACTCTCTCTACTACTCTACTACTCTCTACACTACTCTACTACTCTCTCTACTACTCACTATTACTCTCTACCACTCACTCTCTACTACTCACTCTCTATTACTCACTCTCTATTACTCACTCTCTATTACTCACTCTACTACTCTACGACTCTCTCTCTACTACTCTCTCTACTACTCTCTCTACTACTCTCTCTACTACTTTCTCTACTACTCTCTCTACTACTCTCTCTACTACTCACTCCCTACTACTCCCTACTACTCACTCTACTACTCACTCTCCACTACTCACTCTCCACCACTCACTCTCTACTACATTCTACTACTCACTCTACTACTCACACTCTACTACTCTCTCTACTTCTCACTCTCTACTACTCTCTCTACTACTCTCTCTACTACTCTCTCTACTACTCTATACTCTACTACTCACTCTCTACTACACACTCTCTACTACTTGCTCTACTACTCGCGCTCTACTACTCCCTACTACTCACACTCTACTCCCTACTACTCACTCTCTCCTACTCACTCTCTCCTACTCACTCTCTCCTACTCACTCTCTACTACTCTCGCTCTATTACTCTACTACTCTCTCTACTACTCACTCTCTACTACTCACTCTACTCTACTACTCACTCTACTCTACTACTCTCTACTACGCACTCTCTACTACGCACTCTCTACTACGCACTCTCTACTACGCACTCTCTACTACGCACTCTCTACTACGCACTCTCTACTACCTACTCTCTACTACCTACTCTCTACTACTCTTCTCTATACTACTCTTCTCTCTACTACTCTCTACTCACTCTCTACAACTCTCTACTCACTCTCTACTACTCACTCTCTACTACTCACTCTCTACTACGCACTCTCTACTACTCACTCTCTACTACTCACTCTCTACTACTGTCTCTACTACTCTATACTCTACTACTCACTCTCTACTACACACTCTCTACTACTTGCTCTACTACTCGCGCTCTACTACTCCCTACTACTCACACTCTACTCCCTACTTCTCACTCTCTCTCCTACTCTCTCTCCTACTCTCTCTCCTACTCTCTCTCCTACTCACTCTCCTTCTCACTCTCTCCTTCTCACTCTCTCCTTCTCACTCTCTCCTACTCAATCTCTACTACTCTCTCTACTACTCTCTCCTTCTCTCTACTACTCGCTCTATTACTCTACTACTCTCTCTACACTACTCCTCACTCTCTACTACTCCTTACTCTCTACTCTACTACTCACTCTCTACTCTACTACTCTCTACTACTCACTCTCTACTACTCACTCTCTACTACCTACTCTCTACTACCTACTCTCTACTACTCTTCTCTCTACTACTCTCTACTCACTCTCTACTCACTCTCTACACTCTCTCTACTCACTCTCTACTTCTCTCTCTACTTCTCTCTCTACTTCTCTCTCTACTTCTCTCTCTACTTCTCTCTCTACTTCTCTCTCTACTTCTCTCTCTCTACTACACTCTCTCTACTACTCTCTCTACTACTCTCTCTACTACTCTCTCTACTACTCTCTCTACTACTCACTCTCTACTACTCACTCTACTACTTGCTCTCTACTTCTCTCTCTACTACTCACTCTCTACTACTCACTCTCTACTACTCACTCTCTACTACTCTCTCTACTACTCTCCCTACTACTCACTCTACTGCTCACTCTCCTACTCACTCTCTCCTACTCACTCTCTACTACTCTACGCTACTCACTCTACTACTCTCTCTGCTACTCTCTACTACCCACTCTCTACTGCTCACTCTCTACTGCTCACTCTCTACTGCTCACTCTCTACTGCTCACTCTTTACTGCTCACTCTTTACTGCTCACTCTTTACTGCTCACTCTTTACTGCTCACTCTTTACTGCTCACTCTTTACTGCTCACTCTTTACTGCTCACTCTTTACTGCTCACTCTTTACTGCTCACTCTTTACTACTCACTCTTTACTACTCACTCTTTACTACTCACTCTCTACTACTCACTCTACTCTCTCTACTACCCACTCTGCTACTCTCTCTACTACTCTCTACTACTCAATCTCTACTCTACTCTCTATTGCTCATCCTTTACTCTCTACCTCTCTCTCTATAACACTCTACCTCTACACCTCTCTACCTCTCCACCTCTTCCTCTACACCTCTCTACCTCTCCACCTCTTCCTCTACACCTCTACCAGTCTCTACCTCTCTACACGCACACATATGCACATATATATATGCATGCATATGCATTTATATATGTATGTGTATATATATACATACATATATAAACATATATATAATCTGCTATATCTATATAAATATCTTTATAAATACAAATATAAATGCCTGCATACATATACATCTATGCATACATATGCATGTTGTGTACATGAAAGTTTGAAAAACACTAATAAAAGCAAAGCTAAAAAGCCACCTAATTACACAAACAGAATTATTTTTCAATGCTTTTTTACTTTGGTTCCATCAAGAAGGCATTTAGATGTGTCACACATTTTCCATAAATACTGAATGTTTGCACTCTAGTTGCTCATTAGATCACTGTAGTAAAGCTACTGCTCACCAGGGATGTCTGCTGCTGGTATTGAAAATGCATGTTTCAGTCTGCATGTCAGAATTTTTTAATGAAATAGAAGAGGATTTGAGAAGTCACTCAAAACGTGCCTTAATTTTTCTTTCTGCAGCACTAAGCGTACTTTCTATGGCAAAATGAACCCCCTCATTTTGTTCCTTTTTAAATTAAATGTTGTAAGAGTTACCACTTTATTCCAATCAAGATGGCTTCAGGTGTGCAATACATTTGTCATAAGTAGGACTGTTAGCGCTCTAGTTGTTCTTTAGAACACTCTGGGAAGCTGCAGTAGAACACAAAGGAATCAACTGACAGTCTCTGCCCTTGTTGGATGTACATGTTTTACTGAGAATGTCAGACTTCATTCTCACATGACTGAGAATGATAATGTGAATTTACAGAAAATATGCTCTCCGTATGAGAAAATAGTTTTCTCTGAAACATGATTCATGATATCCCAGCAGAAGGGTTTTTCACATGGTCAAATCACCTTAGAACACACCACAATTCCTAAAATGAGTATGGTACCATCAACAAATGATTTATAATGTAACTAAAGTTTTAAAACCTTCTATTAACTGCAATGCTTTTTAATGAGGTGCTATCATGTATATTGGTCCCAAGATGGCTGCCAACACTTCTTGGATGAAGTGCTGACAGCCAATCAGATCTCACGATGAGATGTGTGGTTAGGCTCCGCCCAGATATATCTATGATTTTACTTTTGATTTTCTCAGCAACTACTGAACGGATTTACACGATTTAACCAAAAGGCACAAGTGTGAACCAAGGGCGGCTACTTTGCCAAATTTCGTGTAATTCCGTTTAGCAGTTCGGGCTGCAGCTGAGATTAACGGTTCCTATGGAAAATTGCATGAGAAAAACACGTTTTGGGACCCCCCCTTTTTACTCGGCCCCCGCTTGACGAATCACCCCGAGACTTTCAGGATAGGAGCGGACCGGAGCGCCCCACCAGTTTTGAAAATTTCGCGAAGATTCGTCAACCGGCGCCAAAGGTATTCCAAATAGAATGTTGCGGATTTCCTATGGATAATAGGTCCTAACTATAACTACCTACTGACGACCGCCAGTAGGTAATATATACACACATTTATATACACACACACAAAATGATAAAGTGTAAAAGAAAAAAAAGATTGGGAGCACTCCAAAATGAGTGATAGTCTTCTATGTCCATCCTTTATTTAGTTTTCTGGCTTAATCTACAACTTCATGAGACTTACGGTGTATATGGCATTTCTTGGATAATTCCAGTCAGTCAGGTAGTCTAGGTCTTATGAGTAATGTCCTTTACCTGTCATAAATGTAATCATACTGGATAAAGGTGTGTTATGTACATCGATGCAGTGTGTTCAGTGCCAATGGCATATCCAAGATCTGACATGTACACCTTTAGACCTCATGCAGTCAATGGCTGTGTTGTGATGCTACAAATTCTGCTCTAGATTCCTTGCCTACTAGGCTCTAACTGTTAGATTTGTTATCTTATCTCAACTTGCTGGGCTAGATAAATGCAAGTGTGGTGGATGCTTGACTTATTAACACAATTGTGCTTGCTCCTGTTGTCACTCTCTGTGTATGTAACAACAAGCTTGTTCCAACTGCTCCTGAATATTCATTATGTCTATTGTAAAATACACTAAAATGCCAATAAAGAAGTTAAAGAAAACAAAGACGGGAAGTGTCGGGTTGGGGTTGAGGAAAAAAAGACATGAGGCGTTCTGTTACTTTGAGCCCCTGAACTTACTTTTTATGCACCCCATCTTCTACTGACCAAAATATCAACATTTTTGTCTACCAGAAGAGCCACCACCCCGCTTTATAGTATTGTCATTTCTATGGTGCTCGTCAACTTGTTTCAACTTTTCAAATCAGGGGTTTGAATTTAAGGTGCATGGATAAGAGATGGGTGTTAGTGGTGTTATCTGTTAACTCGATTCAGTTGCCTATGAGCACTTTTCAACCATCTGGTAGACGGGTATGAAATATAAGGAAAGGTTGCAAGCAGCATCCACAAATCACTTTAGGCTTGTCACATTAGTGGTACTTGATTTTGGGAAGAGCTAAGACATTATAGCTTTTCTAAACTGCAAATGATTGTTGATGGATCTGATTTCTTCTGGCTGTTTATTCCATAGTTTGCATGTCTGTACTGAGAAGCATCTGCCTCCTCTGTGGCTTTTATGGAATGTGGGTATTACAGGGTATATTATTTTCATCAGAGTTTTCTTCTTTGATTGTCTGGCCTCAATTCCGATTGTATGTATCCAGGGCCAACCCATTAATAGCAATGCAGAGAGTTTTAAAAAATATTGTTCTGGCCACTGGTTGAAAGTGTAGTGCTTTCAGAACTGGGTTCATATGATCCTTTCTGACTAGATTGAGAACTTGTCTAGTTGCAATGTTATGTATTGTTTGTAGTTTGGCAATGTGCTGATGCATGGTAAATTTGCCAAGTCCAGTTTTTGTTGTCTCTAGGGCTAAAGATGCCTGCTTCCTTTGTGAGAGCCTCAGGTAGGAGTAAGTGTGTTGTAGGATCTTCATTGTGTAGAATGATTCTCTAGTCGTATTGTTTTGAGTGAGGTTGGAGTAAATAATCACTCCAAGGGTTTCCGCTTCTGTCCAAGTGATGGGTGACAGCCCACATTTCCTAGGACCAAGAAGGTATGTGGCCGAAGTTTTGCCATTATCCACAGATTTTTTTAAATTAAGAATTGCGTTTGAGATGATTTTTTAGCATCGGTTATACCACAGCTAATAAGTATTCTCTAAATCTTGAATATTTGGCACGTGAGGGCTGTTTGATTTTTAAGATGATCTGTTGCATCTGCATAGTTGTAGCAAGTGAGATTGAAAGATTTCACCCATGCAGACGGGAGACTATATAAATCTTGAAGATACGGGGAGTTGATCCCTGAGGCACACCTGCTGAATTAAAGTTGCATGAAGAATTGAATTGTGGCATGTAGTCAATGTTGGTCATGCCCTTAAAGGATTGTATCCAGTTGATCACTTTGTGCTGTATCCCAGTGTCATATAGCCTTAGAGCTAGCAGCTAGTGGTGAACCGTGTCAAAAGCGAACAGTAGATCAGAGCAGCAACCCAGCTCTTGTCGACTAATAGCTTTACATTTAACCAAATGGAGGTCACTGCTCATTTTGTCTGTTCGTGGTCTGAATCCATTTGTCTGTTTGACAAAATATTGTTTTTCCCATGAAAGTTGATATCTGGGTAAAGGCTGCCTTTTCAATGACTTCACCTAAGCTGTTGAGCTGAAGTTAGCTAGGTCAGCTGTCAAGTTCCTGTTTCTTTAGAATACGATAGAAATACTATATCTTCAGGTCATTTGAGAATTCCCAAGTTGAAAATAAGGAGATGTTGATCTCTCTAGCTGATAATGCTGCAGACAACTCAAGTAATATTGACTTGAAGATGCATGGCAGAAAAAGTTCTGCTGCAGAATCAGCTATGTGTTTGGCATTAATTAGATCTGCAGTTTCTTTTTATGTCAGTAGGTTGAATGAGCACAGTTTCAATTTAGGTAGCAGCTTGATTTGGTGGGCCATTCTTCACGGAAATGCTGCTTGGTTTTAAGCAGAAGTAGACTTTAAGGTTAGCGCCTTTTATGATGAAGTGATCTGCTAAGGCATCAGAGTTCCTGTGAGTGTTTTTCGTTTATTTTATGCTGCTTCAGTTATGGAATTCATCACTGGTTGTGAAACTCTTTTGTTGGGCATTTAGTTTCCAAGATGCTCTTGAGTCACTTTTTATCAGTTAGGTTTTGAGGTTTTAGGCGTACTATTTCCAGGGACCTAGGGCCTTTAAAAATATTAGGATTACGATTGCCTAATTGTGATTTTCTGAGAATTGCGATAATGTAATGTAATGTCAAAGAAATTTATAAAGCGCAACGTACACCATACAGTTTCTTGGCGCTGGGAAAGGCAACTACCTGGGGAGGAGGGGGGAGGAGAGAGAGGGGAAAAAAGGGAAGAAGCGAGAAAGGAGAGGAGGAGAAAGAGGGGAGGAATTAGTAGTAAGCAGAGCGGAAGAGATGAGTCTTGAGGAGAGATCTGAAGTGAGTGTAGGATGAGGCCAATCTTATGTCCAGAGGGAGGGTGTTCCAAAAAGAAGGGGCAAGGAACGAGAATCTGAGACCGCCCCATTTCTTGCGCTTGACTTTAGGAACTTTGAGAAGAGCCAGGTGGGCAGAGCGCAGATTGCGAGAAGGAACATAAGGGTGAATGAGAGAAGAGATAAACAAGGGGCTGAGACCAGCCAGAGATTTAAAGATAAGGCACCCCAGCTTAAATTTGCAGCGTTCAGATACAGGGAGCCAATGCAAAGATTTTAACAAAGGGCGGGTATGATGATGCCTAGGTTGATGGAAAATGAGGCGGGCTGCCTGATTCTGGACAAGTTGCAAGCGTTTGAGCTGGTAGTCGGGGATGCCTACATATAGAGAATTAGCATAATCGAGTCTAGAAATGACTAGGGCTAAGAGGGCCAAGGTGAGGGCTTCAGTAGTAAGAAAACGAGCAATTTTACAGATTTTGCGCAACTGAAAAAAGCAGGCAGAAACAGTGGCGTTAATCTGGGGTTTCATTGAAAGATCTTTACTAATGATAACTCCCAGACTTTTAGCCGAGGTGGAGGGACAGGGAGGCAAACCCAGACTGGCGGGCCAGAAGTTGGAATTCCAAGGATTGGAAAGGCCTCCGACAAGGACCAGTTCGGTCTTGTCGGGATTCAGTTTCAAGTGGTTAGCCCCCATCCAGTTGCTGATGTGACAGAGGGTAGCTTGAAAGTCAGCAACTGACTGATCCGAGGAGTCGATGTTAAAGACTAATTGAATGTCATCTGCATAATTAAATGCGGAGACATTTTTATCTCGGAGAGAGCTGATCAGAGGAGTGAGGTATAGGTTGAAGAGTAGGGGGGACAGGGAGGATCCCTGAGGCACACCACAAGTCAGGTCGACCTTATCCGCGGAAAACTGAGACAGACGAACCGCTTGTTGGCGGCCGGAGAGGAACGAGCGAACCCAATCCAAGGCAGTACCCTCGATCCCAGCCTGCCTGACACGGTCGACCAGAATCACATGGTCGACCGTGTCAAAGGCAGCCGACAAGTCCAGGAGAACCAGGGCCTGGCAGATGTTAGAGTCGGCTCCCCTACGTGGTTCTTCCATAACGGAGAGTATGACCATCTCCGTGGAGTGGGCAGGCCTAAATCAGGCCTGTTGGGAGTTGAGAAAATGAGACGACTCGACATAAGAACTCAGAATGTTAGTGACATGGGTTTCGAGTACCTTACCGAGGTAGGGGATTAGAGAGATGGGGCAAAAATTACTCATAACCGTGGGGTCAGCGGTCGTTTTTTTTAAAATAGGTACCACTTCTGCTGTTTTAAAGATGCGAGGGACTTGACTGGAGGTAAGGGAGGAGTTCAGTAGAGCCAGAGGGGGAGCGGGGCAGGCCAAGAAGGCCTTACATAAGATCTTAGGGGGGCAGCAGTCAGTGGGAGATCCTGAGGAAACGATTAGGAAAAAGCTATTTCTAATCTACGAAACTCTTAGTTTCATTTAGAGATTCCTAGTGGGTCGCAAATTGACCCACCTCATGAATATTAATGAGGGAGGTCTCAAATTGTGACCCATTAGAATCAACGCCTTCACAGGTATGTTGACCTGCTCAGGTCAGCAGACCACCATGTCTGTGATTGATTTTCAACAAAGCAGTCTCTTTTTAACTTATGTTTTTTTAATGCAATCTGTTTTCTTTAAAGGAAAATGGGATGCTGTTAAAAAGAAGAGGTTTTTATATTTTTATTTGTTTATTATTGGTTTAAAAAGACGCAGTGGTCCTGTGGACCACTACCTTCTCTCAAACTTTTTTATTTTTATTTAACGTTCACAAATGGAAAGGGGTCCCGTTCCCATTGGTGGCTGCATTACTGCTACATTTCAGAAGTCTGTAAATGATTAATGTTTTGCCACTGGGATTTGGTCACAAAACATTAATCCGCACCATTCCAATTTGGTATTTGGACGGTACATCCCTTCAAAATACCGACTCAGCAAACCAAAATTGCGATTCAGTAACGTGCTACCAACTCGCTGTTTGGGTTTGATTCATTCTAAAATGCAGCTTGATACATGTGTCACCTAGTTACATTTTATTTTGCAGTTTTACAGTCTTATTGAACAACTTTGATATCTGTCTTTGAAGTTGCAGGCGTATAGTTATGAGTTGACTATTTTTTACATTTTAGTTAAACATTGATGAATCTGTTTTGCTGTCATTTCTGGGTCAAAAGATAGAGAGGTATTTTTGGAATGAGTTTACATCGATTTTTCTGTAGGGTCTGATAGATATGGTTGTTTTAACGCTTTCAAAAGGTTTGGGTGCAGTATGAATAGTTTCTGAGAAATGGATATTGAGAATATTATGGTCCTCATTTCAGTGATCAAGCTGACTTATTGAGGCATTTAGACCGTTTATGGTATAGCCAGCTGAATTGGTGTGGCTCAGTCAATTGGAGGGAGCAAAATGTTTGTGTTGAAGAGAAGGCAGGGGTCTAGCATAGGGCTGGTTTATTTAACCGGATGTTAAGTTTCCTAAGTGTACACAAGTTCTTGTCATGCATGATTCTCGTCATTCATGATATTGAGTCAGTCCAGAAGGATCTAGGTGAAGGCAGCATTTTGTGCTGGTGGTTGTTAGATGAGGCTGTGCTGGTCAGAGATGTAGTATTGTTGAAGTAGCATTGATTCACTTTCCATAATCGACAAACCTTGATGTCATTTGTAGGCAAGGTGTTAGGTGGACCACTGCTAGTCCCCACCAGTCTTCATACAAGGTCAGTTTCTGAAAAGGGTTTGGTACCTGTCGGGTAACTTGCACCTTTCATAAGACATGAATCTAAAAGAAACTATTAGTTATGAATTCCTTACCTTAGAATTACCCCCAGGCATCAGAGTAGATCCAGAGAATTTTTCTTCAGCAGTACCCCTGTGCGTCGGTATGTGGCGTCTGTCGACTCCGCGTTCGTCGTTGTCATCGTGATAGCCGGAGTGACGTCGCAGTTTTTTTGACTAGAGGTTTTTCAATTTTTTGTCGACTTCTTTTTTCAAGTCATTCGAATCCTGGTGCAAGGGATGTTACATCGACGTACCGGCTTCAAACCTTGTGACTCTAGGTATTTTTAGCTACAAGTTGATGTCGTCACGGACCCACATCTCGTGTGCCTCTGGTGCCTGGAGTGTGACCATGACCCAAAGTCATGCTCTGACTGTCAGGCCATGAACCAGAAGTCTTTGCTAGAGCGATCCCGAAAGCTTCTCGAGGCTCAGCAGTCAGCTCCGCACCACTCGAGGTCGCAGGACCGGTCGCGGAGTCACCACCGTCACTCCTCTTCTAAATCTTCGTCCAAGGTTAAGTCGAAGCACAAGAAGGCGAAGAAGCACTATAGCTCTGCGCCTTCTCCCCTTCCGTCGGCCGACGCAACGCGGGAAGCCTATGGCTGTCGTCCTTCGGCTCTGCATGCAGAGTCTGTTGGGTCGGCTCCTCCCTTTCCAGGAGCCAGAGCGACCCCAGCCCAACTTAGTAGTTTTTACGAAGCCCTCCACTCCATCTTTGGGCAGCCAGACTCCGCCGGCGCACCTTCGTGCCCTGCAGACTTGGCGGGGTTTTCTAGGCCTTCGATGCCGGTGGCTTCAGCCCCGGCACTGCAGGGCCCTCAGCAATCCAGGCTTGGATCCGGATCGTCGCTGGTCGTCCTTAAGATACCTCCTCTGGCACCGAATCCATTGACGACACCTCTGCCCCCTCACACTCTGGTTGTGTCCCCAACCGACGTCAACCCCGGCCTCCCCCTCGACCTGGACACCGAGCCGGACCGGCGTCTACTGACGACTAGTACATTTGTACCTCTGTTCTATCCTACCGTTTCTTATTGCCCTGAGTGGCAGCCAGAAGAGGGTGAGGAGGACTGGGAGGGGTCTATTGACCCTCTGGCAGATGAGCTTGAAGAGCTGAACTGGAGAGAGGAGCTGGGTGAGGCCAGTAGTCTGGATACATCCCCAGACCTTGGTATGCCTTCTCCCCCTACCGTGGCTACGGAGGAGGGAGCCTCCTACGCTGTGGTGTTGCGTAGGGTGGCTGAGGCCTTGGCCCTTGAGCAACCTACAGTGGCAGTCAGGACTAACCTACTGACTGTGCTGCTTCAACCGGCAGCAGCCTCTTTGGAGCCCTTGCTGCCGTTCAATGAGGCCCTCACAGACATCCTTCTTGGCAGTTGGTCAAAGCCCAGCACAGGGGCTCCTGTGGATAGGATGATTTCCTCATGCCACCGCCCGGCCCCTGGCGACCCCCATTTTCCTCTCCCAACATCCTACCCAGAGAGCTTGGTGGTCCAAGCCTCAACGTCCAAAGGTGCGTTCCCTACTGCTCCTCTAGATAGGGAATCCAAGAAGCTGGATCATCTTGGAAAGATGATGTTTTCTTCCGCCAGCTTAGGACTGCGGTCGGTGAATACCCCATGTCTCTTGGGCCGTTACACCCACTCTGTGTGGGACATGGTTGCGCAGGTGCTGCCACAGTGCCCGGAGGATCCCTGGGCTGTACTCTCCCTTGCGGTCGTAGAAGGGGGGATGCAGCAAAGTTCTCCATTCGCTGTGGGATGGACACCGCCGACTCGCTAGGCAGGACTATTTCAATGTCGGTAGCCTAGAGACGCTACGCCTGGCTGAGGTCCACTGGCTTCTCGGGCGATGTCCAATCGACTCTTTTGTACATGCCCTTTGATGGCTGTCGCTTGTTTGGCGCCTAGGCGGACAATGCGCTCGAGCGCTTTAAGGACTCTAGGGCTACGGCCAGATCCTTGGGTCTCGCTACCAACTCTCGCCCCACTCGGTCTGCTTTTCGCCCCTTTTGTGGCTATGGAAGGGGTGCCCCACCACGTTCCCCCCAGGGGCACAGACCCACACAGGCTGCCCAGCCTCTGCAGGGCCGGGCACATGGGACCCACAGCCAAGGGTCGGGGGTCCAGTGGGTGGGCCAGTCCACCAGTGCCCCCTCTGCAGCAGCCTCCAAACCTTCCTAGTCCAACCTTTCAGGGTCACCAGTTGCCAGTGGGCGGCAGGATCCGCCATCACCTCCCCCACTGGCACAACCTCACGTCGGACAGGTGGGTTTTGCAGATAGTCCGAAGGGGCTACTCCTTCCCAGGGGTGTGGAATTTAATAAATGATCTACTTGTCCATGAGGCAGGTTGCTTCATAAATCTACTTCTTCTTTAACAAAATCCACTTGTCCCTTTCGTACCATGTAGTGCGGCGACACATTATGACAGCAATCTCATTATATAAGGGGCCTTATATAGCCTGTTTATGCCAGGGCTCATACCATAGTAGTGTTTGAATACTTGCAATCCCTTTATATTGCTGCAGAGCTACATACCGGGGCTGAAGGTAGTGGTAAGCAATATTTCCAGGGTTAGAATCCCCTTTTGAGTCTGTGCAAACCTACTAACTTGCATGTTTTAAGGGTTTTCAACAACTCTTCTCCAATTTTTTCCCATACTGAGAAATGTTGGAAATTTATTCCTGACAATGGCAGACGTAAACCTTCTTCCAGAGTTGGGAACAAAGTGGTTGGAGGGAATATGAACTTGCAAACACTCAGATTTTTTCATTAGGAAATCTACACATGCATATTTGTTTATGCTAAAATGCAGTTCACAAATATTTTCTAGGAGTACTATTTCTTGTCCTACTTCTGTAAATTCTTGGTAAATCACGAAAGCCGTATAGTTGCACTTAATGCAAGGACATATACCATGGGTGCACTTTTGAGACTTTCTTTAATAATTGGACCCCTAATTTGGTCTGGCGTTGAACATGACCTTTTGAGTTTATTAAAATTCTGTCCCTCTCTGTATCAGCTGGCTTCACTGTGAGTGACAGCATTGTGCTCTTTCACAAGGAGCATATCAGCACAAAACGTAGGTTTGTTCAGTGCCAGGAACTACTGTGGCAATGTGTGTTTTTTGAGACCAAAACAAATTTTTGCTTTTGCCAAGCTTGTTATAATAAAGAGGGCCCGGGAACTTCCACACCAATAAGGTTTTTACAAAAGCAATGCCCAAAAAATGCACACATTGACAAAACTAAAATGCTGACTACCAATTTCAGACCTACTGGCTTTTGCCAATGCTTGTTTATTTTTGTTTCCCCTATTCTTATGAAAACTGGTTACACTGATTTTCCTTTATGAATGTTTGGGAAATATTAGCATGCATCAACATATGTTACTAAATGATGCTGCAAGGAAATGGTACCTGACATTTTACAGTAGTTTAGCAAAATGTTTTTTTTTTCCGGATTTCATTTTTTTATGAACATTTTATCTTGAAAGCAAAGAATCCTCAATCTTGCTTTCAAGCGTCTGCAAATATTTGCATCATATCAGAGAGCATTCTGGGAGCATTATACATAGCCTCATATTGCACACATTTTTACACTGGAACCAGTAGTGCAATCAGAGCTTACAACATTTACTTATAGCGCTCACCCTAATAATAAAGGTTTTCAATTAATAAACCATAAATACAGGTTTGAACAGCATTAACATATGGACAAAAATATTGCCTCAACTGCAGACAGTGCCCTTCTCTGATCAATAATGTGGTACTGCAAATTGGCAGCCAAAGGGTTTGTGCTGCAGGAGGTTGGGCCTACTTGTCCCAAGAACAAAATACACTTGAAAACTTGTTGCCCTGACCCCAAACTTTATGTCCCGGGTGTCGGGCTATAGGAATTCCACATCCCTGCCTTCCCCTTCAAGACTACCCCTTCTTCCATGCCACCTGCACTCCATCGCATGTCGTGGGATCACATGGCCCTTCTCCGTTAGCATGTTGCAGCTCTCTTGGTCAAGGGAGCCTTCGAGCGAGTCCCTGTGCCAGAAGTAGGTCGTGGCTGCTACTCCCACTACTTTCTGGTGCCCAAGAAGGACAAAGGCCTGTGTCCTATCTCCGGAAGGAGAAGTTCAAAATGTTGACATTGGCTCAGGTCCTGTCTGCCCTCGACCCTGGAGCGTAGCAGGATGCTTATTTTCACATCCCCATCCTGTCGGCCCACAGGCGTTACCTACGGTTCACGGTAGGCCACGAGCTTTTTCAGCTTACCGTGCTCCCTTTTAGCCTTACAAGCGCCCCTCGGGTGTTCACAAAAGTGATGGCGGTGGTCGCAGCTCATCTGCGCAGATCGGGGGTTCCAGTCTTCCCCCTATCTCGATGACTGGTTGTTGAAGGCGAGCTCGCCCCAGGCTGTCGTCGCCAACTTGCAGACTATGGCGGACCTCCTGCATTCGCTGGGGTTCACAGTCAATGTGCCGAAGTCGCACCTGAACCCTTCTAAGAAGCTCTTTTTCATTGGAGGGGTTCTCGACACAGCGCAGTTTCGGGCCTATCCTCCCGACCAGCAAGTCCGGGATAGTCCGGCTATGATACCGATGTTCCAGCCTCTATCCTGGATTTCCGTGAGAATGACCCTGAGGCTGCTGGGCCTATGGCTTCCTGCATCCTGCTGGTGGATCATGCCAGGTGGCATATGCGGGCTCTGCAGTGGGACCTGAAGTTCCAGTGGGCGCAGCACCAGGGGATTCTGTCCAATGTTGTCCAGATCTCTGCGGCGACTGCACACCAGCTGCAGTGGTTGCTCACGAACCAGGATTGGGTCAACAGCAGATCCCTCTCCCTGCCCCAACCGGATTTCTCAGTGGTGATAGATATGCAACACACTTTTATTGAATAATACTGTCAATACATCTATATAGTATGTCTAGCGCAGCCAAAGTACAGTTCATTGTGCTCGCGCTGTGGGAATATTAAAACTAGCTTAATGTCTAACAGACTCTGCCTCAATAGAATGTATACTACATGCTGTATTTAACTTGGTTGAATTTAATAATTGTAGATGTAAATAACGAACTAGTGCCATTTGTTACACATTTAATGTTGAATATGATGTTTCAAAATTGTAAAACCAGTAACAGTACAGCACGCACAAATCACTAGGTAGAGCAACTATCTCCAGACCCCATCCCAGACAGTATCTCTTCTGTTTCCATCGCTTAATGGAAACCGAGCACCAGATGGATCGGTGGCACGGTTTTCCATTGAGAAGCCTGCCGGTTCCCAGATCAGAAAGGCGGGAAACCCGAGATAAAACAGAGTGTCCCGCAGGTGCTCGGTGTCATTGCACCCGGAGCCTACTTGGGATGCCTCTCTGCAGCTGACACACGCTGCTGCCTAAGAAATTGATTTATCCAGACAAGAACAATAAGTAAGTCCCGAGCCCCGGTTTCTCAGCTCCCCACCTTTTCCAGTCAGAACCCATCCCTAAAGCTTAACTCTCCGTATGCCTTACTTCACAGTACCATACAGTGTACCATCACTGTAATCAGCATCACGCTGCCAAACAGAACGCTATGGCTGTAGCGAACTTAAAGAAGAGCTTACCGGCCATCTGACATCCTGAAGTGCCGTCCTGACCTCACTTTGAGGTAATTATAATTTCTTCCACCACGACATCTTATAACCAGCTATCTCTATGTCCATGCATTCTCTTTTCCTTTCGCTGAAGAACCCGGCTGGGTCCTCATGTGAGTTTTTACCTTCACCTTTCACTTCACTGTCACAGAGGCAGCACTCTCTTCATCCAGGTAATTCCCTATAGATGCCTTCTCATTAGTTTTCCTGCATCTGTGCCGGTATATGGGCCTTATGCTTTCCTTATTTTGTTTTAGATGTCCCTACATCGTTAGTCCTGAGGAGACCCCATTGATAGATGGGTCGAAACGCCGTCGACAAGTAAAAAAGAACAGACCATTACCCAGCCCGTATCATTGTGTACTGAAGCTGTAAAAAATACTGTATAAGAATGGTCGTTTTTCACAACTGATGGAAACCTTGTACATAATAATTCACTTTGTATATTCACTTATTGGTTCCATTTCTTCACTTGGGGACACAATGCACAAACAGTACTACTTTTGACTGAAAGAAGTGTACCTATTGTTTATTTATTTATTTTTTCATAAAATATGTTATACCGAGCAAACTGTGTAGAAGGTTTTTCTTGCCCTCTGACATTAGATGGTCCTTTTATTGCGAATGTGCACAAGTATTTCAAATATTAGTTTTATTTATCCACAGGAACCATTGTTTTCTAATATATAAATATTACCCTGGTTCCGTCATGAGTCGGGTTCCCCTGTTACTTCCTTAGACTCATGGGATGAGGCGCCACATGGGAGAGGCGGAGATCAGAGGCCTCTGGTCTCCGGCGGAGTCCGGGCTCTGGCCTCCACATCAGCCTTCTGGAGTTCCAGACGATTTGTCTAGCACTGAAGGCATTCCTTCCTTCTGTCAAAGGAAGAGTAGTGCAGGTGTTCACAGACAACACTTCTGCCATGTGGTATTGCAACAAATGGGGTGGAGTGGGGGTGTGGACCCTCTATCAGGAGGCCCTTCGTCTCTGGAAGTGGCTAGAACATCACGGCATGTCTGTGGTGGCTCAACACCTGGCAGGGTCACTGAACACCGGGGCGGACAAACTCAGCCGCCGGTGCTTGATGGATCACGAATGGCGCCTTCACTCGGAGATGGTGCAAGGTCTCTTTCAGCAATGGGGAGAGCCTTGCTTAGATCTATTCGCCAGCGGAGAGAATGCGCAATGTCAGCAGTTATGTGTTTTGGAATTTCCAAAGCGGCACTCATTAGGCAGTGTTATATATGCCTTTCCTTCTATACAACTTCTGCTCAGAGTGCTGAAGAAGATCAACCGCGATTGGGCCCAAGGAATTCTTGTGGATCCGGACTGGGCACGAAAGGTCTAGTATCCCGAGCTCTTGAAAATGGCCATCGATCCTCCGATCAGATTGCCCTTTCGGGAGGATCTTCTGTCGCAGCAGCAGGGGCCAGTCCACCACCCGAACCTCTCTAGACTCCACTTCCTTGCGTGGAGATTGAGCGGCAACATTTGGCAGCCTTCTACCTTCCTCCTGAAGTCTGTAATGTTATCTTGGCAGCCAGGCGTTCCTCCACTAAGATGGTATACACCTGTAGATGGAACAAATTTGTGGCGTGGTGTGCAGCAAAGGCTGTGGATCCCGTTTCCGAGGTTCTCCTCTAACTACTTTCTTTGGCCCAGCAGGGCTCTGCTCTGGGCACCCTCCATGGCTATCTTTCTGCCATTTTGGCCTTTCTTCGCCTTCCTGATCAGCCTTCTCTTTTCACGTCCCCTATTGTAAATCGTTTCCTTAAGGGCATCACTCACCTGTTTCCTCCTATTCCTTTCAGAATGCCCCAGTGGGACTTGAACCTTGTTCTGACTTACCTTGTGTGCGCTCCCTTCAAGCCGCTACATAATTGTCCTCTCAGACTCTTGACCTTAAAGACTGACTTTCTGGTTGCCATCACCTCTGCTCGCAGGGTGAGTTAGCTTCAGGCTCTTTCTTCTAAGCCTACTTTCCTTGCTGTTCATCCTGACAAGGTTGTCCTTCGAACACAACCTTCTTTTTTCCCCACATTGGTTACCTCTTTTCACATAGGACAGACCATAACTTTGCCCACCTTCTTCCCGCCCCTGCATCCTTCTAAAGAGGAGGAGAGGCTCCACTGTCTGGATCCAAAACATGCTCTCTCATTTAATCTGGATCACACAAAACTATTCTGGGTGGATGATCAGCTCTTTGTTGGCTATGTGGGTGCCAAGAAAGGTCGGTGCGTGCAAAAAGGAACCATCTCTCGATAGGTCGTTCTTTGCATAAAAATGTGTTATTCCGTGGCGAAAAAGGAACCTCCAAGGGTTGCGCGCCCATGCCACCAGGGCGACGGCAGCCACTACTGCTTCGTGGCGCAGAGTACCCCTTCATGACAACTGCCAGGCAGCCACGTGGGCTTCATTGCACATGTTCACTAAACATTACAGCTTGGACAGCCAAGTCTGGGGAGACAGCTTTTTTGGCCGCTCCGTTTTTCAGGACTTCCTGGTGTGAACTGGGTTTGCAGACCCACCTCCAGGATTGGTATTGCTGGGGTATCTATTTTAAGGTAAGGAATCCATAACTAATAGTCTCTTTCAGATGAATAAGTTACTTACCTTCGGTAACGATATATCTGTAAGAGACATATATTTATTATGGATTTCTTATCACCCCACCCATCCTCCCCATTCTGTGAACTGACTTCTAGAGTAAGGGACTCTCTTTCTGGGCCCTAGTTTTATGCACCAATGGTCAGTGTCTTGCGTGGCTCTGAGCTTCTGGCATGGAATGTCGTGTGAAGAACTGGTGTCAGCGCGCAGGGGCGGCATCGAAGTAGATACTGCAACATCATTCCGGCAATCACGACACCAACGGCGAACGCAGTCGACCAAGGAATCCATAACTAATATATGTCTCTTACAGATATATCGTTACCGAAGGTAAGAAACTTGTTTGTCAGTGATGAAAAGGAAGTCACCTTTTATGTCTGCTAGTAGGTTGTAGATATGAATTCTGTATTTACTTATTGCTATTGTTTGGATTAGTGTGCATGATATTTAGATGAACTTATGTTTAGGGAAGGTTGAGCTAAGTAGTTGGTCCAACCTTGAGTATAGGAGTTTCTGGCTGGAGCAAATTTTGGTCTTGTTGCTTTTGTTTAGTATAGCGTGTATGTGCAGGTTCAAGTGTGGTAGGTGGTGGGTGAGCAGATGTTTTCGTTTTCACACCCTCTGTTTCGATTATTTTTTTAAATTATTAAAACAAGCACTTTATCTAATGAATGACATTGATAGAGCAATATTTCAACATCACAATACATAACACTTTACTGATTAAGACACAAAAACCTGACTCTGCACATTGCACAAAATAGACGTAGTGATGCAACCAAATAGACATGTGAAGTAACAGCACTGTAAAAGCGTGCTTGAAAGAGTGAAGAATAAAGGAGAAAATACGTTGGTAAATAGTTATAACGCTTCTTAATAGATTTTTCTCAACAAGATTACTCATGAAATGTTTTATTATTTACGTGCTTATGAAAACTAATGGATTTAATGATGAGTCCCGAACAGTGCTATTGTTTCTCACTGCAAATACATTATAATTAGATTGTGATGCAATTTTTTTATAAAACTAGCTAGGAAGTTGAAACTTACAGCTCAATGATTTTAAAAATGTAGAAACAATTTTGGTAAAATGTTTTTTTAGAATACTGTACATGTATGGATGTTGATAAATTTGTGGCAGTTAAAGTGATGATGATATATTTGATTCTAATTAAGTTTAATTCATTTAGAGCTGATGTATGAATTTTAAACTTTAAACGTGTTTTTATTTGTTCTGAAAAAAAAAACACAAGGTGATTGAGGGTCTAAGGGAACGTTAAAAGACCAAGCATGGATATAGTCCCCAAAAGTAACTACAGTACAGTAGCAAAGTATCCACGGGTCTAGCGAGCCTGAACAGACACTAGGCACAAGCAGAGACCTTTAAACTGTAATCACAAATAATCCTTAAAAAGGAAAATCCGGGGGGGAGGAGCCTAGCGCGCAACCAAGATGGCCGCGTAGGTGCGAGGCTCCCGAGGACCTCCGTGACCTCCTACATAAATCCTGGAAATATCCTGTCCTAGATGAGGGGACTGTGTTGGTGAGCCCGAGCTGAGGTGTCACCCGTTTTCCGCTTCCAAATTGGACCTCGGACACCGGCGGGAGCACCGATTGAGGTTTGCGGCCTTCTCCACGCCGGCCCCCCGGATTGGAGTTACGGGGCGATCCGGAGACAAAGTGATCAACGGCGGCGGGCAGGGCTGGGCGACTCGCGTACCCCGCACTTTCACTTTCGCTTTTGCACCCTCCTTGCTGTGTAGGCGAGGTTGGGTTGCGGGGCGGTGTGTGGTGGTGTGGCCTCGTTGGGGTGCCCTGCTGGCCCGCCGGCTGTGATCCGTCCTGCGGACCTGTGGCTGCCCCCCCCCCGGAGCCCGTGAACTGGTTTGTCGGCCCTTTCCGAGGTGATTGGCACGATTTGGGGACTGGAACCATGTCCTCAAAACAAGATGGCGACCGGGCAAAGGTGAAATCGACCCGCCGTGGCGCAGCCCATCAGTCCAACAGCATGGACCGTTACACCCTCCAGAAGGGATCTCCCGAGGTGCCGCGTAGGTCTCCTGAGGACCCGACTGATGCTCCTGCGCTGCCCGCGGATCTGACCCTGCGAGATGTCATGGGCGCTATCGCCGAGATGAAGGCCTCGGTGGACCAGCGCTTTGACACACTGGCGCAAAAGATTGACTCGGTCCACGTGGATGTTGGCCTGGTGAGGGCTGATTTATCCAAGACCAATGACCGGGTCGATTCTTTGGCCCGCACCACCTCGGGCCTTACAGCGGACGTGGCAGCCCTCCAAAAGGAGGTGCGCCGGCTTGGCCAGGCGAGCGCCCTGATGGATCGTCGACTGGAGGATTCCGAGGGTCGGGCCCGGAGGAACAATGTCCGCATTGTCGGGGTGCCGGAGGGACGTGAGGAGGCGGCGGCGGACCTGTTTGTGGAGGACCTGATACTCACCCATCTCCAGCCCCGGGGGCTGAGTAAATTCTTTGCGGTGGAACGTGCCCACAGGGTTCCCGGAGGACGACCCAAGGCCGGAGCCCCTCTGAGGCCTATCATTGCCCGGATTTTCAACTTTCGGGACAGGGACGCTATCCTTCAGACTTCTAGGCAACAAGGACCGGTCAGACTTGACAATATGGACGTAAACTTCTATCCTGATTTCACCCCAGCGGTCCAGAAGCAGAGACTGAGCTTTCTCGGAGTCAAACGTCGCCTACGGGACTTGAACCTCAAGTATGCGATGCTTTTTCCAGCTAAGTTGCGGGTGGAGGTGGATGGCCGCACGTACTTTTTTGATCGTCCCGAGGCGGCCGGGGACTGGTTGGACTCCTTGCCCGGGGATCGGGGCCGGGGGGGTGGGGGGGGCGCGGCTGGAGGGGAGGGCTCGCCGGATCAGGAATGAGGGATTAATAGTAGGCCTCGCTCTGGACAACATTGTCGTCATTTTTGACTGTTCGTTAAGTCTCCCTCCTGTGGAGGTGGTACGGGGTCTCCTGGGGGCTCTCCCTCCTCCTCTGGGGGACTAGTTAGTTTAATCATTCATGGGGCGACAGGCAAACTGCACTTTGGGGGGGCTGTTTGGGCTCATGCAGGGGTGCAGGGAGGGGGGAGTTCTGTTGGGATGGGTGGGTTGGGGTGGGGTGTTGTTCGTTTTTACCGCAAGGCAAACCCTTTATTGTATTGGTGTTTTTAAGGTGCTCTCCGGGGGACGAATGATGGCTTCTGTATGTAATGGGGGGTAGGGACCTGACTTTATTGTCCTGGAACGTTAACGGACTGGGGGATAGGATTAAGCGAGGTGTGGTCCTGCAGTATTTGAAACGACTCACCAGATGTGGTCTTTCTGCAGGAGACACACCTTATTGGTAATTCCTTTTGTGCCATGAATCGGCGTGGTTATCGCTTGGTGGCCCACTCGGGCTTCACGTCGGGCTCACGGGGGGTGGGCATCATGGTGAAGAACTCGCTCCCGTTGGAAATAGACGAGGTGCGCCATGATGAGAGGGGACGCTACACTGTCTTAGTGGGGAGAATGGAGGGTAAAGTAGTTGTCTTTGTATCAGTGTATGTCCCACCGGGGCTACAGTCTACGACTTTTGCAGACTTAGGGCGCCTCCTCCTTGACCTTCCGGGGGGGCTTCTGGTGGTTGGGGGGGGACTTCAATGCGGTGGTTTCTGGGACCGTGGATCGTCACCCCCCTAGGGACCTCCCCCGGGCGCAGGCGTGGCTGTCCGGCTTCTTAGATACACTGGGATTGGTGGACTGCTGGCGCTTAAAACATCCCACGCAGCTGCAGTACACTTTCCACTCGGGTGCCCATGGTAGCCTCTCACGGCTTGATTATGTCCTTGTCCCTGCGGCCTATGTTGGGAGGGTAGGAGAGGTTCGCCATTTGGCGCGGGGTATTTCAGATCACTCCCCGCTCCTGTTGCACTTTGATGTCTTCCCGAGGGGGGAGGGCAGGTTAGCTCCAATCAATGCCTGGTATCTGCGCGACCCCACTATTCGTGCTGATTTGATTAAATCCTTGCAGCGGTATTTCGATGAGAATGTGGGGTCTGTCCCTTCGGCTATCTCCCTGTGGGAAGCCTTTAAAACAGTTCTTAGAGGGGAGGCCCTCTCCTTTATTTCCCATGCCCGGAGGCGCGCGCAGGAGGAGGTGACCCGGGTGGAGGCCGAAATCGCTGAATTGGAGGGTGATCTAGAGGGTGGGGTGACGGACGCTGCACTACACGTCCTACAACTTAAGCAGGCGGCCTACAGGGCCCTCGTCACGGAGGCGGCCAGGGGCCTCTATAGAGAGCAACAGGGGCGACTGTATGATGTGGGTGATAAGGCTGGTAAACTGCATGCATGGTTGGATAAAAAGGAGAGAGCGAGTCGTGTGGTCCCGCTGATTGAGAGGATGGATGGTGTGCGTGTCACCGAGCCAGAAGACATTGTCTCTTGTTTCGCGGATTATTTCCGCGAGGTGTATTCCCCGGTTTCTCCCTGCTCGGAGGAGGACTCCCATGCCCTGCTTAGGGATATCGCGTTGCCTTCCCTTTCGGTGGAGGACAGGGTGTCGTTGGATGCCGCTCCTACCTCCGACGAAATTGCCCTCGCCATACGCTCGGTCGCATCCGGCAAGGCCATGGGCCCGAACGGCATCCCTATTGAGCTGTATAAGCTGCGACCGGATGTACTGGCACCCCACCTCCGTGCGATGTTCCTGGCGGCCCACTCGTTGGGCTCCCTCCCGCCGGACCAACGTCTGGCTACCATAGTGGTGATCCACAAGGAAGGGAGACCTCGAGACCGGGTTACATCCTACCGGCCTATCTCGCTCTTGAATGCGGAGCCCAAAATCCTCGCCAAGGTGCTGGCCAACCGGCTGGTCGGCGTGGTGGGCGATTTGGTCCACCAAGACCAGTCCGGCTTTATTCCCCATCGCAACACGGCCCTTAATCTGCGGCGCTTGCATGGGGTGCTCGCGCGTGTCCCGTTTGTGCGGGAGCCGGCCATATTGGCGTCCTTAGACGCCACCATGGCGTTTGACACGCTCGAGTGGCCATACATCTGGGCTATGCTGGCGAAGTTTGGATTTGGTCCGGGGTTCATCAGCTGGGTCAAATTGTTGTATTCGGGCCCATTGGCACAGGTGGTGGTGAATGGAAGAGTATCGGTCCCGTTCGAGCTGGGACGGGGCACGCGACAGGGCTGTCCCTTCTCGCCGCTCCTGTTCGCGCTGGCCTTGGAACCCCTGGCGGAGTGGCTGCGGTGGCACCCTTCCATCCGTGGTCTCCGTTGGACCCCCGAGTATGAGGACCGCGTGTCCCTATACGCTGACGATATCCTATTGTACTTAGCCTCCCCGCGTAAATCACTGATTGTCCTGGTTGATGTTTTGCGCTCATTCGGCCGCAACTCAGGCCTTGTCATCAACTGGGCTAAATCATGTGTGTATGTGCTTTCCGGGGAGGCTCCAGTCCTCCCGCGGGGCTGTCCGATCCAGATTGCCTCGCAGGGGTTTCGGTACCTGGGGGTTTACATTACTCTGGACCCGGAGGCCCGCTACGAGCGGAATTTGCTTCCCCCCCTCCAGCGCTTGAAGGAGGACGTCGCGCGCTGGCGGCGCCTGCCGCTTTCGCCGCTCGGCCGGGCGGCATTGTTTAAGATGATGTCGTTGCCACGCTTCCTGTACGCTCTCCAGAATACTATGGATTTAGTCCCGGCGCGCTACTTCCGTGAGGTGGAGAGTCTCCAGCGCCGCCTGTTCTGGGACGGGAGGCCGCGTATTGCCCTGGCGAAGTTGACGCTCCCATGGTACGACGGGGGGATTGCCCTCCCGGATATTAAACGGTATTACTGGGCCTCCCAGCTAGCTGCAATTAATCATGGCCTTTACGGGCCCGCCTTAAACCCGGCATTTGAAATGGACAAGATGCTCCTGCCTGGTGGCGACTATAATCGAGCGCTCTACTCTGGCGCGCCCGGACCCCGCCTGACGGGACCTACGCGTGTCATGGTACGAGTATGGCACGCGGCTAACGCAGCTATGGGGTGGAAGGACCGTTTGACCCGGGCATCACCGTTGTACGCGTCTGAGAGATTGGGCTCCCTGTGGACCTCGAAGGGCTTTGAGAAGTGGGACACGATCGGCATTAGTAAAGTGGGGGACCTTTGGACGAGGGGGGGATTTAAAACATTCGAGACGCTGCAGACGGAGTTTCAGCTGCAGGGCAGTGAATACTTTCGGTACTTGCAGGTCCGTCACGCACTGGGCTCCGTCTTCCCAGACGTCGCCTCCATCCCGGAGTCTTCCCCCCTGGAGGATAGAGTGCTGGATGGCCACGTTCCGGACAGCACGATCTCCCTTATTTACAAAAAATTGATTAATGACCGCTCTGGCTTGCTGACTGGCCTCCGCGAGGCTTGGGTTGCCGATGGGCTGGAGTTGGACGACGAGGACTGGATTTCCGCGGTGGCCTCTCCGAAGGAGGTGGCCATACCGGCTCGCCTTCGCTTCGTCCAGCTTAAGATACTCCACCGGGTTTACATGACGGGGCCAAGGCTTCTGCGTATGGGTTATGCTGAGGATGGGTTGTGTAAGCGTGGGTGTGGTGCTTTGGCGACTTTTTTGCATATTTTGTGGGAATGCCCGAAGGTGGAGCGATTCTGGCGTGGTGTGCATGAGGTCCTGCGAGTGGTTACGCATGTCGCGCTGCTGCCTGAAGCGAGGAGATGCCTGCTGAATGTGTGGGAACCAACTGACTACTCGGTTCCGCAGACGCGATGGGTGACTCTGGGATATATGATAGCTAAGCGTGACATTGCTTAACTGTGGGGATCCCAGAGGCCCCCGGCGGTGTCGGCCTGGAAAGAACACATGGATTGGTGCATGTTCCGAGAAAAGGTGGTGTATGTGGCGAGGGGTAAGCCTGGGGCGTGGGTGAAAGTATGGGGCCCCTGGAACGCCTACCGCGGGGGTGTCTGCGCGCCACCATTGCTGCCTGCGGCCTCACCAGCCCCGTCCCCTTAGTTGACTCCTTTCCATAACCCCGAGCACGGAGTTCCCCCAGTCCTCGATCTGTTCCCTTTCCCCTCTTTAGACTCCTGTTGATGGCTGGGGTCCCCCATTCGGGGAGCACGTGCTGTTACTTTCGACTGCGGGTTGCCTTGCGGGTGTGGTTTTTGTGTTGTGTGTATAAAATGAAACCGTATTGTGGGGTCAGAGTGATGTGGCCCACGACGTCGATACCTCCTGATTTTGCTTCTCGGCACCGCCCAGGGTTCTTGTATAAATGTCATATGCTCCTGTCATTCTAGCGGCCGGCCGGGAGGTTGTAGGCCCATACTTGTATATTCTTGAGATTGCAATAAACGGTTTCAAAAAAAAAAAAAAAAAAAAAAAGGAAAATCCTTTATAAAGGACGGATTCCCATAACTCACTGAAGTGACATGCTTCATCATCTGGGATCTCCTCCTGGTTGCAAGGCCTAGTGCAGCCAAGGGCTACAACCCCCTCACTGACAGGGAGGAGCTCAGGGATGTTTTCAAAGAAATGTAGCGTTGCTACGATTTCCTAAAATCCAACAGATGTGAAGGGTTATGATGAATATGAGTGATAGGCGCAGTGCATTGGTGTGAGAAGTGAAAAATTAAATAAAATGCTTAGGAGGAAAATGTACGAAATGAAACCACCTCCTACACCTACCGTACTTGAAGCTTAAAATACATGGGAACATATGGCACATCAGAAAGAGAAGAAGTATCAAGGGGATGCAGGAGAACTATGGATCATAACGCAGAAGCTAGATAGGATGCGTAACAGAAAAGGTGGAGAACAAACATTGTAGAAGATTATATCCTGATAAAAGTTGACGTAGATCACAATGAAAAAAGAAAAAAACATACAGAAACAGCAACGAATGACAGCGAAACAGTGAGAAGAGTGACATAGATGATGAACTTTTAAATAATTTATTGGTAAATTGTCCACCACCTCACAGTGAGATCCAAAGTGAGGGTTTGATAAATGCTAATACAGCTGAGTTTCCAAAGGCACCATTAATTCATGCCATGCCTAAAAAATATACATTTGTTACTCCAGTAAAGGTAGGACAGAATTAACAGCTCCAATGAATACGATTGATGTAAATGCTCCAGATGCTTTACCTCTTCCTGTTACTATTTGACCTGTTGTACCGCTTTACAGATCCAGGCTACAGGTCAATATGGTTCACAATTTGGCTGTACCTACGGGAGAAAACACAGCACAAACTAACCCAGTAGAATTAACAATCATTGCTTCAGACACGGTTCCAATTCGAAGTGATGCTGCTACAGAAGCTAGGAATGTAGGTTACACTCCAATCTAATTTAATGTGACCAGATGAGCAAAATATTTCGGAGTTGTCTGTCTTTTTATTGCTCCAGACCGATTGGACCTCCTGAGATGACTTATCATGCTTCTGACATGACCATGACAATGGGAAGTGCAGCTCCAGATACATCTGCATTAAACATGCAACCTGGGATGAATGCAAATTTGAGCAGTGGAGGATTTAATTGAAATGCTCCAGGAAAGGAATCCGGATTTACGCCTTAAGAATTTGATGAATAACTTATAGGCTATAGTACTCCCGATTAAACATCAAAATGTTGGTATGGCTTCAGTTTCAGCTCCATTGTCGGATTTAAAACCAATGTCAGTACAAGCTCCAGTTTCTTTTTCAGCTTCGATTTCAGTTCCAAGTTCGATTCAAAATTTAGCTCCGGAAAAAAGAAAGCCAATTGACATGAGTAAACTAAAGGTGGAATTTGAAGAAATGATTTTGTGAACAATTAGTCCTTCACGATTAGATACATATCTGGAGGAGGAACTATTGTATTGTATTGCATTGAAGAAATACCATCAGTGGATAAATCACTTGAAGATGAAGATTTCCCCTAAAGCAATTGATTGGCTGTAATGAACCAAAAGAGACAGTGCGTTCCTATTATGAGACATTGATACAGGCTTTCAAACAATATAGTGGTTTGAATAATTTTGCAGAAAAGTATATGGGACATTTTGTTTACAGATTTGTGCATGCTTTGAGACCTGAGATTTCTTACACGAATCAACAGCAATTGCTCTGTAGGCAATGTAAACCTTTAGACGTGATTTTGCGTTATGCAAAATATTGTGGGGATGAGATTGAAACGAAACACAAGAAACTGATGGAAATGTTGATGGTTGCCCAGATAAGAGGAATGCAGAAAGGTCAGAATCAGATGGGTTTTTACAATATCTCTCCGGTAAAGGGAGGAGATAGACAAGTTCTGATATGCAGGGTGTTAATGGTTCACGCAACAGAAGTTTCAGCAACAAGGTAGAGCTTGTGGTAATCCAGTTGATGTAAGAACAGGTGTTGATATGTTGCTTTTGAAGAAATTAAATCCATGTTATGCTTGCGGAAAACTTGGATATTGGAAGTGCGAGTGTAAGTCATTTGTGAATAAAGTAGGGAATCCGATGCAGAATGTAGAGTATGCACCTTCTTAAGGGATTAACACGACACAAACTCGGGAAATTTCTGGCCTGTGACTTAACGCCTCTAAATCGGTCGCCTCCTCCTTCTATAATACTTATCCTTATCCCCTTTTGCAATTTGGTCGGATGCAATTTAGAGTTGAACCTGTCACTTTTAAATATTTGGGAATTCATATATATAGATCCAATGTCGATACCATAGACGGTAATGTAGTGCGCACCATTAATTTGCTGCGCTCTCAGATCGCCTTTTGGAATACATTGCCCTTGACGACGGCGGACCGCTTGGCGGTGTCGAAAATGGTTATGTTGCCTCGCCTCCTTTACTATTTTGTGAATTTGCCGGTTGTCCTCCCGGCCTGAATTTTTAAAACACTTGACACATTATTATCTTCCTTAATATGGGGGACGGGTAGACGTAGGTTGGCGTTGACTAAGTTGCAACTCCCTAGTGCTGCAGGGGGCATGGGGGCACCTGATTTTAAAAGTTATTGTATAGTAGGACAATTACAGTGGATGGCATCTTGGTTAGAGGGTAAGAACTTATTTGAAATTGGGTACTCCCTGGACTATTTGAAATGTGGAACCCTTCAATCTCAGTTATGCCCAGGTGCACAAAAGCTCTGTGATCCTCCTTATTTGCTACAAGTTGCCTTACATTATTGGAAGCAGGCTAAACTACAAGCAAAGTTGCCATTTATGTACGCCCCGAACTTCCCGATCTGTGGGCTGCCTACTAGGCGTGGAATCATTTCGATGAATCAAATCCAGGGGTGGAGACTGGAGGGGATGGGGACAGTAGGAGATCTCTTTTTAGAGGGCCCCTTGATGCCCCATGACGAGTTTGCACGTACTTATTCAGTGCCTGCAACCTTGTTTCTCACTCATGCTGCGGTTATGTGCTTCATTCGGACTTACCCCCAACTTTTCAACTGCTAAAATCGCTACACATTATGGGGCACGGCCGACACTTGGTGCGCTGGCTCTATCGAGGATTGAGGGAACATTCACATATTCCATTACTGCATCTTAGGCAGAAGTGGGATTTGATACTGGAGCGGGAACTGGAGGACAGGGAATGGGCTCAAATGCTAGAGGACCCCCGGCGAGTCTCTCGTAATTGTCGCCTAAAGACGATTCAATTATTTATATTACATAAGGCATACCTTGCCCCGGCAACGATACGAAAGAGGTTTCCTGCTGCGTCCTCCGCATGTGCGTGATGTGGGGCGCCTGAAGCTGATTTTCTCCACATGATATGGCATTGTCCGGTGCTGCGAGGGTTTTGGTCGGAGGTTGTCCAGGGTCTGGGGGTGCTGACAGAGCGTACACCATGGGACACAGTTGTAGCCTGTCTCTTGGGACTTCCCCCCTCCCTAGGAAGGCGAAATTGCTATGCCGCTTTGCAGGCTTGGCTTTGATGCTAGCTAAGCATATGATTACGCAGCGCTGGAAGTCTACTTCAGCACCCCGTGCGGGCGCTTGGCGCGAGGAGGTGGTCAGATGGGCGATTGCTGAGAGGGAGGCTTTACACCGCGAGGAATGCCGGGGACTGCGGAGAAGGCCGATTTCTCTGGATTGGGTGCACCTAGTGGAACTATTTAAGGCTGCCGGGGAGATTGACGTGGAAGAATCACAGATTGCGGTGCATGACTATGATACAGATGTTTGACTACTAAGGGTATAAAGCCAATGCCTCCTCCCTCCCATTCCCTTCCCTCCTACTCCGTACCCTCTGGCCTTCTCTGCCTTCCTCCCATTCGTGACCTCTTTTCATCCCCTCCTCTTCTCCCCCCCCCCTCCTCCCTGTGCACCCTTCCCTGAGGATCTCAGACCTGACAATCACCAGTTCTAAGAACATCAGCTGAGTGCATTATCACTGTAGCGGCAAATGGGTTACTTGTTCAGTTTGGGGGGTGGGAGTTTAAAGGAGTACTGTGACCAGACGTTCATAATTGGGTCATTAATCGGTATGCAAGTATACAGTCTGTATATATATATACACTGTGACTCTTGTTGCACTTTATGCAGAGTGGGTTTACTCAGTTTGTTTGGCTTCAGAGCACATGTAAGATTGATGTTAACTTAATCTTGAAAATGGAACCAAAACCATACTATCGACTGTGTACACCTGTTTACCATGTGCAGTACTCAATAAAAATGTTTATAAAAAAAAAAAAAATGACACAAACTCAACAGGCACAAGGTCAGAGAATGCAAAATCCTAATGTACCTCAGTCAATGCTGTTGCCCTAAGGCAGAATGTGCAGGTCCAAAGGTATAATGCAAACCCGAATCAACAATTGAACATAAATTCTTTCCAGAACTAGAATGTATGACAACAGTATTTTATTCAGTTAGATGATTTTGATCAGGACCCGTCAGCCTGACGGTGCCTGATGGGGGGAGGACTGCGTGCTTTTCGCAGCCTTAAAGGTAGGCCAGAGTGGTCCCTATGTGGATGGAGAAGTGGATGGGGATCATGTTTCATTCCTTCTCGACACTGGTGCTATCTGCTTTACTGTGAGAACAGTATAGGTTCCTAACCTAACCCTCTCTGGAGAAAGTATCCAAGTTGTAGGAGTTACAAATAAAAAGTTGTCCGCCCCAATTTCAGAACCTGTTTCAGTCAAAATAGGGTCCTTTGAGGATAGTCATCGATTTTTGGTGTGTGATACAAGTCCATGAATTTACTCAGACATGACCTACTGTGTAAGTTGAATTGTTCCATCGTACTGCACACCAAGAGGTATGGAGTTTCACACAAATGTTGAAGATGTTGTTTTTAAACTTGCTTGGAAGAAAACAGATGTGGGAATGTATCCTCTCCTGACGAGTGATGATTTTCCCAATGAATTGAGAGACACTGTGTTGCCTAAAGTCTGGGACTTTACAGGTTAAGATATTTGACTAATTAAAGATGTTGAACCAGCTTGATTCGCGGCTATACCAAATGCGGAATTTCCAAGAATCCCTCAATGCAATTTGACTCCAGATACTATTTCTGTAATTACTCCTTTGATCGACTCAATGATTGAGCAAGGGATCTTAGCGAAGATAATGGGAAGTCCATGTAACTATCCTATTATAGGATTACGGAAGCTAAATTTCAAGTATTGTATTGTGCAGGATTTGTGTAAGGTTAATTCGACCATTGTTCCATGTTGTCCTGTGGTACCGAATCCAGCTATGATATTGTTCCATATTCCATGTTTAGCTGAATGGTTTTTCCGTTCTCAACTTATGTCAAGCATTTTTCTCAATTCCAGTGCATGAAGATAACCACTAGGGTATATGGAGAACACCTCAATCTTCAACCACATACTTAGAAAGAATCTTGAGCCTCTGGGAATGCCAAATATTCAGTGTTAGTGCAGTATATTGACAACCTACTGGTGGCATCAAATACTAAAGAAGCTTGCGTAATTGATACTGTTGTACTATTAAACCACTTGGCAGAGAACGGACAAAGTATCCCTAACCAAGTTACAGTTTTGCAAAACAGAAGTCTGGTACTTAGGACATCACATTGAGAAAGGAGTGAGAAAAGTGTGACAAGAGGATTTCAGCATTTCTTAACATGAATCAATGATCGGCTACTGTCAGCAGTGGATTTCAAATTTTTCATTGACAGCAAAACCTCTGCAGAGGTTGTCCCACAAAGATTTCTGATCCGGAACTTTGGGATGGCAGTTGTGTGACTGCTTTCCCGTACTGCGAAAAGTCCTTTGTAGGGCACCAACATTGGAAATGCCAGATTCCAATAAATGCTTTGTGTTGTTTTGCAGTAACAGAGAAGGCTGTGCTCTTTCAGTGTTGACACAGATGAATGAAAGCAATCTCAGACCAATCGCCTATTTTTTGGTTACTCTTGACCCTTTTGCAGCTGCTTTGCCTGGATACTTGAAAGCAGTTGCAACTGTACGCTCAAGTATTGATCAGTGCGAAAGTATAGTCATGGGACATCCACCGACTGTAGTTTCACCCCATTCAGTGGAGATAAGTTAACACATACACAGTATCTGAATAACAGTAATCAGACTAAGTATGAACAGATTTTGCTTGGTTCAGAGAATGTGACGCTTAAAAGGTGCCTGATTCTAAACCTTGCTACCTTGATACAATTACCCGGAAATTAAAACCTGACTGACGGAGTTGAATATGATTGCTTGGATGTGACTAAATTGTGTACTAAACAGCATCCTGACATTGTGGACGAATCACAGCCAGATTCTGATCATGTTTTGTTTCATGATGGATCCTGTTTGAGAGTGAATGACGGAAATCTCAAAGCTGCTTATGCTGTTTGTACAGTTAAAGGTGTTGTGAAAGCTTCATAGTTGCAAAGAGTGTATTCTGCCCCAGTCTCGGAACTTGCATGGGCTGGTAGTATTTTAGAGCAACTCAGAGTTACAATTTACACTGATAGTCAGTACAGCTATGGAGTCATACTGTTGCAGGGATTCTGCTAATGCACAGAACTATGCGCAGGAATCCAGGACCTCAGAGAATTGTGGTGTACCAGAAACTCCCCTCAGAACTAAGAACCCCTATCCGACTAGCTTAGTGTCACATTCGTTATCCAAGATTTAGCTCGGCGGTCCCAATGTATAGACAACCCAGAACAAGCGACTTAGATACTCTCAGGAGTGGTGGGAACCCAAAATACCCGTTGGTAGCTATATATCAGTCCTCAACAGAATAACAAAGACACGGTAAAGTTTTATAAACCTCGCGTCCTAAGATGCAGTACTTTGGCTAACACAAGCAGACAAATGGTTAGGATCAGCACCATCAGCATTGTTACAATACCATAGAAAATTAAAGGAGCAATCATAATAATAATGACCGTGGAACACAACCACCCTCCTTTCTCTAGCGACTAATAAGGTATTATTAGACTAATAGAAGGTCTCTCAGGCTTGCATGGGGGACCCCATACCTTATAGATCAGCTTAGTGGAATCACATCACAGGATCAGCTAGGCTCTCTCCTGCAACAGCTCTTGGTTTCGAATGTAACAGAAAACATGCTGCTCCTGTAATATTAAAGGGCTCGTCTTTCAGGTATTGGCAGCTGTATGTATGTTATGGCTAAGAAGTGGTACGATCAACCTGAACACAACCTGCCCCGTCTAGTGACCCAGACTCGTTCCTTACACGATGTACAGACCAAGGTCACAGCTTGCTGTTAAGGATGTTAAACAACAGACGGTTCTCATGTGAAGCAAAGTCGAGTCAGCAGTTCTCGAATGAATAACCTGTAACAACAGTGTCGCGTGCAGAAGCAGCAGAAGCAGCAAGCTGGCTTTCTAACAGCCATCGAGGTTATGCTAACTTAGCGTTGTACATAGGGCGTGGTTAACCCATACTACAATACATGACTTTCAGATATTGTGGTCAAAGCTTCATGACATCCTCTGGTTTGCCATGCAGATCCAATGATGCGCCTTTTCCAACATGTGTGGTTTAATCCTAGATTCAGAGTGGCCGCAGCGACGAGTCACAGGTGTGTAATGTGCCAACAACAGAACCCTTAGACAAAAACACAGGTTGTCATGGGTCACATAGGTAAATTCGCAGGTCCCTTCAACTGAATGCAAATGACTTCACTGATCTGCTCCTTTGCAACGGTTTGAAGTTGTTTTGGTCATTGTATGCGTTTTTTCAAAATGTGTTGAAGCCTATCCAACATGCATAAATGACAGCTTAATTACTGTTAAGTGAGTTAATTCTACGTTTTAGATTTCCAACCTCTTTTGAGTCAGATCGAGGAACTCATTTTAATAATGATGTCCTGAAAGCGATGTATGCAGCACTACAGGTTGAGCTGAAGCTCAATTGCAGTTACCTTCCGGAAGCTTCGGGCTTGGTGGAGCAAGTTAATGGCACATTGAAATCCAGATTGGCGAAAGTGTGTGCTTCGACGTCTTTAAAGTGGCCTGATGGATTGGCTCTTGTGTTGAAGAGTTTGAGAAGTACACCAGAGAGGGGGATAGAATTGTCGGCGCACAGAGTAGTTATTGTGTGAGACTGCCAGCTTTTCCTGCTAATCCATTAGTAAACATAACATTATTTTGGACTATTGCAAGGGACTGGCTGATATGGTACATTCATGGTATAATGACTTGGTGGAAAAGTCAACGATCACCTGATGCCATAGTTTGTTACAATGTATATTTTCTAACCATTCACAAAACTGTGAAGGCCTGAAAAGCTAAGTTGTTCTCATCAAATGCTTTGGAGGAAAATTTACGAAATTAAACCACCTTCTAGACCTACCGTACTTGAAGCTTAAAATACATGGGAACATTTGGCACATCAGAAAGAGAAGGAGAAGCATCAAGGGGATGCAGGAGTCACCAGGTTGGCGTAGCTGGTTTTGCGGTTCAGCAGGAGCAGTGCCATGACCTCAGTCTTGGTGACTGGGTAATGGTGATGAAGCACATGCTCAAAACATGTCTGGAACCGTTGGAGAGGGCCTTTCCAGGTGATGTTAGTCACCAACACTGCTTTGAAGTGTGGAGGTCTCCTGAACTGGGTACACTTAAGCCACATGCAGAGTCCCATGTCCGCTTGATGATTCAACAGCATCTGTTTCTGATGTACCGGGGGTCACAGTGAGATAGGGTTCCGGTGAGTCAAGACGTTGGGGGTCAGCAGGCTGCTGGGACAGCACTTCTTTTTGCACGAGGGGGGGTCAGAGAGTGTCAACTTTAGGTATCAAAGCGTCTAAACAAACAAAGTTGACTGCGAGAGATAGAGACCCTAGCGAATGGCCTAATGCAGCAAGAAAGAGATTAGTACCCGGAAACTGATGGCCCAGAATAGGTGAGATTCAGAGAAGTTGCCTGATAACAGGACGATTCCCACCAACGGTTCCCGAATGTTCTGAGCAGTCTGAACAAAGTGATACTTAAGATGAGCAAACCACTGTGAGGAGATCGTAAAGAGCAAGAGTACCCAGTCAAAAGTACTGATCACCTAAATGGAATTATCTGTCAGCAAATGAAAGGGAATAGGAGGTTATTACCCATTGTCTTAACAATACAAATTCACCTGACCCTCCTTGAAACAAACTATTTTGTAGATCTGAATTTTAACCTTCGTGTACCAATTGAAGGACTGACAAAATATTTTCTTACATATACTCCCCAATCAACCCTGATATGAGAATCTTTCTGCTTTGAAAGAAGTTGCTGAACAGTGCCGTAACATTTTTGTGCCAGACTTTGCCAAATTGCTCAAACCACTGCTGCTGTATTTTAAATTTTCTAGATTAGCAATCTGAATCTTGAAGCGTTTAGGCATTTAGTTTAGTAATTAATTGATAGTACTCATTGGCATTTTAAGTATAGATTTGATGCACTGTCTCCCTTTTTTTAGTTTATTTTGAAAGTGTTTATTTTGAAAGTTCATGTTTATTTTAGTTAGGTTAGGATATGGATCAGTTTATTATATACAAAATATAAAAGGATTTTATAGTTTGTTCCCTCACAGATTATGCATAGATGCTTAGGTACAGGCGTAAGATTGTAAGCCCTCTCGACTTAGTATGTTTGTTTTGAAATCCCATAGCTTTTATAGACTAGATACAATTGGATGCATATAAATTGGATGCATATATATTTGAGCCCATAACTAGACCCCACTAAGATGGTAACTAGAGATGGCCATAAAGATAATGACAGGACTGGGGTGATGTCCGTTTTTGAAATCCCGCGGCTTCCACAAATTCGACTAAATGGATGCTTATATGGCAAGCCCGCAATTAAAAGCCACCATTAGGAAACCAGAAGGAGGTATAACGGTAATGACAGGACCTTGGTGACTTCACGAAATAAAGATTTTTTATTCAACCTGAATTAAAAATAATGAGTATATGACTAAAGGTAAGGATTCGGTAAGGAACCTGCTGGATAGATTAGTTCTTGTAAGGTTCCCTTTAAATGTAATTCCCCTGATCCTGGGTCTGCTTATAGTGATCTGACAGCCTGAGTCTGATCATCATCTGTTCTCTTTTTTGCTATTTTTATAAGGATCAGAGAGCTAGATATATTCAACATCTTTTAATATGCCATGATTTTAAGCAGTGCCGCGTTGCCATGTTCTATCTTAAGAAGCTCCATGATCGCTTCTTACGTTTCTGTGTAGGCTCATTTTTCTGTGCTGGTAAGCGCAGGAGATACTTATTAGAACTTGAGACCTATGCTAACGCTCAGCCTTAAATTTATCTGTCTCCTCGAACATAGGATGATGGGCTCTGTCATATTAATTATTTACTCATGGGGTAACTGGAAATGTGCAGTTTAGCATACAGTCTTTTCATTATATTTATTGTATAAATAACAGTCATTGAATTGCGAAACTTGCACAGATAATTTTTATATTCTACTGCTTTGGGGGTTGAATTTCACTGAGAAGAATGTCACTGTTTTTATTATCTTTTAAAAAATGTATACTTTGATGATCTATGTTTTAAATTAGATCGCATAAAGTTATGAATTGAATTGACTAAAGATAAGATTCAAATAATGCCTGACCTACACATGTCTATCACAACGGACGTTGTTAGGGCATTACCAAGCGCAGTATGTTGTCTTGATTTGTAATGTGTTGTCAGTATGCACCATAAATAGACGTCTATGTCTGTTCGGGGAATTTTCTTTTTGCTACTGACAATACGTCAATCGCTAAATCGTAAAGTGAGGGATTACATTAAAAAAAAGTACCTGAAAAAAAAAAAGGTTACAGAGACGTCCTAGTTAGGCTCAGGTTTCACTCGTACAAAGGTAGAGAAATTCAGCAGTTATAGTTAGCTAAGCTAACTATAGCTCGCGCACCTCAATGCACTGCTTATGACTTCACATATTACATCACTCATGACATGGTCAGTGACCTCTCAAACGGCATCTCAAATGACTTCATTTTGGGCCCCAGGGACCCCATCTGCACCCCATCTGTGGGGTCTGAGCCTTTTAAAATGTTTTTAATATAAAAAAAAGAACGAGTGCCATTTTCGGCCCCGGGTAGCCCATCCTCCGGGGCCAGGCCACTTAGTTGGGGACCGCAGGGGGAGCCTTGAAGCTCCCCGCAGTCCCTGCCAGCTCCCTGCCTCCTGTGGGCGCCAGTATTGTTATACACACAGGGAGCTGCTGACATTCAGCTCCCTGTGTGTGAAAGCAAAATGCTCCTCTTTGAGCAAGTAAGAGCAAAATGCACTGCAGTGTCCTGTGGGTGTGCATCCCGGGGCATTGCTGGAGCGGGCCCTGGTGGTTGGTGGTCCCCAGGGCCATGTAGGGCTCCTAGAGGGGAGCCGCGTGGCCTCCCTCCTTTGCTCAATTTTGCCTTGGGGAGGTGGTGGTCCCCGCAAGTTCGCAATGGACCACCTTAATTATTGCAATTGTGACCCGGGAAGATGACGGTCCCCGGGGCAGCGGGGGAGGCCCTACGGCCTTCCGTGCATTACTTGAATTTTTTTTTAAATGTGTGCCCCAGGAAGGTGGTGGGCCCCGGGGTGGCGGGCTGTGAGGCCCCCCCCCCCACATCATTTTAATTAGTCCCGGGGAGGTGGCGGTCCCCGGGGCAGGGGGCATGCCCATTTGTTTCACCTGATTTCATAATTTAAAATGCCCAGGGGCTTTGAATAGCCAGAGGAGGGGGCATATGCGCCCCTCCTATATTTGACATATGCCCCCAGGACTTGGCCCTCCAGGGTGTTATTCTAAAGTGAGCGGGGGACCCCACTCATGCTTTTTAAAAAATTTATTTTGTCACCGATCCACCTGAGAGTCCACGGCACAATAAAAAAAAAATGTATTTTTCCCCTCTGGCGGGGTCCCATCATATCTGGGGGCGGGGGGGTTGGGGGTGTCAGGATATTCCTACCCTGTTCCCTTTTCTTTATTTTTAACTTTTTTCTGGGACTCTGCTTCAAGCAGAGTCCCAAGAAGGCTGCCAACACTTCCTGGTTGAACTGTTGGCAGCCAATAAAATTGTAGTAGAATCCGCGAGTCCACTGCAAGGACTCGAGTCCCCAAAAATCTATCTTTTTGTAAGTTAGATATCTGAAAAACTACTGAACGGATTTACACCAAGTCACAACAAGCACACTTTCTGTACCAACATCTAGGTTTCTGTCAAATTTGGTGTAAATCCGTTCAGTAGTTCAGGCTGTAGTCGTGTTAAAAAAATGCCCATAGACTTAACATGGGTAAACGCATTTTGGGACCCTCCTTTTTTTCTTGGCCCCACTTGACGGATCACCCCGAAACTTTCAACACAGCAGCTGAACCAAAAAGGGGAAGTTTTGGGAAACTTTTGTGAAGATTAATCAAGCAGCTCCTCAGGAGGCAAGGGAACATCATCCCCCCACCGCCAGTGTGCCAAGAGGTGCGTTTGCAGAGTGTTGGAGAAAGGGGGCGTGTCCTCCGACAACATCTCAACCATCCCACTGTGTGGGTCTGGCTGGAGGTAACAGGAGGTCTTGTTGGTCCCTAAGAACCCTCAGCAGCCAAGGGGACTTCATCCCCGAACCAGGAGCATTCTAGGAGACGCATGAAACATCCCTCCGGGGCCATTTTCGGCACCCGCAACCCCATCCCCGGGACTTGTCCTTTTTTTTAAAGGGAGGGGGGCCACGCAGCACCTTTTCGAGGCTGATTTCAAGCCGAGTCCCAAAATGGCTGCCAACACTTCCTGGTTGATGTGTTGGCAGCCAATTAAATTATAGTAGGATTCGCGAGTCCCACTCTAAGGACTCTGGTCCCCAGATATCTATATATTTTTTTAGGTAAATATCTGAAAAACTACTGAACAAATTTGCTCCAAATCTCAAAAAGCACCCTTTCTGGCTCAACATCTAGCTTTCTGCCAAATTTAGTGTAATTCCGTTCAGCAGTTCGAGCTTTAGTAGTGTTAAAAATACTTAACATGGGGAATACCTGTTTTGGGACCCTCCTTTTTTCTCGGTCCCCGTTTGACGGATCACCCTGAAACTTTCAACTCAGCAGATGAACCAAAAAGGGAAGGTTTTGGGAACATTTTGTGGGGATTTTTTAAGCGGTGCTGAAGTTATTGGCGAAACAAAACATTATTTTCCTATGGAAACTTTGATCCTAACTATAACTACCTACTGGCTATTGCCAGTAGGTTTAAAAAAAACTCCGCACACGCAGAATATTTCATTGACATTTTTGCAAATGTTACTGATTTATTCTGTGCATGTTTCAGAGTGCATGCAAAGGACATTGTTTTGAAGTTTATGGTGGAATGGCTTGGTGGGAAAGTCTACTCTCACCCGATGCAATAGTCTGTTACATTGTATTTTTTCTCACCATTGACACACCTGTGAGGCCCTGAAAGCTAAGTTGTTTTCGTAAAATGCTTGGGAAAGAATGCAGGAGTAACTAAATGCATCTTGTGACTACATACGTAAACTAATCCTACGATGGACTGACTAGTGGAGTGACAGAATGTCATTAAGATGTCATAAGGACTATAAAAGAAAAAATGTTAAAGGAGGGGCTACGTCATACTATTTTTCTTCTGGCTCAATGCCATATCTTTATCCCTTCTGACAAGGCATCAATATGTTTTCTATGGGACACCACTGATTGCTTCAGATTTTATCCTTTTATTACAGTGCCAAGTTTTCCCAATCTTGGACTTCCCTTTTGCTAATACTGCTACATTTATGCAGTCGACCTGAAATTATTCTTTGAGAACTTGATGATTTTTGCTTCATGTTTTCTTTTTGTCAATGCTCATGGACTTGCCCTTAGAGGACTTTTAAACTGATTCTGCTAAACTCTTTGTTTTGAATCTTAGATAGGACTGAACAGTTGTTCTGCCTCTAATGGCGGTAGAAGCCTTTAATCTCATATCCGAAGTTTGTTTAAAATCATCCTCTTTGGATTTGAACTTCTGACTAAATGTGTGGTCTCGTACTACCTGCTTTAATATTTTAGACTGATATGCTTAAGAAGCTGCTTATTTGTATGAATTTTGGAACATTAATACTGTACCTATCTATCTAAATTGCTTGAGTTCATTATTGTGTCTTAATGTTCTTTTATTGAAATTGTACTGAATTACTCTCTTAATCTAAATGCGTTGTAGGGAAAATCTGCAAATCTTTTCAGAATATCAAGTTTTGTATCTTTTATTTTGTGTTGCAGTAGCGGAGCTTCTAGTTCATATTATTTTGGTGAGACTTAATTGCATAAGGCGATTGAGTCTCCCCACTGTGATACTTTATTTTTATTATGGTCCTGAGAGTAGTGTATTTGAATCTAATTTAAAATTTCTGAGTTGATCATCAATTAATGGTCCTCAGAATTGCCATTTTACATTTGCCAAGTGTACACCTTCAGTTTTTACTTTTACCTGCGATTTTAGTTTTGACTTTTATCTCCTATTTCTCTGAAAATGCCTTCATTTAACAGAGAATAGTGACTGAAGTGTGCCTGAAAAAGATCAGATGCCTTCCAGCTATCCTTGCTCATGAGCATAATCTCAACTTTCTAAAATGTCTTCAAAATAATCAATTGTCGCTGTGTATGAACATAACTGGTGCGTATTGAATGAAAATGAAGCTTACTTCATTCAGCTTAAGCATTGGTTAAATAAGTTGTTATATTTTTGTTTCAGAGTCAAATGCTTAGTTAGGCTAGTGTTTCCTAAGTTATTGGTTTATCTTTGGTAGAAGCTTTTGCTTTGTTTAAATAAATAAAAATTGTGCAGATAGTTTTTTTTTATGGCTCTATGATCCAGCTGTTAGGTATTAAATGACAGATCGTCCCCATTGTCCATACCTTTGGAAAATGGAAATAGGGAAAGGGAATATCGTTTGAGTTGAATGATTGGGGCGGGTAGGACAGCCATTAATAAAAGTGCAGAGAGCCTTGGCGGCGTAGGCCAACGTGCACTATATTATCAATCAAACCTTGATGCACTTCTTGTGATGATGACCCAGCACTTTAAGGTTTTTGCTCTGTTAATTAGAATCCATGAAAAAATAGATGCAGGAAAGCGTTCTGTACCCTTCATAATTTTATAGAAATGTCTTGTTATTATAGGAACCATTTGCTTAGTGTGATTTTTTTCATTACCAGCTTGTCAACTAGCATAGATAATCTGGAGAAAATATGAACTCCATAAATTGGATGTCACTTTTGTTGATGGTTCATGTAGTTTACCTTGGAGACGGCTAATGGCCGAAGTTCATAGCAACAGCACAGAAAAACGTGGCAACCAGTGGAAGACAAATGAACCGCCTTTATTGCTTTAATACAAAAAATACATAAATGGAAAGCCGCGTTTGAATTTGATGAGCTCATTGCTGTTTTGTTGGAGTGATGTATTCTCTCCTCTTGTACAGAAAGCTACTATTGACATAGCGAGATGGAAATTAACGGGCTTTTTTTGGAAAGCAATATTTTGTTTTTAAAAGCGGACTGAATCATTTTGTTTCAATCCCCAATTGGTTTCATGGATATATGGAACATTTAATAACGTTAAATTACCATCTGTCTTCTCAGATGTTTGTAAGCGGGAGTTTCACACCCACAGGGAAGGTGATCATCATGACAGTCGTTAATGTGAACATATGAGGAAAGCGCTTGTTAGCCTGTTCGCTAATTATCGACTCCCATTTGGGCTCATTTGGATGGGTGTCATGTATGGTTTTTCAGGATCTCATTCTGGGATACAACGCCAGTGTAGTGATATGTTGTGTGCAATCTGCAAAAAGTAGGATGTTGGAGATCAGTTCGTTAGATTTAGCCAGATCTTTTGATCGAGCTCGTCTAGTGCTGTTGAATTCCTGGTCTTTCTTCCTAAAATAGTGCCGAATCTCGGCCAAAGTATGTGCTGCAAAAAATAAATATTGGATATTATATGTATCTATTCCATGCCACTGTAAATAAAAGTGGCTCAATAAAACATGTTTTTTGGTTGGAGCAAGTCTTCTAACTAATACAGGTTCCGTCATTTTTACAACAGTGCAAAGGTCAAATCCCATGTTTTCGCTAGTGCATTTTCTCCGTCTTTTGTCCTCTAGAACTTCACCGCATGGGCATGTGAAATTAAATTGTGCAAATCTGTTTTGTGTTTTAAATAACTGTTTATAATGTACCTAAAAACAGCATGAAGCCATACGTGCAGACACGCGGAGTAATCATTCATTGCCACTGTTGTGGGAAGGGCAACATAATCCTCTCGCGTCTTTGTCTCATAACTTATTGCCCCTTCGCACTTAGCTAAGGTTCGACAGACCTCAGTTCAGGTGTGGAAAAACAATGTTTTTCCCCTATTTTAGCTTCCATGGGAAATTGTGCTCACTTCTAATGCCCAAACAGTTAAACGGAATTACACAAAACTTGGCGAGAAAGCTTAACTTTCCCAAGAAAGTGTACTTTTGTCGGTTTGGTGTAAATCTGTTAAGTAGTTTTTGAAATATCAGCTTTAAAGTGCGCTTCGTGTATATCTACCATTTTAACTAGAGAGTCATGACTCCCAATACCTGTCATTCACATTTAGAATGTTTTAAGAAATGTGATTGGCTGGATAAGGGCTCTGAATTTTCTTTAAGGCCATGACATACATTTCACACTGTGGGGAAAAACTATTTGCACAGCCATGGAGTGCCACCCTCAGAGGTGCCCAACCCCAAGGGAGTTCTAAGGGTCGAGAGGCATGGAAAAACTCAAGTCCTACATCAGCAACAAAACCTCACCAAAATTGGGCATTTTAGATGTTAGAATAAACTGACATTTTGAGTTTGAGTCTGGAATCACTTCTCACTCAAGAGTTTTATGCTGATTTAAAAAAAAAAAGGCAACTACTTTGCAAATGTAGCCACAAGCAAAGAACAATCCTCTGGCCCAAACCTTCCTGTATATACCTGAAAGCTATGCACTCTGGGGGGGGTACTCCTGCTGTACAGTGACCAGTCGTCACCTCCATGGTACTGCAGGACCATGCAAACTTCACCCAATGAAGCTTGCATGGTCCTGCAGTATGATTCCTGTATGACTGCCACAGAAACATGGTCCACACTGGTGCGGAGGGCATGGAAGGGGAAGAGGAATGCCAGGTTCCAGTTAGTCCAGTTTTTCACGTTACACAGAGCATACCTGACACCGGTCAAGATACTGCAATATTTCGGGGGAGTGCACTCTCAGTGCCCGCGGTGCGGGATGGACGGTGCAGACTTTCGACACATGTTTTGGTCCTGTAGGCAGTTGGGTGACTACTGGGAAGCGGTGGTAGATTGCTTGAACCAGGTCACGGATCGCTCCATTGCTCCGGAGATGGGGACCTGCTTGCTGCTTTGGTTCCCCCACACTCGTCGCACGAAGGTCACTAGCAAATTTTATGATCTAGGGCTGATAATGGCCAAGAGGGAATTGACTCTGCACTGGAAATCCCGGGGGGGACCCAACTTCCTGCGCTGGAGATCAGCACTGGCGCGTTGGGCGGGGGCTGAGGGCACGCTCAGGGTGCAACTGGCCCTCCGGCAAGATGACGAAAAAGCGCTAGCGACGGCCCGGGCATGGGAAGCGTTGGTGGTAGAGCTCCAGGGGTTGATGTCCGAGTCGGGGGAGGAGGGGAGTGGGTCTGATGGGGAAGTGATAGTGGGGAGCGGGGAGTAGCCGAGACGAGACGGCGGGCCCTGACCGCCTACACTTTGGGCTGGGCTAGCAGGAAGGTCCTGTTGGTTTAGGGAGAGGCTGGGCCCCTGTATTGCATTGACCAGGGGGAGGGGACACATCGAGAGTGGGACCGGGGTAGAAGATGGGGGCACACTGACAGAGGGAGGGGGAGGGGGGGGAAGGGACCGGGTGGGAAGGTTGAGCGGAGATGCTGGTATATGTGGGATATTTCCTGAATGGGCGGGGATTGAGAGTTGATTGTTGTATTGATGTGTTGGAAAACAATAAAAAATGTTTCAACAAAAAAAAAAATGACTGCCACAGAATCTGCAATACAATTGTATTAAAAAAAAAAAAAAGCAATTGGGTCGGGGGTGGGGACCCCAGGGGTCCCCGCATGAGTACCAAGGGGTCAAGATGTTCCTACCGTCTCCCCTTATGTGTTTTTTATTTTCACTAGTTCAGGGCACAATATCCAATCAGATCCCGTTGGGCGGAAACTTCTTACGGGGGAAAAAGCTGTATCGGCAAACCCATATGTTTTTTTTAATTTATGGTACCTGGAGGCTTCAGCGGGACCAACTGTCCAAACAACACTAAAATGTTAACCCTTTCAGGGCCGCTCCAAGCACCTCTTTAAATGTGAACTTATTGAAAAGTGCTGAAGTGGTTTACACCAAATAACTAAAAGTGCGCTTTGTGTGTACAGTTCTAACTTTCTGCCAAATTTAGTGTAATTCTGTTCATCCAGTTTTAGGACTTCTTCTTCTTGGCCTTTCTTGGCGATCGCTCTAAAACTTTCCAGGAAGGAGCCGAGATAAATGAACTTTTTTGGGAAACTTCATCCAACTGTGCCAATTTTTTTTAGCAAAACAAAAAACTATCTTTCTATGAAAATGCTGACTGATTGCAGATGTGAAGACTGCAACTGTGTGATGTGTGTGCGTGTTTGTGTGTGTGTGTATATATATATATATATTCACTTAAAAAAACATAGGTTTCACTCAGGTTATAGTTAGGTGGACATTTCACTCGTAAAAAAACAATGAAATTCCCCCGTTATAGTTAGTTCAGATAACTATAACTCGCGCGCCCGCAATCCACTGCTCATGACGTCACATATTACATCACTCATGACCTGGTCAGTGGCATCACTCATGACATCAGTGATGACATCATCCTTGTGATAGAGTGGCAGTCGCGCGAGTTATAGTTATCTGAACTAACTATAACGGGGGAATTTCATTGTTTTTGTACGAGTGAAATGTCCACCTAACGATAACCTGAGTGAAACCTATGGTTGTTTAAGTGAATTTGCAAGGTTTTTTAAATGCTAATTCCTAACTATAACGTGTGTGAAACCTATGGTTTTTTCAGTGAATTTGTACGTTTTTTTAAATGCTAAGTTATTTATTTATTAATATATATATATATATTTTAAGGTATTTCACCGTATATATATATATATATATATATATATATATATATATATATACACACACACTATAACTCGTGCACTCAGGTAACTTTAAGTTAACCCTTGGTTTTTAAAGTAAATAAATATATATATTTTTATTTATTTATCTCCTACTGGCACTCACCAGTAGGTAGTTATAGTAAGGACCAGGTTTCCAATGAAAAAGCGTTTTTTTGACTTGCCTATATCGTTGGCGTCGTTTGACGAATCATCACAAAAGTTTAGAAAAAAACTGTCATAGTGAGTCTTGTTGTGCATGGAAAGTTTCTGGGTGATCTGTCAAGAGGGGGGTTAAAAAAAAGTGTGCTTCCCATGTTAATTCCCAAAGGAGCATTGAGAAAGACTACAGCCTGAACCCCTGGACTGAATTACACCGACTTTGCCAGAAAGGTAGATTTGTTTTACGCAGATCACGCTTTCACTTACTTGGTGTATATCCATTCAGTAGTTGTTGAGAAATTTAAGGAAATCCAGATTGTATATCTGCGATTGTGGCTAATTCATGAATAACGAGCTTGGGCAGAGAACTACAGAGCTCTGATTGGCTGCCAACACTTCAACCAGGAAGTGTTGACAGGTATCTTGGGACTCTGCTTCAGCACTCTGCTTCGGGCCATGCAAACAGAGGGAGATGGGCCACCCAGCCCCCTCCTGAAGCCATATATGGTAACCGCCACCTCCCAGGGCCGGTTCCAGCTATGTTCCGGTGCACCTACTGCCGGGACATCGCTGTTTAACTTTTGCTTGGCGGAATATTAAAACGTCACACCAAGCAAAAGCAAACACTCCGGTTCCAGCGGGCGGGAGCCGTCAAAGAGTTCAAGCACGCTGGGAGCAAAAGTTTCATCTCTTTCTCTGCCCGCAAACATGCGGGCAGGGAAAGATGAAACTAATACTTCTGCATAGAGGGAGCTGCCTTTCCAGCAGCTCCCTCCGTGCAGCAGCAATGCCGGCTCCCGCAGGAGGTGGGTGGCTGGCTGGGACTACGGGGGCCTTGAGGCTTTCCCCTCGGTTCTGAATCTGCACACTGGGAATTCTCCCTGGGGAGGGGGGCCGCGTGCCCCCTCCATTGCATAAAGGCTGGACCCAAGGGTATGGGGGACACCAGGCCAAAATCAGCCCAGGTAGGGCGGCTCGTGGCCCCCATTGCATTAAGAACAGAAAATTGTGACATATGGGAAGTCTAGGACACCAAAGCACCACCCAAAATCGAGGTACACATTCTTCAGCTTGTATAGAGAAGATTGCGGAATGGATGCAGACTCGTAGGTTGACCACGACCTCCAAGCATTCAAGAGCCTACTCACCTTTCAGGCAGACATCACCAGTACTGGAAATACCGGGTTCTCCATTACTGGTCCCTCTGCCTACTCCTTCACCTCCACCACAAGCTACGACTTCTATTGAGTCTTCTACTTCTTGACCTCCACCTTCAGCCCTTCCATCTCCAGTGATAGCTACAGGGGGCTTTGCCACCTTTAAGGCTACAACTGACACCGGACACTGTTTTGCCAAAGAGATCCAGAACATCACAATCTCATTCAAGATCTCTGTACAAAACATGGCTACGTTAGTGCTCTCACCTTCAATCAGTCTATCAGCATTTATAGAGTGTGGCACTGTCACCCTCTGGGTGCATCTATGTACTTGGGTGCGAGCTCTCTGTCGTGCCAGAATCCCCGCGATAGGTCTTGAGGAAACGGCATCAAAGGGAAAACGGAGGGCAGACAAACGAGCAAGCAGAAAGGCATAACAGAGGGCAGAAAAGGCAAAACCGAGAAGAAGAGGGTAAAGCAGGGCAGAAAAACAAGCAGCTAAAACAGATGGCAGAAAAGGCAAACAGCAGAAAAATGCAAAACAGAGGATACAAAAAGGGGCAGAAAAAGGCAAAACAGAGAATAGGAAAAAAGCAGAAAAGGCAAAACAACAAGAAATGAGCAGAGGAGTTTCAAATTGAGGGCTGCAGGTAGACAGGAGGCAGAAAGTAGCAGACTGCGGGCAACTGGACAGGAGAGCTATCGCAGGGGTAGCTGGCACGAGGACCTACTAAATGGTGTCACTCTGTGGCCTCCAGTAATTAGGTCCTGGGGAAGGTGGGGCGCTGTTTTGTGGGAGGAGGGAAATAACAGGAAGAGGGAAGAAATGAGCAGAAAAGGCAAATAGAGGGCTAAAAAAGAAGGAAAGGCAAAACCGGGCAGAAGATGCAATACAGAGCAGCAGAGGACAAAACAGAGGAAGAAAAACAAGCAGAAAAGGCAAAATGAAGGTCAGAAAAATTAACAGAAAAGTCAAGACATAGGGCAGAAACATGAGCAGGAAAGGCAAAACTGGCAGAAGCTGTAAAAATAGGGCAGAAAAGACAAAACGGAGGGCAGAAAAAAGAACAGAAAAGGCAAAATGGAGATAGGGGCATAAAAACGAACTTAAAAGGCAAAAGAGAGGGCAAAAAACATGCAGAAAAGGCAAAATAGAGGGTGAAAAAAGGAAAAACAGAGGGTAGAAAAACAAGCAGGAAAGGCAAAACAGAACCGAAGAAGGCAAAACCGCGAGCACTCACATACCCAATGACACACTCACCCACCCACAGACGCACTCAAACTCATGCCCTCACTCACAGACCCGCTCAGACTCATGTTCTCACTCACACACTCACTGATGCACACACTCACAGACCTACTCGTACATTCACAGACCCACTCAGACACTCCTGTACTCACTCACATACCTACTCAGACACGCACACACCTACTGACAGACCCAACTCAGACACTCACACTCACTGTCAAAGTTTAGTGGTTATAGTTGGGAAATACATAGAAAAAAATTGAAAATCACAAAAAAACAAAGGTGACAGGGATATTATAGTTAAGAATTAGAATTAAAAAAACCTTAGAAATTCACTGAAAAAGACAAAGGTTACAGGGATGTTATAGTTAGGCTCAATTTCCCTCATACAAAACCAATTAAATCCATCAGTCATAGTTACTTGAGCTAACTATAACTTGCGCCCTTGCAATGCACTGCTTATGACCTCATATATTACATCACTTAAGACATGGTCAGTGACATCACTGATGACATCATCCACAGAACCACTCCCACCTCTATACAACCTCTCATACATCTCTTCACACCCCCTCTCACCGACCCATACAAGTACTCACACAACCACTCCGTCATCCATACTGCCACTTACACTGCTACTTGGCTACTCACACACCCACTTATTCACCCATTCAGCCACTCACAAACCCACTCACCCATACAATCTCTCAAGAGAGCCACGTCTTCACCCATACCAGCATTCACACACACTCACAACCACTTACATATCCATTCACACATCAATAGAAGCATTTTCACATCTACTCACTTAATCAAACCCCCACTCAGCCACTGACTCACCCATACAGCCACTCACACACCCATTCACTCACTCATACAGACATTCAGACACCCACTCACACACAGATACACAGTCACTCACACAATATTTGTTAGGAGTATCCCTCAGTAGTACACCTCTTATACTATTTTAACTTTTGTAGTACCTTAGTATGTATTTTAAACAGTCAATCACTCTTAGAAAATACTTACACTCAGTAGATTATGTCAACAGTGATGTTATTTGAGAAGTCATCAGTGATGCCAAGGACCATGTCATGAGTGATGTCATGTGTGAGGCTCACAAGCATTGGATTGTGGGGGCATCAGTTATAGTTAGCTCAGCTAACTAGAACTGCTCAATTTCACGGGTTTTGTAAGAGTGGAATTGGAACCTAAGTAGAACATCCCTGTAACCTTTGTTATATATATATATATATATATATTTTCATTCCAAAGTCCAGGTTTCACCCTGTTGCGCTCTGCATGGAAACGCCAACACAGTTGAGCATGAAAACCTCCTTTAATGTGGGCAGCAGACACAGCACTTAATCCCCACCACAAGTGAAGTACCAGACATGTTTCGGGCTTACCCCAGAAGGCTATTGGCTGAAAGAAGTCCCATTTGGGCGGGGACAGTGAGATAACAGTCCTCATAGCTGCCGGGACAGCGTTTGATCACAGCCAGTAAACAAGGGCTTGGAGCCCGAAACATGTCTGGTACTTCACTTGTGGTGGGGATTACGTGCTGTGTCTGCTGCCCACATTAAAGGAGGTTTTCATGCTCAGCTGTGTTGGCGTTTCCATGCAGAGCGCAACAGGGTGAAACCTGGACTTTGGAATTTAATTGTGGCGTGCTCCGCCGTGGAGACGCCCCGCCGCAAACAAAAGCGGACCTGCGTGCCTTTAGTCATCGGCACGCACAGGAGTTGGACATGCCTAATTTTGTGGGGGTAAAGAAGTCAGCAGAGTATGTGACGTTTTTCCTACCACAGGACCCACTTGGTTTTTAAATTTGTATGACAAAGTCTCGGATGGCTTCCACTATGGTTATTGAAGGACTACTTACCCCAGAAGGCTATTTGCTGAAAGAAGTCCCATTTGGGCGGGGTGTCATAATCGCGTGGGCCGGTCAGGTCGGAACGCCGACCGAGGGAGAATCCAGCCGGGACTACATCACCCACAAGGCGTAGCGACCGCGCTCCCCCACGTGACCGGGAGCGCGGCCGGTCAAAAGACGGAACAACGCAGGGAGGCGGGGCCAATGATTCGCTTTGAAACCTGTAGCTGGTCAACGGCCCGCGACCTGTGTCGTTGAACCCCGCCGAGATTACCGACCCTCGGTCAGCCCGGATTCCCAGTCCTGAGCTCCACGCCTCCAGAAACGCCGGACAGACCGTGTCTCCAGTCCGACGTTCTCCACCTCCGGAGCTGCTCTACATCACAGCCGTCGCAACCTGCCACCAGAGGTGAGTGACTTCACCGCTACCTACGCGACCCCGGAGGTTCCGGATCCCGCTCCTTTGCTCCATCCTGTACGGAGGGGTAACTAGTGCCCTCCGTTCCACATCGCTTGCTTTTCTCCAGCTGTTTTGTCCTTTTTCTCAGCGCACCGCAAAACGCCTCCTCAGTAACCGCTACCCCGGCGCTCCTCGGCCCCAAGGATTCCTGGGCCTTGAGTGGAAGCGCCACCAGCGGTTATCGGTGGCTCTAGACCTCCTTTTCCTCCTTGCCTACATTCATCGTCCAGGCGCTCCTCGGCCCCACGGATTCCCGGGTCTTGAGTAGTAGCGCCCTCGCCGGCTCCCGTGAGGCTCAAAAAACGTATTTGGGTCCTTCACGGCCTGAGCCTGAAACGAGAGCGGAGTCAGAGGTCGGCTTACATCTCTCCGGCTAGCTAGTGACAGGCGCCCCAATGCGTCCATCTGGACCGAGACCTTGACAAGGGCACTGATTCCAGCTCCATCAGACCAGGGAAGAGAGGACGAGGCAAGTAACTCTGGGAACACGTTGGGGAACATTATAGCCTCAGGGAGAGAAGGAATAGCACCTAAACCCCCTCTCTTTGTCTCGTTTCAGGTATCTATCCCAGCTGACTCCTCCCTTCCTTCCCTCGCCCACCTGTCTCCCGAGCCCGAGGGTCTTTCAAACGAATCCGGGTTGGGGACGGATGGGAGGGGGAACCCTCTTTAGCATCAGCGTCATCCCGAGGAGAGGACCAAGTGTGCGCCGCGACACGGGGACAGTGAGATAAGTCCTCATAGCTGCCGGTACAGCGTTTGATCACAGCCAGTGAACAAGGGCTTGGAGCCCGAAACATGTCTGGTACTTCACTTGTGGTGGGGCTTACGTGCTTTGTCTGCTGCCCACATTAAAGGAGGTTTTCATGCTCAACTGTGTTGGCGTTTCCATGCAGAGCGCAACAGGGTGAAACCTGGACTTTGGAATTTAATTGCGGCGTGCTCCGCCGCGGAGACGCCCCGCCGCAAACAAAAGCGGACTTGCGTGCCTTTAGTCATCGGCACGCACAGGAGTTGGACATGCCTAATTTTGAAGGGGTAAAGAAGTCAGCAGAGTATGTGACGTTTTTCCTGCCACAGGACACACTTGGTTTTTAAATTTGTATGACAAAGTCTCGGATGGCTTCCACTATGGTTATTGAAGGACTTCTTACCCCAGAAGGCTATTGGCTGAAAGAAGTCCCATTTGGGCGGGGACAGTGAGATAACAGTCCTCATAGCTGCCGGGACAGCGTTTGATCACAGCCAGTGCACAAGGGCTTGGAGCCCGAAACATGTCTGGTACTTCACTTGTGGTGGGGATTACGTGCTGTGTCTGCTGCCCACATTAAAGGAGTTTTTCATGCTCAACTGTGTTGGCGTTTCCATGCAGAGCGCAACAGGGTGAAACCTGGACTTTGGAATATATATATATATATATATATATATATATATCTCAAAAAGTGAATTTTTCGGGTCTCTCTGCCACAAATGGCGGCGGGCTGAAACAAGGGCGCGAGTCCTCATAAATCACTGAAAGTTTCTCGTCAATGCTGAAACAGAAAGACGTTCCAGCCCAAATCCATATACGCAAAGAAATGTATTCTGGCATGTAGTAAGTCAAACGCCCGACGCGTTTCGGTGCAGCCGCACCTTGATCACGGGTCAAAGCTTTGTTTGATAAATCTGATATATATATATAGTGCACTTTACAAATTGACATCAAAAATAGAAGTAGGACTACATATCCCAAATGCTCTATTTCAGTGGAGACAAAACTGTCGGCCATATTGTAATGGACACAAATACATACAAATTGCTTTGTTTATACTAGATTAGTATAACATTGTTACTACTAGTGCAGTTTTTTTATACAGAATATCATTGGAATATCCGTACTTATTAAACAAGTCATCATATGGCAACCAATTAGTTGATACTTTTGCCCAAGTGGGCCACTGTCACCCCAACATTGTAGTGAACAAGTTATTTACAATCATGCCACAGTGGGTGACTTTTTAAACCTATCAAAACTTGTATTTGGCTATACAGACGATCCTAATTTCAACTTAATACCACAATATTGATGTCCCAAAGTGATTAACCAATTAATCTGCCCCTGTGGGCTAATACTCCAACTTATAACTCATGAATCAAAAGCCAAACCTGACTTCCCAATGTTTTTCATTCATCACAATAGGAAACACTCATTACAATCAATAGTTCATAATTCGATACTTTAGCTCTTTTGTTTTTCTCCACAAAGCAGGCTGATATCTTCGCCTCCTACAACAACATAAAAACAGTGTCAATGGCGAACTTAGTGATGATTAAAATCAAACTTGGTTGATACTAATAAGATTTTTATGAATTTTTGGAGGTGGACAAGAACCTGTGTAATACAAATTTTATCCTAAATGAACTGATAGCTCTTCGTCTTTATTCAGTCCTAAAGGAAAAACTGTTCGTAATTTTAAAATCATTTTAGACTCAAGCCGTCTAAGTTCCCTCACTCGATTGCCTCCTCTTTCAGTTACTGGAACTCTATCTAGTGCACAAAACTGTAGGAGACCACTATTTTTATTGTGGAACTCCTTAAAATGTCTTGCGACAGGATAGTTTTTGTCTTCATTATTGATGGCTCGCATGTGTTCCAAAACACATTTCTTGACTTGATGTACTGTGCTACCAATATACACTAGGGAGCAGGGACAACATAAAGCATACACACAGTAGTCAGATTTGCATGTTAAATGTTTAGAAATGTGAAAAGGTTTTTGTATTACAGATAGTTGTATAACTTTGCGGTTGGTGCTACCTTTACAAGCCTTGCATGCACCACAAATGTAGAATCCTTGTATAGGATTCAAAACTGTATCAGTGGGTGGAGTGCCGTTACATAATACATCACTTAATGCCCTGCATTTTCTGAAGCTGATTTGGGGATTACCTCCTACAAATTTTTTCAAAGTTTCATCTAGATTCAGAACATACCAATATTTCTTTAGGCAATTCCCATGATTGATTGCTGAAGGTTGTTATAAACCTAATTGGTTCATCTACAGCTACATCCTTAGTGATTGTTTTGAGTGTGTCTATTCTCTCAACTGTCCTGACTCTCTCACATGCTTGTTTGATAGTCTTATCCGAGTAACCTCTCTGTTTGAACCTTGCCATCATGATTAACATTTCTTCTTTAAAAGCAATTTCTGAACTACAATTTCTTTTTGCTCGAAGGAGCTCACCATAGGGTATGCTCTGTATCAAGTTTTTAGGGTGAGAACTCCTTGCGTGGAATAGACTGTTTCCTGCAGTGATTTTCCGGAACAATTTACTTTCCAGTTTGTTATTGTTGACATTGACTTCAACATCAAGAAATTGTATCCTTTCTTCTTGTATTGTGCTTGTACATTTTAAATTACATTGATTATCATTCAAAATGTCAACAAACAAGATAGCTTCCGGTTTCGTACCCTTCCAGATACAGAACACATCATCTATATATCTAGCCCAGAGCACTACATGTTGGCTAAAGGCTGGAATCTTACTAGCCACCTGCTCCTCCCACCAGCCCAGGTATAACCCAGCATAACTGGGGGCGAAGCAGGTGCCCATCGCCGTGCCCTGGGCCTGACAATAGATCCTATGGTCAAACAAAAAATAATTGTTTGACAAACAAGTGTACATCATGTTCAAAATCATTTCTGTATGCATACAATATGATAACTCCCGTTTATGTAAGTAATGTCGACTGGCTTCAATACCCATAGAATGTGGTATACATGTATACAAGCTGTTAACGTCCAGTGTCATTAACATGTCATTGTCCCAAGTAACATTCTCAATTAGTCTTAAAAAATCTCCAGTATCCTGAATATATGAAGGAAGCGCTTGAACATATGGGCGTAAGAAAACATCTATATACTTAGAAGTGTTCTCATAGGTACTTCCTAAAGAAGATACAATAGGACGCCCTGGTGGATTCAGGTTATTTTTATGTATTTTAGGGAGTAAATACATTGTGGCCAATTTTGGGTAAGCACATTGTAAGTAATTAAATTCATCAGCCGATAACAAATTGTCATTCTTCCACTTTGCTAAATGAATTTTATACACCTCATTGCTTTTTTCATAGCTTTTTCTATTGGTTACAATATAGCTTTGTGTATCATCAAGTTGCTTTGCTCCTTCTTCTAAATACATGTTCTTAGGCCAAATCACAACGTTCCCTCCCTTATCCGATTTTTTTTTTATAACAATCTTTCTGTTCTCTTGTAATTCTTTTAACGTCTTTTGCTGGTTCTCGGTTAAATGTGCTTACCCAAAATTGGCCACAATGTATTTACTCCCTAAAATACATAAAAACAACCTGAATCCACCAGGGCGTCCTATTGTATCTTCTATAGGAAGTACCTATGAAAACACTTCTAAGTATATAGATTTTTTCTTACGCCCATATGTTCAAGCGCTTCCTTCATATATTCAGGATACTGGATATTTTTTAAGACTAATTGAGAATGTTACTTGAGACAATGACATGTTAATGACACTGGACGTTAACAGCTTGTATAAATGTATACCACATTCTATGGGTATTGAAGCCAGTCGACATTACTTACATAAACGGGAGTTATCATATTGTATGCATACAGAAATGATTTTGAACATGAGGTACACTTGTTTGTCAAACAATTATTTTTTGTTTGACCATAGGATCTATTGTCAGGCCCAGGGCACGGCGATGGGCACCTGCTTCGCCCCCAGTTATGCTGGGTTATACCTGGGCTGGTGGGAGGAGCAGGTGGCTAGTAAGATTCCAGCCTTTAACCAACATGTAGTGCTCTGGGCTAGATATATAGATGATGTGTTCTGTATCTGGAAGGGTACGAAACAGGAAGCTATCTTGTTTGTAGACATTTTGAATGATAATCAATGTAATTTAAAATTTACAAGCACAATACAAGAAGAAAGGATAGAATTTCTTGATGTTGAAGTCAATGTCAACAATAACAAACTGGAAAGTAAATTGTTCCGGAAAATCACTGCAGGAAACAGTCTACTCCATGCAAGGAGTTGTCACCCTAAAAACTTGATACAGAGCATACCCTATGGTGAGCTCCTTCGAGCAAAAAGAAATTGTAGTTCAGAAATTGCTTTTAAAGAAGAAATGTTAATCATGATGGCAAGGTTCAAACAGAGAGGTTACTCGGATAAGACCATCAAACAAGCATGTGAGAGAGTCAGGACAGTTGAGAGAATAGACACACTCAAAACAGTCACTAAGGATGTAGCTGTAGATGAAGCAATTAGGTTTATAATAACCTTCAGCAATCAATCATGGGAATTGAGGAATTGCTTAAAGAAATATTGGTATGTTCTGAATCTAGATTAAACTTTGAAAAAATTTGTAGGAGGTAATCCCCAAATCAGCTTCAGAAAATGCAGGGCATTAAGTGATGTATTATGTAACGGCACTCCACCCACTGATACAGTTTTGAATCCTATACAAGGATTCTACATTTGTGGTGCATGCAAGGCTTGTAAAGGTAGCACCAACCGCAAAGATATACAACTATCTGTAATACAAGAACCTTTTCACATTTCTAAACATTTAACATGCAAATCTGACTACTGTGTGTATGCTTTATGTTGTCCCTGCTCCCTAGTGTATATTGGTAGCACAGTACATCAAGTAAAACGTGTTTTGGAACACATGCGAGCCATCAATAATGAAGACAAAAACTATCCTGTCGCAAGACATTTTAAGGAGTTCCACAATAAAAATAGTGGTCTCCTACAGTTTTGTGCACTAGATAGAGTTCAAGTAACTGAAAGAGGAGACAATCGAGTTAGGGAACTTAGACGGCTTGAGTCTAAAATGATTATAAAATTTGGAACAGTTTTTCCTTTAGGACTGAATAAAGACGAAGAGCTATCAGTTCATTTAGGATAAAATTTGTATTACACAGGTTCTTGTCCACCTCCAAAAATTCATAAAAATCATATTAGTATCAACCATGTTTGATTTTAATCATCACTAAGTTCGCCATTGACACTGTTTTTATCTTGTTGTAGGAGACGAAGATATCAGCCTGCTTTGTGGAGAAAAACAAAAGAGCTAAAGTATCGAATTATGGACTATTGATTGTAATGAGTGTTTCCTATTGTGATGAATGAAAAACATTGGGAAGTCCGGTTTGGCTTTTGATTCATGAGTTATAAGTCAGAGTATTAGCCCACAAGGGCAGAATAGCAGATTAATTGATTAATCACTTTGGGACATCAATATTGTGGTATTAAGTTGAAATTAGGATAGTCTATATAGCCAAATACAAGTTTTGGTAGGTTTAAAAAGTCGCCCACTGTGGCATGATTGTAAATAACTTGTTCACTACAATGTTGGGGTGATAGTGGCCCACTTGGGCAAAAGTATCAACTAATTGGTTGCCATATGATGACTCGTTTAATAAGTATGGATATTCCAATGATATTCTGTATAAAAAACTGCACTCGTAGTAACAATGTTATACTAATCTAGTATAAACAAAGCAATTTGTATGTATTTGTGTCCATTACAATATGGCCGACAGTTTTGTCTCCACTGAAATAGAGCATTTGGGATATGTAGTCGTACTTCAATTTCAGATGTCAATTTGTAAAGTGCACTATATATATGAGATTTATCAAACAAACCTTTGACCCGTGATCAATGTGCGGCTGCACCGAAACGCGTCGGGCGTTTGACTTACTACATGCCAGAATACATTTCTTTGCGTATATGGATTTGGGCTGGAACGTCTTTCTGTGTCAGCATCGACGAGAAACTTTCAGTGATATATATATATATTTTTTCACTGAAAAAGCCAAAGGTTTCAGGGGCGTTATAGTTAGGAATTGCCATTTAAAAAACCGCAGAAATTCACGGAAAAAACCATAGGTTTCAGGGGCGTTGTAGTTAGCTAGTTAGCTGGACATTTCCCTCTTACAAAACCCTAAAAATTCCCCCGTTATAGTTAGTTCAGCTAACTATAACTCGCACCCCCGCAATGCACTGCTGATGACGTCACATATTACATCACTCATGACATGGTCAGTTACATCACTAATGACATCACTGATGACATCTGAAATGACATCACTGATGACATTACTGATGACGTCATCCAGTGAGTGTGTGTTTCTGTAAATGTTAAATATGTTTAATATATTTATATAGGGAAAAACCTATGGAAGAATGAGTGGGTGTATAAGTGTGTGGATGGATGATTTAGTAGGTGCGTGACTGACTCTATAAGTGAGTCATTAAATGTATCTTACTGCAGACTAGTGACTAAACTGTGTGAATGTCTGTATCTGTCTGTCTGTTGGTGTATAAGCGGCTGCATGATATTGTGAATAGCTATATGAGTGTCTCTATGGGTTATTGATTGGTTGTCTGAGTATCTGTATGGGTGCCTGAGTGCTTGTGTGGGTGGGGTGTGTGTGACTGTGCATACATGTGTAAGTGGGTGATTCTATGGGTGCATGGTGTTAAGAGTGCATCTGTGATGGAGTGTATGGTTGGGTGAGTGTATGTATGGGTGTGTTAGTGATTGAATGTATATCTCAGTGGTACATGTGTGAGTAACTACATATGTGAAAGGCAGTATATATGTGTGTAAGAGTATATAAGTGGGTATATGTGAGAGTGTGTGATTGTGAGATTGGCTGTATGGATGAGCATGTACCAGTGATTGTATAAGAGCGTAAGAATGTGGTACTATTTTTATGAGTAAGTGAACTTGTGTGTGTATAACTGCATAGGTGAGTAAATGGGAGTGTGATTAATTATTTGCATGACTGACTAGGTGTGAGAGTACCTCTATGGATGATTGGTGGTGTGTGAGTGTCTATGTAGGTGTATAAATGCATATGATAGTCCTGTACTGAGTGACTATAAGTATGAGTGACTGTACAGGTGAGTGAGTGGATGTGTGTGTAGATCTAAGAGTCAATGAGTGGGTATGTAGTTATTGGTATTGGAGTATCTATGGTTTTGAGAATGGACGTCTGAAATTTTGATTGAGTATATCAAAGGGTGTGAGAAGATGCACTAATTTATCACATAGATGACGTCATCAGTGATGTCATCAGTGATGTAATTTCAGATGTCATCAGTGATGTCATTGACCATGTCATGAGTGACGTAATATGTGACGTCATCAGCAGTGCATTGCGGGGGCGCGAGTTATAGTTAGCTGAACTAACTATAACAGGGGTATTTCTAGGGTTTTGTATGAGGGAAATGTCCAGCTAACTAGAACGCCCCTGAAACCTATGTTTTTTTCAGTGAATTTCTAAGGTTTTTTAAATGGCAATTCCTAACTATAACGCCCCTGAAACCTTTGGTTTTTTCAGTGAATATATATATATATATTCACTGAAAAAACCATAGGTTTCACACATGTTATAGTTAGCTGGACATTTTACTGATAAAAAACCTATGAAATTCCCCCGTTATAGTTAGTGCAGGCAACTATAACTCACGCGACCGCAATCCTCTGCTGATGCTAATACTGTATTTAGACACTTATTTGCCCATGTCTTCTTCCATTAAATTTTAGCTATACATATATTACAAATATTTTTTTTTCATAAAGACACATATGTCATCAGCAGAGGATTGCGGTCGCGTGAGTTATAGTTGCCTGCACTAACTATAACGGGGGAATTTCATAGGTTTTTTATCAGTAAAATGTCCAGCTAACTATAACATGTGTGAAACCTATGGTTTTTTCAGTGAATTTGCAAGGTTTTTTAAATGCTAATTCCTAACTATAACGTGTGTGAAACCTATGGTTTTTTCAGTGAATTTGTACGGTTTTTTAAATGCTAAGTTACTTTACGCCATTCGTGGCGTGCGCGCCCACTTAACGCAGTTCATTCCGTGCGCGCACGGTGTGCTTCGCGCACCGTGCGCGCACAATGAGCACGCTGTGCGCTTCGCGCACCGCGCGCCCACTTTACGCAGTTAGTGCCGTGCACGCACGGTGGGCACGCGGTGCGCTACGCGCACCGCGTGCCCACATTACACTGGATGGGCCATGTACGCACGATGCGCTTCACGCACCGTGCGCACATGGAGGGCATATTATGCGCTTCGTTGTGCAAGGTAAACTTTTAGATTTTCTTTGACGATATATGCCATGCACAAATGGTGCGCTTCGGGCACCATTTACACACGGGGTGGAGAGAATATGGTTAATTTTTTTTTTTTAAATAATTTTTACCGTACGCGTACGGTAAGCGTAATCGGCGATTTTTCGAAAAAAAATAAAATTGCTTTTTGGCCTTGGGGGTTCGTTGGGGACACCTTCATCAAGGCTAGGTGGTTAGGAGCTGTCTAAACAGCCCCTTTACATGTTTTTTGCCTTTGTTTTTCCTCCCCCCCTCAGAGTGCGAGAGAGAAAATGGCGGCCGCCGCTTCCTGGTTTCGACCGATTCGAATGTTTACTAAGATCTAACAGCCATTCAGAATCGCGCTCGCGCACGTCACCGTACGCGTACGGTAAGCTTACCGTAAGCGCACGGTAAGCTGGCTCAGATATATATATTGATTTAAATGCTATTTTCTCAGGATCTACTGAACAGATTTACACCAGACCTACAAAAGACACTTCCTTGACCTGAGGACTATCTCTCTGCCAAATTTCAAGTAACTCTGTTCGGCCGTTCGGGCTGTAGCTGTGTCTAAAGGTCCTATGGAAAAATGCATGGGAAAAACGCGTTTTGGGACCCCCCTTTTTTCTCAGCCCCCGCTTGACGAATCCCCCCGAGACTTTCAGGGTAGGAGTGGAGCGTAGCGCCCCACCTATTTTGAAAATTTCGCGAGGATTCGTCGACCGGCGCCAAAGTTATTCCAAATAGAATGTTGCGGATTTCCTATGGAAACAGGGTCCTAACTATAACTACCTACTGGCGACCGCCAGTAGGTAATATATATATGTAATCTTCACTGAAAAAAACATAGGTTTTACAGACATTATAGTGAGAAATTAGCATTTAAAAAAACCTTTGAAATTCACTGAAAAAACCATAGGTTTCAGGGACGTTACAGTTAGCTGGACATTTCACTCGCACAAAACCATAGAAATTCCACTGTTCTATTTAGTTCAGCTAACTATAACTCGCGCCCCCGCAATGCACTGCTAATGACGTCACATATTACATCATGGCATGGTCAGTGACATCACTGATGACATCACTGATGACGTCATCCAGTGACTGTGTGTTTCTGTAATTTTTAAATATGTTTCATATATATATTCCTAGGTGTATTGAAGAATGAGTGGGTGTTAAAGTGTCAGGATTTAGCAGGTTTGTGACTGATTGCATAAGTGAGTGATTAAACGTGCCTTACTGAATGCATGGGTTAGTGACTAACCTGTGTGAATGTCTATCAGTCTGTCCGTTGTTGTATAAGCTGCTACATGGGTTGGTTAATAGCTACATGAGTGTCTATATGGGTCATTGATTCTTTGCCTGAGTATTTGTATGGGAGACTGAGTGTGTGTTGGTGGGTTGGAGGTGTGTGCTTCTGTGCATAGATGTGTGAGTGATTGATTCACTGGGTGTATAGGTTCAAGAGTGCATGTGGAAACAGCTGTATGGGTGTGTGAGTGTGTGTATGGGTGTGTTGGTGAGTGAATGGATATCTCAGTGGTACACGTGTGAGTAACTACGTATGTAAAAGGCAGTATATGTGAGTGATGGTGTATATAAATAACTATGTGAGAGTGAGTGATTGTGGCTGTATGGATGAGTGTGTTCTTGTATCAGTGGTTATATAAGATAGTAAGTATGCGTTCGTATCTGTATGAATTAGTGAGATGGTGTGCGTATATTTGTATAGGTGAGTAAATGGGAGTGTGATTCATTCTTTGCAAGACTGACTAGGTGTGTGAGTAATTCCATGAATGAGTGGCAGTGTGTGAGTGCCTGAATAGGTGTATGAGTACATATGATAGTGTTTTATTGATGAGTGAGTGCATGTATAAGTGATTGCATGGGTGAATGAGTGGACGTGTGTGTGTAGACCTAGGAATGAGTGAGTGCGTATGTAGTAACTGGTATTGGTGTTTCGATGGTTTCGAAAATGGTAGTCTGTATTTTACAGTGGGTGTATCAAAGGTTATATTAGACTGTGAGGAGGTGCATCAGATTTTCACGCGGATGATGTCATCAGTGATGTCATTTGAGATGTCATCAGTCATGTCACTAACCATGCCATGAACAATGTAATATGTGACGTCATGAGCAGTGCATTGCGGGGGGCGCGCGTTATAGTTAGCTGAACTAACTATAACGGTGGAATTTCTATGGTTTTGTGAGAGTGAAATGTCCAGCTAACTATAACGTCCCTGAAACCTATGATTTTTTCAGTGAATTTCAAAGGTTTTTTAAATGCTAATTTCTAACTATAATGTCCCTGAAACCTATGGTTTTTTAAGTGAATTTCAAAGGTTTTTTAAGTGCTAATTTCTAATTAGAACATAGCAGTCGCTTTTCAGAGTGGTAGAGAAACGTGAGTGCGGCCTCCAAACACCTTTTAGCAATCCCACTGTGTGGGATTTACTGGAGTTAACAGGAGGAGTAGTTAGCTCCCAACGTCAACCTTGGGGGCCAACTACCCCTTTTATTAGGTCCAGTAAGTCCCATAAAGCAGAATTGCTAACTTGTTATATCAGACCCCCTCCCTGCACCACTTTGCAAATGCGCCCCCTTGCTCGTTGTAAGTTGGGTTAAGTCCCCTTGAATTCTGAGGATCCCTCCAGTAAGTGCCACAGAGCTGTGTTGCAGAGAAGTGTTCAGAGGCCATGCCCCTTTTTACACCACGCTAACTAACTAGTGACGAACTGGAGCTTTGCCCCCTCACTTCTAAGCCACTTCGAAACTACTGTCCTGCTCCACGTTCACCCATCACAGTCTTGTTTCATTCTCTGACCCCTTGTTTTATACCACTTTCCCTTCATTGTCACATATATGAGGACCTTGAAGTACAGGGTGCACACTGCACAAAATATTCTCATGTGTTTGATTTAATAAACTATAGTGTTGTTTATGTATAATAGGGACACAGGCCACCCACATAGTGCATATAACTGATTTGCCTTAGTTCACTATTGGCATTGTCGCCAAGGTGGGGGAAAGAATGAATGCTACTAAATAAATACGTCTGAAAACTATCACTTAAAAAAAAACCTTGCACTGATGCAACCCGATTTACTACGGTGAAACAGTTCTGCGTGTTGGCGAAAAACACTGCTGCGTGCTGGGTACACCGTGGTATACATTCAAAACACCGGGTGCCATTATGTCATGGTGGACCCTGCAGGGGGCTCACAGAATATGCGGATGGTGGGGGTGTGATAGATTGCGAAAAAGTGGGTGGGGGCGTTTACTGTGACATCTGCACATGTAATTGTGTTTTCAAAATTAAGGTAGAGGCTACTCTGCAGAAGTCACATTTTGAGCAAAAGAAAGAAGACATATACATTTCTTCTAGACGTCACATACTAAGAGGTGCGCATCGGGGCACTTGCACTTCCAACAGTTTGCACAATGAAATCACCAGTGTCATGCCGGTGCCAGGTGAGGTTAGACTTTCGGATGGTACCAAGTGCCAGTACACCCTGGTAACGTCCTTACAGAACGCAATTCGATTATCCCAGTCCATATACCCAGTACTTGTGACGGATTTGCGGTTCTCGTGAAAACTGACTGACATGGTGAGTCCAGCCACCTCCGGAGTCTCTAATGTGGGGAAAGCTGCTTCAGTCTGTAGACAGGAGCTTCTATGTTCAGCCTTCTCTGTGGGTCTCTGCTCTGCGACGGTCTGCTTCAGCCCGAGCAGCAGCAAGGCTTCCTTCACTATGGGAAGATCTGCGCCAGCCTGTGAGGGAAGGGGTCATTGTGCTCAGTGAACCACTTTCAAACTCTGTGCTGGGACGGCGTGGTGGGGGTCTCTTACAGCATGTGAGCCTTCTCTCCGGGATGCTGTTACAGCGAATTGAGCAAAATGTCTATTGCAGTCGATTGAATAGCGAGCCCACGTATTGTGTAAAGCTCAGCAGCGCGTACAGCATAAAATCTCTGTGAAACTGTCAATTACCACAGAGGTCCGCAAATATCAGGAGTCGGGTGCTCTTAGAAGCCTCAGAACAATGGTTTATTGTGAATCTCTGTTAAAACCTGTGGGGATGAGGAGAGATGAAACTGGACTGTTTGGAACTGTAAGGGGTAGGACAGCCACTCAACGGGAATAGTCAAACCAGTAACTCACAAACCCCTGCAGCCCTAGTTTCTCTAATCTGTCCTCCGAAGCACTTCTCTGTTAAGGGCTGCTGTTCGCTGTGGAAGACAGGGTATTAATATGCACGATAGGGCAGAGGGTCTTTCTTTCGTGGCACAGAGTCGCTCTACTTTGTATGGGAGAAAATCCAGGACGGCATGCGAGCTAAAGAGTCTCTTCCAGCATATATGGAGAGGGCACCTGGAGCAATAAATTAATCACCCCAACTCTCTTGTCTTAACTCCACAGCCATTAACCAGTAACTCACCGTGCTCAGCCGATGCTGGTTCCAGCGAGCACAGGAAAAGGAATATTCCAAGCGCCTCCCATATGGCGAGATCACCGTGCTCGGCTGATGCTGGTCCCAGCGCGCACAGGAAAAGGAATATTCCAAGCGCCTTCCCCATGTGAGGGTTTTCATCAGGTGCTGCCAGCTGAACCCTTGTCCCACGGCTTCAAGAGTTCACTCACCTAAGTAAAGCCAGCACAAGCGACAACGGCTAATAAAATGTTGTCTTCCAAATAAACAGCTTTCCAAACATCAACTTCGAAGGTGTCGGGGGTTCCCGCACCACAACTGTCTGGACTGAAGCAAGGGAGGGAACTCAATGCGAGGCACAAGATGGCTGCCAACACTTCCTGGTTTGAAGTGTTGGCAGCCAATCAGAGGCAAGCTCGTGCTCGGGAGTTAGGCTCCACCCAGATATATATATTGTTTTCCTTTAATACCTCAAAAACTACTGAACGGATTTACACCATTTCAACAAAACCGTACTTTCTGGACCAAGACCTTTCTCCCTGCTAAATTTAGCGTAATTCCGTTCAGCAGTTTGACCTGTAGCCTTGTCTAAAGTTTCCTATGGAAATGCATGGATAAAACATGTTTTGGGACCCCCCTTTTTTCTCAGCCCCCCTTGACGAATCACCCCCCAAACATTCAAGAATGGAGCTGATCTGAATAGAGGAACTTTTTAGAAAATTTAGTAAAGAGTCGTCAAACGACGCCAAAGTTAAAAGCACATCAAAAAATGCTTTTCCTATGGTAACTAGGTTCTAACTATATCTACTGGCAACTGCCAGTATAATATATATCCAAACCGCTACTTTCCGGTATTCCACGAAAAGAAATCCAGGACTCCCAGGGGTGCTGTATTCAAAACTTTGATCCAGGCAAAATTGCAGCCTCAACCAACGCGTTTCGCAATAAAGCTTGTTCATGGTATGGCTTCAACAAAATCTCAACCTCCTTTCATGTGAGCATACAAGAATATCGAAATAGGACTAAGAGTAGACGGTGCATTCAAAGTTTAAGCGCCATTTTGTAGTGGTTTGAGCAAGGATCTGTTGCAACACAGTCCTGAAACTGAATATAAATTTAAACAATTGTCAAACATTTCATTAATTGTAAATGGCATAGAGAGATAATGTCAATCAATCTATAAAATGATATATGATTAGCAGAACAGCACTCTCAATCTAAATGTTTCGAACGTAGACATTTTTGAAGACCATCGCCCCAGTGAGCGTTGGTTATGCCGTTATGTGATTACTCATAAAAGACATTCCATAAATCAACGGCACTCGTAAATTAATACATGCTTAAATTAATTAATAACTGCTCTAATTCAAAGTCACAAATATAGCCCAAGTGGGCATTGTCTAGAACTGCAATCTATAACAAACCACATACAATCATTAGGTTAACTGTTCCCAGAATATGTGTAAACAGTCCACTTGGCGTCTCTTCTAGTACAATAAATCCACTTCACGTCTATTTTCCGAATGCTACAAAAGAGGGAGACAAAGAAGGGAAGGGGAGGGGGAAGTAACTGAAAAAAAGAGAAGAGAAAAGAAAAAGAAAAGAAAGAACAATTGATAAATCTTTCATTTTCAAATTCTCGTATCTCAGTAAAATTCTTCGAATCTACAATTTGACCAACTAGAGTAGTCATAAAAAGCATTAATGAAACCTCAAGCAAACTCAATAAAACACATGATCCAATAATATTGATCTTCCTTATGAATCACAAATGTATAGCCATCTCTTCGCTTGAGTTCAATCCTATAGGGGTCAGAGTGTCAAAGTCTATTATAAACCTTGATTCCATACGTCTTAGTTGACGTTCTCTATCACCCCCTCTCTCAAGTCTAGGAATTGTATAAAATACTGCGAAAGATAACAATTTTTCATTTTGATTATGTTCCCTGAAAAAATGGCGTGCTACTGGGTATTGCACATCGTTTTTCCTAATTGCACGTAGATGTTCCAAGACTCTTTTTTTTTTTTTTTTTTTTTGCTCGATGGATAGAACTACCTATGTACAATTTTCCACAGGGACAACGCAGGCAGTAAATACAATAATCAGTTTCACAAGAAAAGTTCCCTCTCATTTATATTCCCTGTTGTCATTAGGGAATGTTAAAATCTTACAATCTCTGCTATTAGCACAGGCTTTACAATGTTTACAGGTTTTAAAGCCAGTATAGTTTACATTACTAACCACGTCCGTGGAAGAGATAGCATTGTTACACAATTCGTCTTTGAGAGATCTATTCCTGCGAAATGTTATTTGTGGTGTATCATTAAGACACTTTTTCAAAGTAGCATCACTCAATAAAATATGCCAATTGTGATTAAATAATTTTCTGATTTTGAAAGCACTGTTAGAAAAGGTGGTGATAAATCTAACATTGTCATCTTGTTCTTGACTTATTGGTTTTGGTCTCAGAAGTTCAGATCTGACAAGCCTATCCACTTTGATCTCTGCTTGTTTAATGTTATGATGACTGTATCCACATTCACGAAAGCGGTCATACATTACTGCCTTCTCAATTTCATACTCATCCAGTGTACTGCAATTGCGTTTAGCTCTTAAAAGCTCTCCATAAGGGATGCTTTGTATTAAGCTTGATGGATGAGCACTATGTGCATTCAAAAGACTATTTCCTGCGGTTTTCTTTCTGTGTAATTTAGTGACTAGGGTTTGATCTTTGACTTGAATTTCCAAATCTAAAAATACAATCCGTGTTTTGCTGATGTGTGATGTAAATTGTAAATTCAACTCATTGTCATTAAGTGTCTCAATAAACCGATTTACCGATAACTCATCCCCCTTCCAGATTAGAAAGATGTCATCGATAAATCTAGCCCATGTCACTATATTGTCACCACGCATTTCCCACTCTTGGGACACCTGCTCCTCCCACCAGCCCATGAATAAATTTGCGTAACTGGGGGCGAAGCAGGTGCCCATCGCAGTCCCTTGTTTTTGTTTGTAAATGTTGTTATTAAAGAGGAAATAGTTGTTGGTCAAGCAGTATTGGGTCATTTCTAACACCATTTGTGTATGCAATAATAATGAGATATGTCTGGCTCTTAAGATGTGTCTCATCGCCTGGAGCCCCAGGCTATGCGGGATACTGGTATATAAACTGGTTACATCTAGTGTAACCAGTAACAAATCATCTTCCCATACTATCCCATCAATTAGTGTCAAAGTGTGTTGTGTCTTTAATATATGCTGGAAGTGCAACAACAAAAGGTCTTAAGTAATGATCAATAAATTTAGAGGTCATTTCTAATTGAGAACCCATTGAGGACACCATAGGTCTCCCAGGAGGTTTCTCTCTATTCTTGTGTAGTTTGGGAAGTAAGTACATAATAGGCAGTTTAGGATGTTTACAATATAAAGTTTGGAATTCCTCCCATTCTAGTAACCCTTGATCTTTCCAGTTAACTAGCATCTCATTATACGTAGAGTATGATTTAAAAACCTCTGAGTAACTGCTTAAACTATAACAAAGTTGGTCATTCAGTTGACGTAGACCTTCACTTAAATACTCTTGTTTACTCCAAACTACAACATTTCCGCCCTTATCTGAGCATCTGATAACAATAGACTGGTCATATTTATATATATATATATATATAGTATGTTTTTATATATGTGTGTATGTGTATATATATATATTACCCCCAGTCACAAATTACCTCCTAGCTTCGGCAACCGTCGGTATGTGCATACCCCCTATCTGTATTCTCTTGGAGGGTATTACCATACCAGGTTGGAGGGTATTACCATACCAGGTATCATATTGGCAGGAACCTACAAAGCTGTATCTATTTATCTGTTAGGACAGATAGATACACGCAAGAGCAATGAATATCTGTAACTGGGATCAGTAGCGGATTTCCATCCTTACTTGTACTTTCATTGCACTTTTCTAATTTAACTTCGTCTATGCTGTTTACATATTTATATATTTATAATGTTTTTATGAAATAGCTATTTATGTGAAATGACTGAGTGTTAAATTATTTGATAAAATGTTAATTTATTGTCATTTTTTTGCACTTAGCACACTTCCTCGTATACCTGCACAATTGAAGGGATCTGCAGTTTGATATGTGTTTAGAACCATGATACATGGGGTTTCTTTTGGGGATTCATCCCGTTATTTTAAAAATGTGCAGACTCCAGTAGGACTTTACATTCTTACAGGAATCTTTTTTTGGCCACACGGGTCTACTATTGAGAGTTAATCAGGAACCGTAATAAACCCATCTATATGTTGTTTCGTGAGTGGGATGCAACAAAAATGGAGTCTGCCATTATTGATTCGACTATTTACATTAGCAACAAATTCATCAATATATATAAAAAAATATTTTTGCTTGAATTCCTGTTGGTATTATACCAAATATAATGTGATAAGTCCGCATGTCATGATTAAGATAATATTGTGATTTTGTAAGGCACTCCTATGTACAAAATTCATGTCTTGGTTCTTGACTTGTATTTCTGAAGTCTGCTTTCTATATCCATGTTGAACCATATCACGTGCAGAGTACCATTCTTCCTATTTAAGGAAGTGTTTTGTATTTGCATGTTGTCATGTGAACAAGGCTCAAGGGGAGCCGAAACGTTATGGCGACAAACTTGCAGTTAAGCGAATAAATTATCGCACAAAGAAGTTGGTCAGTGTTTGTGTTTTCTGACCAGAGGCTACGAGGAGGCAGCCCTGCCAGGGGAGCAATTCAACTGATATATATATGTGTGTGTATGTAGAAAGCGAAAACAAACCAAAGAGCAAAAAAACAACAAACAGGAGACGGAACAGACGCTAATAACCAAAATGGATGAAAACACTGTTATAAAGAAGATCTTATCCTTAGGTGTTACCTACAGTCCAAGATTCCAATTATGCTGAGACGCGTGTGGATTTATTTATTTAAATTTGTGCGTAAAATCAAATTGCGCAAATATCATATAATCCAAGGAACACAAAATCGGGACACCACTACAACAGCGCAGGTGGATATGAATACCTGCCCGACCTTGACAGCAAGGAACTCAGACCTCTTGAGGGATATGGAACAACATTTTGATGAAAACATTAATGAGGCAGTCTAATCGGGATGCTCAGCACCTGGGGCGACAGTTCGAACAAAGTTCAAACCCAAATCAGCATTCTGCTTGATGATACGGGACAATGTGGATGCCTTCCATGACAAAGTCACTTTTGAATTGAAGAACTTTTATTCTTGCACTACAAAATCCACCATGAAACTAACAAAACAGGATTACATTTACTCCCAGTTGGTTAAAAAGCTACAAGATGACGACCAAATTATCGTACGTCAATCAGATAAGGGGGGCAATGTGGTCCTGTGGCCAAAAGAGATGTACATAGAGGAGGCCGAACATCAATTGAATGATAGAAGCCGTTATAAAAAAAGTAACATCTTAACAGTAAAATGTGCATGGGATGACTTCAACAGCAAATTGCTGGCATGGAAATCTGCCGGCTAGCTTAGCACAGAGGAATTTTTAAAAGTAAACTACCCCATTGTACCAACAATATATTTTATCCCCAAAGTCCACAAGGACATCCAAAAACCCCACCGGGGAGGCCCATCATATCGGCCACAGGCAGCAAATTGGAAAATACATCCAAGTATGTGGATTTCTTACAAGATCTGGTGAAGAAACTCCCGTCATACATGCAGGACACAGGGGATTTCATTCGTAAAATCAAGAGGGTGGAATGGGATGTTGACTGTTTGTTGATTTCGCTTGATGTAGTATCATTGTATACAAGTATACACAACCGAAACGGCTTAATGGCAGCTGAATACTATCTGAATACCAGACCTAGACAACTTTGTATGCATAACAAAATGTTATTGTCTGATTGCCACATGTTTGGAAAGCAATTTCTTTCGCTTCAATAACCAAATCTTCCAACAGGTCAGGGTAGTCGCCATGGGGACCTGCTTTTCTCCGAGTTATGCCTGTCTTCATATGGGCATGTGGGAGGAGCGGGTCCTCATGGCAACTCACAGTGATGTACTCTCCAGACATGTTCTCTGTTGGTATAGGTTAATTGACAATTTGTTTTTGGTATGGAAGGGCAATTAAATGGATGCGCAAAACTTTATATCCGAGTTAAACAACAATAGCTTAAACTTACAATTTACAGCACAAATAAGTAAGGAAAGCATAATCTTTTCGGACGTGGAGGTCTTTACCTTTAACAATAGGCTAGAAACACGCCTTCACAGAAAATCCACGGCTGGCAACATTAAACTGCATGCCTCTAGCCATCATCCGCCTCACTTAATAGCATTCCCTACGGGGAAATGCTACGGATTAGAAGAATATGCAGCACAGAAGTGGACTGTATACAGGCACAACAAGCCAGCAGGGACAGGTTCTTAGCTAGAGGGTATGCTTAGAGCGTAGTGATGTCAGCAATCAACTAGGCCAACAAACAGCAACGTTCAGAAATATTGACTGATCGTCCCAAGAAAGAGGTTAACCCGTCTCCATCTATTGACCAACCTACCAGGTTGGTGCTCACGTTTAATCAACAGTACAAGACACTGAGAAAAATAGTGAATAAGAACTGGCCATTAGTCTTACGATCTCATACTGGGGGAACGTATACCTGCAACTCCCAGTATTACGTATAGGAAAGTGCGTTCCATGAGTAATGGTTTGGTCAGGAGCAGCCCCGAGATTTCCACACCGAAAAATCGCTCAGTAGTAAAACAGGGTTTTTCAAATGCTCCAGCGTGTAAGCAAGGCTATAATACTAAAACATATACCACCCCCTTTACACAGAAACCAGTTGCAATAACAAAATTTCTTAATTGCAAAGCAGAGTTTGCGGTGTATGTGCTGGAGTGTCTGTGTGGCCTGCGCTATGTGGGTAGCACTAAGCTGCAGGTCCACAAACGGATACTCCAGCACAAGCTAGCAATTATTATGAAATCTGTTTATTGGCATTTGTTGTTATAGACATAACATACATCAGGAATGTAATATCCCACAGGCAATGAGTCCGGTACTCAGAGGAGTATCCGCTACTTATGAACGTGGTGAGCCGCAAGATCCAGCGCCACTACGAGGCGTGGATTGATGCAATCAAGTAAGTATCAGGGCCACCGCCCGCAGTTGAACAGATTCATGTAACAGCCGAACTTAGAACAAAGAAGATAGGTTAAACAACAGAAGTCCATCAGAAACAACAGCAGCAGGTTCGATCTTAGACCATACGACCCTCAGAATACCCCCCCCCCCCCCCGGTCCATCCCCCCACAAACCCCGGCCCCCCCCATCACCCATGACATGTCATACTATGAGAGGCAAATGTCAGTGTCCGCACATCCTCCCGGTTCTGTTAGGACGTCCCCGTCAGTCCCCGGAGTGGGTCTCCCAGGCTCATTTCCATTCCCCTCCCCACCAGGGAGTGGCACCACAGTATGTGTCCCACAGAGACTCAGGGCATCCCCATCCAGCCGCATCAGGGCCTGCACGTGTACGTCCCATTGACTCGCTATGGGTGTGAGTCTGAGGCCTAACGTTTCCTCTCGCAAGAGAGCCGTGCCCTCCGCCCCTGCCCACACTAGCAGGGAACTCCGCCAAGCCTGCGCCCGAGGGGGTTCAGTCGCCTTCCAGCGCTTGGTAATTAACCGCTTCGCCACAATCAGGCCCAGATCAAGGAAGCGACAGGCTACCTTCGTGGGGGGGGTCCTACGAAACAAGTGTAACAGACAGGCGCGCCAATCTCGCTGCGCCAGCGGACCGGCGCAAGCACGCAGCGCTCCATGTACCGTACGCCAGTATGAGTCGAGCGCTGGGCAGCTCCATAACATGTGTACTAGTCCAGCATCCAGAGCCCTACAGCGTGGGCATTCAGCGTCCGCCCGGTGGAAATAGCGATTAATGGAGTCGGGGGTGAGATATGCTCTGTGCAGTATGAAGTACTGGATTTGGCGAAACCGCAGATTCCTGGGGATCCGTGTGGGCCCCCGTAGCGTATCCCTCCATTCCTTGTCGGTCAGGGGACGGTCCAAATCCACTTCCCATTTACCCCGTAGCGGAGACAGGTCCGCCGCCACCATCACGCGCAAGGAGGCCGCGAACCAGCGAATCATGTGGCTGCCCCGTCCCATGACGTGGAGGTACTGCATCATGAGGTGTTGTGCCGGTTCCTCCTGAAGAGCACCCCACCGACTCGTCAGCGTCTCGACCAGCGAGCGGTGACGGAGGAACTGACCGGCCGGTAGCCCCGTCTCCTCCGCCAGCTGGGCGAACGGTATAAGCGCAAACTCGCGGTAGAGGTCCCCCAGCGTGCAAATATCCGCCGCGTGCCAGTCGGCAAGCTCTGCCGAGCGCAATATCCCTCGACCGCTAGGTGAGCCCTCAATCGGCATGGAAGGGGCATATGGGGTATGTGATCGAGTCAGGTAGAGGGCTCGCCGATAGCACCGACAGGCCACCGCCACTAGAAGGGGCCCCGGCTTGGTCGCTCCGGCCGTCGGATGGAACAACGCGATGACATCCGTCAGGGGGAGCGGTGGCTCCACGGACGCCGTGTCGTCCCTTTCCCGGTCGGCCAGCCACCTGGCCACCCATTGCAGCTGTGCTGCTAGGTAATAGTGCGCAAAACAGGGCATCGCGAGTCCCCCCTGACCCGTGGGGAGGTATAACTTAGAGAGCGCCACTCTGTCGTGCGGTGCCCCATACAAAATCCCGAAGGGAGCGCTCCAGGGCGGCGAAGAAAGACGCCGGGATATAGGTCGGCAGGTTAGCAAAATAGTAAAGGAGTCTGGGCAGGGCCACCATTTTGACCAGTGCAATGCGACCCGTGACCGCAAGGGGAAGGGTGCCCCAGAAACGCATCTGGGCCCTGATCGCCGTCACCGCCCTGCCCAAGTTACCCTCCACTAAGTCAGCGGGTCGCCGGTACACCTGAATGCCCAGGTAACGGAAGGTGTCTGGCTGCCACCGGACAGGCACACCTCCCAGTTGAAACCGGGGGTCCGGGGTATCGTCACGGAACGGGTAGAGACACGACTTGGCTGCGTTCACCTTTAACCCGGAGAGTGTTGCAAACTCCGTGAGAACCCGTTCAAGGTCCCCTGAGATGTTCGCCACATCCCGCACGAAGATCAAGAGGTCATCCGTGTACAAGGAAACCTGGTGGGTGGCGTCGCCCATTGGAATGCCGTCCAACACCCCCCGCAGGGTGGCTGCCAAGGGCTCGATGGCAAGCGCGAAAAGGAGGGGTGAAAGGGGGCACCCCTGCCTGGTACCTCGGCCAACCGAGATGGCCTCGGAGACGTACGGGCCAGTTCTCACCCGGACCACAGGGTTCTTATAGAGGAGCGCCGCCATTTGCAGAAACCCAAGGCCTAGTCCATAATGTGATAGGGTTGCCACCAGGTAGCCCCATTCCAAGCTATCGAAGGCTTTCTCGAGGTCTAACACTAGACAGCCCGCCCGTGGCCAGTGCTGTGCACCGTGTACGGCGACACGGAAGAACCGGCGAAGATTAAGCGAGGTACTACGCTTCGGCACAAATCCATTCTGGTCCCTGTGCACCAGCACAGGCACGGTGGGGGCCAACCGCTCCGCTAGGACCTTGGCCAGGATCTTGTAGTCGGTGTTGAGGAAGGCGAGGGGGCGATAGGACCCTAGATGAGTAGGATCACGCCCTGGCTTGGGGAAAGAGATCAGGTAGGCTTCCCTCATGGAGGCAGGCAGGGTGGCCTCCTCAAGGGCTGTGAGGTATAACGCGTGCAGACGGGGCACCAGAGACTCCCGGTATGCTTTGTAGTATTCTGCCGGGAGACCATCCGGTCCAGGCGCCCTGCCAGAGGCCAATGAGGCCACCGCGTCCCCTATTTCCTCCAGAGTGAGGGGACCCTCCAGTGTTTCCTGGTGGGCATCCGGAACTGTGGGGAGGCCGGCAGCCCCTAAGAACAGATCCAGATCCTGTGCCTGCCGTCGCCCCGCCGAGGTATACAGGTCTTTGTAATGTGCCGTGAGCGTCTGGTGGATCTCCCACTGCGTGTGCACCAGCGTGCCGTCCGGCCCGCGAAGGGAGGCTATTGGCGCATAGCCCGATTCCTGTCGGATCAGCCAGGCCAGCAATCGCCCCGCTCTGTCCGATGTGGCGTGGACCCGTGCCGAATGGGCAGCGTAGTTGTGGCAGCGCAACCTCTCCAACAGCGCAGCGTGACGTGCCTGAAGCCGGGCCAGCCTGGTCGAGTCACGCCCACCACCCTCGCCATGACGTTCGCATGCCAGTAGCCGGGTCTCCAAAGCGGTGAGTAGCAACGTAAGTTGCTTACGGATATTCCCCGTGGCCCCCAGACAGTGTCCCCGCATGGTTCTCGGAACTCCGGGTCCTCAAGAGCAGTCCTCAAGAGCAGCCGGTTGCAAGCGCCATGTGGGGATGGGTGGTCTCCCCGGGTCCCAGCGGAGACGCAGTCGAAGAGGGTTGTGGTCAGAGTGAGTCCGGCCCAAGTAATCCGCCTGGACTATCAAAGGGTCCAGCGACAGGGAGCTCACCACCCTATCAAGGCGGACGTGAAGGTCATGCACCGCAGAGTAATAGGAATAGAGCCGGTCAGCGGGATGTAAGGTGCGCCAGACGTCATGAAGGGCCCACCGCGACAGCCAATCAGTGAGGCTTCTCGCATTCGAGACCGCCGGTGTACTGCGGAGTGGTGGATAGGATCTATCAAGGCTCGTGTCCAGTACGGCATTAAAGTCCCCACCCAGCAGCCAGGGGAGACCCACATACGGGGTTAGGGCCACCGAGAGGCGATCAAGGAACGACGGTTGGTCAACGTTCGGGGCGTAGATAGAACCCAGGAGCACAGAGTGCCCATTGAGTCGCCCCCGCACCAGAGTGTATCGGCCGTCGGGGTCGAGCACTGTCTCGGAGCATATGAAGGGTGTGCCTGCCCGTACCCAAACTAGTGTACCCCGAGCATGCGCGGAGTATGTAGTCCCGAAAAGCTGTCCCCTCCAGCGGGCGCGCAGTCTAGTTCCAGCCGTGTCATGTGTGTCTCTTGGAGGAGGGCCACCCCTATCTTGTGCCTCTGGAGATAGGCAAAAACAGAATATCGGCGGGTTGGTGTATGCATGCCCCTAATGTTCCAGGTGACGATTGCAGTGTCAGCCATTGGGGTAGAGCGCGAACAACACTAGGGTCATTGGCCGAAGCGGGCCAGCCGGGGAAGGGGAGGGGGAAGAAAGGCCAGAGGGACCGCCACCCAGATCTCCTGCTGCTAGAACATGGTGTGTGAGAAAGCTGCAGAACACTGCAGAGTGTAAAGAGACAAAGTTAAAAACAATATGAATAAGAGGAACTCCGTAACCACAGGGGCGAACCCCAGAACCGGGTATTCGTCCAAACATGTAAGGCTCAATTGCCTGTGAACTGCCTGGTCAGGGATGGGTTGGCGAGGGGCTAAAGAGCAATACCGTTGTGCCTGGTTTGCAAGAGCCCCGTGTTACCCCCGTCAGGGCCTCGTGTGTCTGTAGGGCCGCCATTCGCCCAATCGTGTCCCAGGGGAGTGTGTGTAGGGATCGCTGCCACCCCGCTGCCTCGCAACCAGGATAAGCCCGAAACCCCGATCCCCGGCCCATGTGTAGGGGGACCCATGTTACCCCTCAATCCCCGCAACCCCCATCCCACTCACAGAAATGAACAGGGCCCCAGAAGTCACAGGCCAAGGGACAGCAGAGGCAGCAGGCTTTCCCCCCTCCCCCGGGGAGCAGTACAGAGCAACCCGCCCGACCCCCAGGGTACCTGTAGCGGACACAATGCAAACCAGCAAGAGTTCACCCCAGAAGGTCGGCTGTCTGTGGGGTCACCTCCGGCAACACCTGGTCCTCCGGAATCAGGATGGACGGGGAGGAGGACAGGTCAGTCTCAGTGTCACTGTGAATGCGAGCCGCCACGTCCCCCTGGCTACTCACAGACCCCAGGGTGGCCACTGCCTCCAGAGCCTCCAGTCGCTCCACACGCATCCTCTCCGGACTTGGCGCAGCCGGGGGACTCGGCCCCATCCCGCCGCGGCGGTCCCTCTGTCTCCGCCGTCTCAGCCTCTTCTCTCTACGCCCATGGCATGGCTTGGCAGGTCGGGCTGGACTGTTCCCATGAGGCACAGGGTCAAGACTGATTTGCATATGGCCATGTCTAAACTGGGGTGGCGTAGTGGGCAAAAGAACGATGGATTTAACCCAGATCTCTTGACTGGGGGAGAATGTCTGCATTGTCAGCATTCCGTCCATCAATTGTTTGTTGTAACGCTTTTCGCCCTAACTGGGATGGGTATTCCCAGACGTGGGACCCGTGCTCACTACGCCACTGGAGGCAAGCTATCCTGGCTGATGACGGCTGATAGCCAGAAACCGGTCCTAGGATGCTTGATTCCGGTCCAGGGAAGACATGGCTTGGCAGGTCGGGCTGGACTGTTCCCATGAGGCACAGGGTCAAGACTGATTTGCATATGGCCATGTCTAAACTGGGGTGGCGTAGTGGGCAAAAGAACGATGGATTTAACCCAGATCTCTTGACTGGGGGAGAATGTCTGCATTGTCAGCATTCCGTCCATCAATTGTTTGTTGTACCATAGGCCCCGGTTCCGCGGGTCGGGGGCCACCATGTTGGCCCGTTTCCTCCAGCCAGTCCCAGACATCGGACGGGGCATCGAAAAATCGCGTCCCATCCTTCGTGACCACCCGGAGGCGTGAGGGGAACAGCAGCGAGTATGGAATGTGCAGCTCTCGGAGACGGCGTTTCACCTCCAGGTAGTTGCTCCTCCGCTTCTGGACAGTCGCGGTGTAGTCCGGGAACAACATCACCGGGCCACCCCCTATTGAAAGGGCTCCCATCTTCCGCGTCTCCCGGAGGATCACGTCCCAGTCTCGGTAGTTGAGGAGGCGAAACAGGAAAGGACGTGGCCGGGCTCCGGGGACAGGCCTCCGCATCGGTACCCTGTGCGCCCTTTCCACCACGAACTGCGGGGAGAGCGTTCCTGGGGGCAGGATACCTCGCAACCAGTCCTCAACAAACTGCTCGGGTCGCCGTCCCTCCTCGCCCTCCACCAGGCCCACGACGCGTATGTTCTGGCGCCGAGAGCGGCCCTCCGCATCCTCCGCGCGGTCCTCAAGGGTGTTAACACGGTCAATCAGATCCTGCAAGGTGGCGGAGTGATTGCGCACTATCGGCTGCACATCTTGTAGCGCCTGGCCGTGACCGGCAACCGTGTCCGCCAGCCGGCGATGATCGGCGTGGAGCAGGGTGAAGTCCACCGTGACTTTGTCGATTCGGGACTCCAGTGAGGTACGGGTTTGTTCCAGTGTGTTACTCAGTCGGTCGACCGCCGCCAACATGGCGTCCATTTTGGCCTCCAGGGTCGATGCGGGCGGCGCCGCGATCACTACAGGGCGCTCCGCCGTCGCAGCAGGGCCGTCCACCCTCAGTCTGTTCTCGGCCTGTTTGTTCCGGAGCCGCCCCATGGCCAGCTGCTGCGCCGATGGCATTCAGAGGGCTCAGTGATGCACGAGGCCGATCGGGGCTCCAATCACTACCAGGTGCCCCCAGCAAAGGGGGTCCCCCCCCCCCGCCGCCACGAGTCAGGTCAGCACCAAGGGTGTCAGGGCGCAGGGCAGCGTCGCCAGCGGGGGAGGTGCACCGCGAACTGTAGACAACCAGTAGTCACAGTGTGTCGGGTCGCACTTCGTCAGATCCGGAGCAGCCGCCTCTCCGTGTCCAGCAGCAGAGCAGTGGTCAGTCCCCCAGGAGCCTCGCCCCAATCCCGGTCCACCGGCGTGGGTAGCAGGGTCACACCGAGGCCGCCAGGGTCGCCTCCGCCATTACAAGTATCTGCTTCGCCTCCAGGGGGCAGCAGTCGGGCGCTCGCCAGGGGCCCGTCCCCGGCCTCTCGCCTAGAGAAGGGTCCTCCACAGCAGGTCACTCACCGGGCCACCAGGCGGTGCGGGCGTCACGTCCCCTCCCAGCTCCTCCGGCCACAATGCCGTCCTCCTCCGTCCACCACGGGAGGCCCCCGATGTCCTGGGACTGGCAGAGTCACGGCGTGAGGGGTGCCAGCACAGCGCCGGCGACGCAGCAGGCGTCAAGCGTACCGTCGCCCCAGGGGGACCCCCTCGCAGGTCCCCAGTCCTCCCGTTGCCGGTCTGCTGCGTGATGTGCGGCCCAGTCGCCTCGTGGTAGACCGCGGCGTGGGGTGATGCGCGCGGCCGAACGCCGCTTCCAGCACTCTCCGCGCTGTCAGTCGATCAGGTCCCCAAGGGGGGCGGCACGCAGGCTGAGGCCGCCCCCGCCGTCACCGCTCGATTCGCCGGGAGCCCACGGGCAGGGACAGGTAGTCTTGGCGGCCCCGCAGCACACTCCGGGCAGGATAACCGCAGGAAAACTGCTCCGTTGCTCAGGAGCCTCACTCGGACGCAGCCATCTTGGCCGCGCGCTCTCTAGCCCAGCACAAGCTAGCAATAACCAATAATGATACTGCGTATCCCGTGGCGAGACATTTCAGAGAACAGTATGGCAGTGATGTACAACATTTGAAATACTTTGCCATAGATACAGTCTTGCCACTTAGAAGGTGTGGTAATCGAGAACACCTTTTGAGCAAACTGGAAACCCAATAAATTTTAGAATTGGATTGTAAAGCACCACAGGGCCTTAATGCAAGTGAGGATTTCTTCCCTTGCCTGTAACATTGTCTATCTCATGCACTGTTCATTGGTAATCTCCTTTTAGCTGAATATTAGAAAGATTTGCTTATTTATCTGTGAATTTTAGGGTTAGTTTAATTATAATTTTATACACAATTTTATAAACTTTCTTGCGGCTGCAATTTAGTAGGGTGAGGTCACCGTTTATGTTTTTAGATACACAAGCACTTTATTTAAAAATATCATGGATCTATGCCCACTTGGGCAGGACTTGTTATACCACACAAGGCAGAGCATCAGTCATCGTGTGAATGCTTGACTATAAAATTAATAAGAGCCGGGGAATGGTTACTATTACATTTGACCTGTGGATGAGTTACAGTATCCAAGAAATTGGATGTATATTGGGGAGGATGTGAAAGATCGTAGAGGCATTTTGTATATTTTATGCATAACCTTGATCCGTCACTTCTGAATACAGTTTAATAAGTTTTAACCCAATACCCAGAGTCAGGACACTGAAATGTTAAATTGGAATATTTATTTATTTTAAATGGATTTCACTTGATTTTAACTGTTTTCTATGCCCAATATTCACATGGCTCTGAGAATATTTATTTATTGTCAACAAGCTTTGCACATATTTATTTCTATTTTAGAATTATTTATATGCTACACTGTGATAGGTATTGGAGAACTACAAAGAATGTTTTGTCCATTTCCTTGATGACGATAATCACGTGTGTTTTACCTGGCACTAGCACTTTAAAAATAAAAAAATGACTCAGTTTTGCGTCATGTGATCAAGGCCTCGTGGGAGGCAGAAACGCGTCATGGCGGAGATGCGGGCGTTTGTTCAATAAACTATACATTTGCACTGAATCTGGGTCTGCTATTTCGTCTGTTTGGCAGTTTTGCGGAGGAATCCTTTGGATGTGTGTATGTGTATGTATATGTGTGTATAGAAAAAGGAGTGGGCACCGAGCACTCGGAAATGGAAGCTCGGCCTCCTTGAGAAAAGAGGTTCACACACCACGGCACGTAGGTGATGAATGATTATCCTCGCTATATTAATGGGAGCACACCGGAGGGAGGGGATAAGGGGTAGGGGGAGAGAGGGATAGGAACACACAGGGGGCATTCAGGTTGAGAGTATTGGGTTGAGCAGAAACACTTGATTGTTAACATTGATGGTAAAGGCACTGGGGGCGGGGGAAGAGGGATAATCAATCGCAGCTCAGTATATGAGGAGAACGGAGTTCAACTATTTAACAACATAAAAGCTGGCATTGTAACGAGGGAAATGTCTCCAACCGATGAAGTGCACCACTTGTGGGGAGTTGAATGTGTTGAAAACTTAATATAAAAAAATGTGTAAAAAAAGTGTGTATATAAATGTGTATGTGTATATTTATATGTGTATGCATGTATGTGTACGTGTGTATATTTATATGTGTATGCATGTATGTGTACGTGTGTATATATATATGTGTGTATGTTGGGCCCTGTTTCTCCAGTCCTGGAGGACCACAACACCAAACAGCACTAGCGCGCGGTTGAGCTAATAAGAGGAGAGCTGGCCTGCGGCACAGGTGCAACCGCTTCCCTGTTGGTCTTCCCTGCTGGGCCCCGTTTCTCCTGTCCTGGAGGACAACAACACCCGACAGCGCTAGCGCGCGGTCGTGCTAATAAGAGGAAAGGCGGCATGGGCGCAACCGCTTCCCTGTTGGTCTTCCCTGCTGGGCCCTGTTTCTCCGGTTCTGGAGAACCACAACACCTGACAGCACTACCGCGTGGTCGCGCTAATAAGAAGAGAGCCGGACCGTGGCGTGGGACGCGCCTGGGCAAAGCCCCAGCCAAGGTCGGGCCCGTCCACGCCTGTCTGAGCCAGGAGGAGGCTAGCCCGGGCCCACCCTCTAAAGTTTTGGTGAATGCATGGCCAAAAACTTAAGGATGAAGACTGCTGGAGGCAGGGGGAAAGCTGTGCATACGGCAACAGAAGTGGTAAACTTTACCTGTTTGGATACATTTTTAGCTAAAGCCTCTACCGCGATAGCTTTGGAGATTGACCGGGCTGAGAGGAGATTGTCATTAGGGGGGGATATTGCTGCAAATAAGGATATGCCACCAAGTTCGATTCCCGAAGGGGATATGTTTGACTCCTCCACTAATCTTGCAACGACTAGCTGTACCCCTCCATTGGAGACAATGACCCCACTGCCTCTACCAGTTGCTGCACCACTACAAAAAAGAAAGAGGGGCCCAGCCAGAAATCTGCCCATAAACAATCCCAAGAGACTCGAGAGAGAGTTAAAATTTCCCCAGGAAATGTAACAGCCGATAATAAGGAAATATTACAACAACCACATACAGTTGCCCCACCCAAAGGCAAGAATATGGAAGATTTAGTAGACAAAGTTAGAGAGCTATTAGCCCCCATAATTCTGCGACTAGAGTATATTGAAAAAGCCATAAAGGAGATAGTACCCTCAAGACTTATGCCATCTTGTGAGGGTGGTACTAGGGTCACCATTCAAGGCCAGATGAATAACCCTGTAGAAAGTGACCTTACTGTAATGGCAAGCACTAGCACAAACCCCGGGTTAGTGGCATGGAAAACCCAGGGTGGCACTCTTGGTTCCCAGCTCCCATCTTGGCATAATCTTGTTAATCCCCCCCTTGAAATCATCTGTGACCCATGTCCCAGGGCAAAGGCACAAGCCTAATCCTCACCTAGAGATAAGGGGTCCGGTACAGGAGTCTTCAGCCAGAAGGTTATAGAAAAGCCCCAACCACTCTATTAGTTTAGAAGATGGCCGTAGGTTAGATCTCCCTCCTGCTGTATCCCCCCTGTGTAGTCATTTTATCAAACACTCCAACCTTACGAAGTGACCAAGTAGAATCCACAACCCAACTAATTCATAAACCTTTCATTGGCTTTGCAAAACCACGAATGGTCAGGTAGAGGGTCTCTGCAACATCTTAATGGCCCGCAGAGTCTCTTGGGTGGGAAGGCAAGTAAAAACTATTCCAGGGGATTGTGTGGTTGTAACTCTGAAATCTCCTACTCTGGCGAAAGACTTATTACAACTATTACCTGATAAACCCTCAGCTACAACACAAATATTTGTATTACCCCTTGTTTTTTTTTTTTTTTATAAACCAGTGTCGTACCAACAAGGATTCGATGGTGACAGGGCCGAGGACACTCTTTTTATTTTTAATTACAAGTCTCAACCACTCCTACAGCACAGAGGAAATATTACCCCTGCGCTACAAACTGCAAATCGCTTTTTACCACTGTCGGATCTGGATGCCTGTGACTGACTGTGTACTAGGGTGGGTCCCCCGAATGTTGCACGATGTGACCTTCGGGTGAGTGAGGGAGACGTCGGCCCATTGTAAAGGATATGGACACCTTCAAAGCCGTCTCTTGGATCATTGCAGGTCTGGCGAAGAAATTACTGGACCCTGACAGGATAAAAAACATTGCTTCTTTTGACTTATTGTGTCTACAAGAGACTTGGGTAGTGGGTCCTGTTAATATAGATGGCTATAGGTCATATTATACCCCGCTATTGCCTCATCGGCAGGAAGGGCGAAGGGTGGGATTGTGACACTTTTGAAGAACATGTTGCGGTTTGAGGTCTTAACTTATTTCAATGATTGCCAGCATTTCAATATCTTACTTCTTAAAGGGTCGGATGAAAGTACTTTTTTATTGATTAATGTTTATAACAACCTATTTGGGGGTGAAATGTACAAAGTTGTTGCTACTGTGGAGGAAATTATGAACAGGATAACTGGTTCTTGTAACAAAAACCCGTCAGTTCTGTGGGTGGGTGTGTGGCTGATTTTAATGCGCACCCCTGTCCTCTGCTATCAACCTCCATCTGTGGTTTAACAGATGAGGATGGACGTGGGATTGTTCATTTTGCTCACAATCAATATGGCAGTGCCCTCAACAAACTCATTGTTGTAAAAGATTTGGAGATTTTGAACCCTCGGTCAGAACTTACTGGCCTTCTGTGTGATACTTTTTGCTCTACCCAGCATAGCACAGTAATAGATTTTATAATGGCCTCAGCCACATTGGTAGGAGCTTTTAGCAATATAACTGTTGAATCCTCAGGCTTCAGTGATCATGTACCCTTTACTTGGATTATGAAATAGCGGGGTATCCACGGTACTAACCTCTTGCATATAAAGCCAATTTTAATGTATGCAGACGATGCAGTTTTAATGGCACGCACAGGAAGATCGCTCCAGAATTTGTTGAATAATTATGTAGAATTCATGGAAAGCCTGGATCTTCATACAAATGAATCCAAGTAATTTGTATTAATCGCAGGGAAGAAGCAGAAAAATCCCCCTGCTTTTTTTATTATCGTGAACCGTAAAGTGGCACAGACAGATCAATTTTCCTATTTAGGGGTTACCTTTGACTACCGAGCAGCTTGGTGGAACATGGTGGCGAATTGAGGGATGTTGCTGGAAAAACGTACTAATGCTATATGCTCTTTTTCAAAACAATTGGGAACAAAAAACCCATCTATTGTAAGGAAAGTCTATGGGGCTAAATCTAGTGCAGTAGCAGCCTATGGTGCTGGAGTATGGGGCCATGTTAAAGTAAAGGATCTACAAGTAATAGAGGACAGTTTCTGGAAATCTATGGTGGGTCTCCCCAGTAGCTGTCCCAATTTTAAACTACATCAAGAGCTAAATATCCCCTATATAACTGATCAGATCAAGGTAGCCCCTATCCTTCTATGGCACTCAGTATGGTCCAGAGATACTGTGCCCCTCTCCCAACAAATAACTGACTGCCTAGCCAAGGAACATGTTGAGAATATTCCAAGGTTAAAATATGTGGAAAATACCCTATATACCCTAGACTCTGGGAGTTCGTTTGAATCACCGGGAAATTGTGTATCTGTTTCAAAAAAGTTTTTAAAAACTTGTTTTTAGCATTTTCTAATGATGCAAGAATGAATGCACTTTATAATAAACCTGCTATAAGGTAATATTTGTAGGGCCCATTCCAGGTCGAAGGTATACCCTCCTATCTGGAGTATGTTACAATCCCTCGGCACAGATTTGTTCTGTTACGATTCCGCCTAAATTATATCCCATGTATGCTGGGCTACCCGGGTAGTATTTACTCCAGTAATGATCTTCCATGCTGCCCTTGCTATGATCTCTTGTTACAAACTGATTTGCACATCTTTTTTTGTAAATTTTATTGTAATCACCGTAAAAGGTTTTTAATTCCTCTTTTACGTAAATTAGATTTTAGACAATGTCGTCCTGCGTTACATTTTTTACGAATGTTGTCTGACCCTTTAATCTGTTTTAGCGTCGCCTAATTTTTATGTGCGTCTTTGAGAACAAGGAAACTGACCAATTGCTGAAATGCATTGTCTGGATTCTTAGAAATTTTTAGCTGTGATGTATTTCTGTAACTTTTATGATTAATATCTTATTAATCGAATAAAGAAATTTTTATTTTGTCTATGTGTATGTATATATATATGTATGTGTATGTGTGTGTATATATATATATGTTCCAACATTGCTCAGCAATTTGAGGCCGCACATCACTTCGGGTAAAAGAACATCTTTTATTTCAAGGAAACAGGCAGCTTCCGATCCCGTCTTTTAAAACCCTCGACCTGACGCGTTTCAGAGTCTCTCACTCCTTCCTCAGAGGTCATCAGAGCATTCAGTTAGTTCGCTTGCAAAACCACAGAGATTACTGCGTGCTTTAAATACTTTCATTGGCCTCCGGTGTGCCTCATTATTCATTGACTTTCTCATTGAACGCTGGTCTTTGTGGTTTAGTTTTAGCATGATATCGCCCTCCAGTGGGCCCGTTTGCTCCGATTTTATTCAGGGTTTAGTTTATGGCCCGAAGTGGTGTGCGGCCTCAAATTGCTGAGCAATGTTGGAACATGTTGATGTGGCAGCTTCAGGCCACAGAGGGATCGCACTGTTCGTAATCGCAGGAGGAACCACGCAGGGGGAAACTTTCCTCTACGAATGGCACTAAAGGTATTTAAAATAAACAGACAGAGTCCGATTCGGAGGCTCACTGGAGGGCCATAAACGAAACCCTGAATAAAATCGGAGCAAACGGGCCCACTGGAGGGCGATATCATGCTAAAACTAAACCACAAAGACCAGCGTGCAATGAGAAAGTCAATGAATAATGAGGCACACCGGAGGCCAATGAAAGTATTTAAAGCACGCAGTAATCTCTGTGGTTTTGCAAGCGAACTAACTGAATGCTCTGATGACCTCTGAGGAAGGAGTGAGAGACTCTGAAACGCGTCAGGTCGAGGGTTTTAAAAGACGGGATCGGAAGCTGCCTGTTTCCTTGAAATAAAAGATGTTCTTTTACCCGAAGTGGTGTGCGGCCTCAAATTGCTGAGCAATGTTGGAACATATATATATAAATGTGTATGTATATATGTGTGTGTGTGTATATGTATGTATGTATATATGTGTGTATATTTATGTATGTGTATATGTATGTATTTATATATGTAGGTATATATACATATATATCTGGCCCTGACTGAAAAAGAGGGGGGTTACCTAAACTTGTTTTTCTCATAGGGATTTTCGACATGATTACAGACCAAACCTCTGAACGGAATTACATCAAATTTAGCAAAAAGCTAGATCTTGGTCTAGAATTGGTGCTTTTTGTAATTTGGTGTAAGTCTGTTCAATAGCGTTGGGGTTCTTAAAGAAAAAAGATTTATGTATAGCTAGAGACACAGATCTACTGTGACGCCACAACAGCAATGCTGTCATTGGCTGAGAAAAGTTGCAGCTGCCGTTTTGTGAATTGGGTCACAGTTCCCGGGGGAGAATTAGAAATAGGATATAAGGGGTCAAGAAGAAGGAATCCTGACTGCATTGGACTGATGGAGGGGTCTATGAGGGACCCCCCTCATGAGCAGGAAATAGTCCAAAATTGTGTCTTTTGGATGCGCGAGGCTCTGCAGATCTTCCGTGGGCTCAGGCAGCCCCCAGTGTGAATATGTGATGGATCTGTGGGTGGATCCAGAACCCAGTTAAAATAAATATGCACCCACTGGCACACTCACACAACCACTCACACATCCATACAGCCACTCATTTAGAGACCCAGAGAGCCATTCACAGACCTACTCAAAGACCCACTCAGGCACTCGCACATCCACTCACAAACCCACATACACACCCAAGCAACCACTTACACACCTGTACAACCAATCACACACCCACTCAGAGAGCTGTGTGCTGTCTGGGGTTGGCCTACAGTAGCTCATTCTGCCAAGGAAAGGATAAGGACTTTGCTGTGTGCTGTGTCCCATGCTTCAGGAAAATCTCAAAGGGCCTGGGTGTGCTGGCCTCCTGTTCTTAAGTCTCAGGGACATAAAGACTTCACCTCCAGCTCCCCTGAACTTCCTTGCTAGGATTTCTGACCTGCCAAGGGGTGCCGGTGGCTGTGTTGGGCCACTGGAGGTTGTTCCCACTGTTGGGAGCTGGAAAAGCAACGCAACTACAAGAGAACCGATGCATCACTATTCTTGCTGCAGTTTTCCCGATGCAGCACTGCCATGCGAGAAGAATCTCCACGCATCGCTGCGCCGCTGCCGAAACTTAAGCAGCACCTGTTGCCGCTGCAAGAACTGATGCATTGAGGGATTGCGGCTGAAGAAACTGACGCAGTGGTGCTCAGCGCCGCCGCATCGATCGCCGACGCATCCCGGATTTTAACGCATTGTACCTGTGCGGCAAGTTTTCCCAACGCATCACCCGCGGACCAGAACCATCTCAAAATCGAAGCCTCACTTCCCCCTGCAGACCGGGTTCACTGCCTTACTTCTCCTGCGTGAAGCAGAACTGTTGCCTCGCCTCCCGCTTCCCATCTCTAGAGCTGTTTGGCCTTGTGAATTTTGTCACAAGTACACGTACTTTGAGAAAAATCACACTTCCATAGTTTTCTATGGGCCAAGTTCTTTGAAACATTTTTAAAGTCATATTCTTATTACATGTAGGTTGGATTTTTGTTGTTTTGGTCTTGTTGAGTTTAGATAAAGATACTTTATTTTTCTAAACTAGTGTGGTGTCCATTTGTGGTGTCTTCACTGTGTGTTTTGAGTAAAAATACTTTACACATTGCGTTTGGGATATGCCTGTCTGCCTGTGCCAAGCTACCCAGGGGGTGAGCAGGAGTTATCTAAAGTGTGTATCTCCCTTATCCCTGACTAAAAGCAAGGGTCCCTATTTGGACAAAGGTACCTACCTCTGCCAACTAGAGACCCCCATTTCTAACATTCCCCCAAACATATAAGTGATCTAATAGCACCACATAATCCAGAATTTCATTGTAAAACTAATAGAATAAGGATAGACCCATCAATTTAGCGAAGGCCTTCAAGTAAAATGTCCTGCACATCCAGCAAAGCTTCTTCTCTGCCTAAGTCTTGATGGCAGTTAACTGGATTATCATGAGGGTCTATATATGCCTTAGTGGGATATGAGACGATCCTTTCTGAGATTAAGCAGAAAGTAGAAGTTCAAGATCAGGCAATAAATATAAATGTACATTGCATCCAAAGGGGGCTTTACAGCAGGTGCAACATTCGCCCTGTCTTAAGGAAAGCTGGAACAAAAAATCTGTTAGCAAAACATTAATTAGGTTGGCCCGAGTTGGATTCAGCTTTCTTATGACTTCACTCCCACATCTACCATCTAGACAAGAAGTTGTTTTCAAATTGTGAATACCATCCACGATTTTCATCCTCCAAGATGGAGTTAAATTGGAGCAGTGATAGATTGCTGTAGCGTATGTCAAGACCCATTGAAAGAATGTACTCCAGAGACTTCTCCAAACCTATGTTGTGCATAATTTCTATCATAGTACACCCAGTGTTAATAATTGTGTTACACAGACAGCTCACCAGCTCAGTTACCCTATCCTGATCAAAAAGGGGATCATGTAATGGGATTATTTCACAGATGGCTGTTGATCTTAAACTCATTCTTCGAGATGCTGTCACCAATACAAAGACCTTAGTCAAGAGAGAATCCCCTTTGGGCAACTGTTATTCATCAAACCATTATACCTTCAAATAAAAAAAAATATCACCAGAACATACCACCACCACCATCAAACGTCAAGTGCTAGAAAAATGCAAATATTTTATTTAAAAATAACCAAACACGTGGTCACACGTTGAAATGTATTCATTAAGTATTAAAACACTTTTTTTTTTAAAAAGACAGTTTGTGACAATTCACACAGATTAGAATCAATATGTTACTGAAAGAACTTGTAAGAAAATGTGTTTATCATGTAAAAAAAGGCAAATACAGCAGACCAAAATAATTTGCCAGACAGTAGATATTTTGTGTACAGAAATTAATGACAAATGTCACCATAGTCTCTAGTATGCCTTTAAACAAAAGAGCATTGACGCGTTTCGGTGGGTATATCGGTTTAGACACCACCTTCTTCAGGACAAGAGCTGATATCTCCCAAATCACACTACAGATCTGTACATAATCAAAAACACAAAAAACAATAACAGTTAACCTCTGATAGGTGCAAAAATGAACAGTGTTTATATCCTGGTGATACACATACCAACATACACAACATCCTTCCATACTACTTATAGGAATCTGAAGGGGGATGGGAGCACACTGCTACCTCCCAGCACAGTTCGCCCCTTTGCATCCTGGTACATGCAGTTCAATTTAAATGCTTACTTGAAATATTGCAGAGTGTCTCACCAAAGTTGGTGCAGGTTAGTGCTGTTAATCTCTAGACACATGTGTTTCTAGATTTCATCCTTCGTCAGTAGAGATAAAACGAAATTCTTCTGGGGTTTGCTGAAAAAGCTGCCACAATCCTCTCGGGTCTCTGTACCTCTCCCTGGCGCACAGGTGCCTCCCATGAGCTAGTCAGCCCAGTGGCTCAAGGGAGCCTTTTTGAAACAGAAGGGGGATGGGGGCACATTGCCACCTCCCAGCACAGTTCGCCCCTTTGCATCCTGGTACATGCAGTTCAATGTAAATGCTTACTTGAAATATTGCAGAGTGTCTCACCAAAGTTGGTGCAGGTTAGTGCTGTTAATCTCTAGACACATGTGTTTCTGGATTTCATCCTTCTTCAGTAGAGATAAAACAAAATTCTTCTGGGGTTTGCTGAGAAAGCTGCCACAATCCTCTCAGGTCTCTGTACCTCTCCCTGGCGCACAGGTGCCTCCCATGAGCTCGTCAGCCCAGTGGCTCAAGGGAGCCTTTTTGAAACAGAAGGGGGGTGGGAGCACACTGCAATACCGCAATCTCCCTTTTAGTAGGCTATCCCTATCGTATTAGAGGATTCTTCTGCGAGATAAATAAAGATAAACCTTTTTATTGAGGATGTTAATATCTAACTAACACCCCCCACCAGGATGCTATTAGAAAAAACTCAAAAAGACATACCTCCAACCTTTATACTTATTGCACCACACGGTTGGAAGAAATGACTGATATGTACCTCTGTAATACAGAACAAATCTATGTTATTCCTATCCTTGTAACCCCTATGGAAAAGATCTGTATGTAAATGTTATTACCTTTACAGTGAATTCCTGGGCTCACACATAGGGTCACTTCCTTTTTTTTTTTTTTTTTTATTAATGAAAAAATACCTGGTATATCCAATAATAAATACTTTTCTATTATACTATTATTAATAATCCAAAATACATAGATCTAATACATATATAATCATACAATCCCAAAATACATTTTACAATGAATAGACTGGGGCATAGCTTAAAAAAGAGTTTTAAAAAAAGAAAACAAAATTATTACAAATAAATATTTCATTATTACAGCCTAAACTGGTATCTCCCTACCAAGGATAAAAAATACATATCCGCCATCCTTCAGATGGTATCCCTGGGGCTATTTTACAAACGGGAATCCCTCCAGCCCTTAAGCCTATTTAATCCTAATTCCCTCATTTTCCTCCCCCGGTGCCTATATAAAGCGGATTCAATATTGTGTATTCCAAGGAGTCTGACCAACCACATCTGAAAGGAGGGTACTACAGTATCCTTCCATCCTGCCGCTAGTAATATCCTGAGGACCGCCACAGATATAAATACAAAAGCTTCCACCTCATTATTAAACCCCAGATTACTATCTATTCCTATTATCATTAAGGTAGAGGATAGGTTTATTTTAACACCTAGCAGCCCCTCCCAAAATTTCTCAATTTCTCCTCGAATTACCCTTAATTTTTCACAGTGATAGAACATGTGCAGTAAATCAGCAGGCCCAATCATACACCACGGGCATCTATCATCCTCCTTTTTGCCCCACAAAAATAGTTTAGCTGGTGTAAAATATAAATTAAAAAGAGTCTTATAATGTTGGAACGGAAGAGTTTCCCCGCTAGTTGCAATGCCTTATCTATATCCACATCGGGATCTCCAAGTTTCGCTGGCCATGTGGCTTCGCATTTTTTCAATTCCTCCCGAATCCCTGATAACAGAGCCCCATATATCAATTTAATCCCGGTTCCACCACCTAATAAATAATCCACAATATTAATTCTACCCCCAGGGGTGATCCGTGGTCTAATGCCCATCAGAATCTCACAAATCTGAAAAAACTTAAAGCCTCGATTATCCGGGATGCCGAATTTCTGTTGAATACATTTAAAGCTCATCAAGCTACCCTCCTCAAAGATATCACCTATTCTTTTAATTCCATGGTGTTCCCAAAGCCTCCACAATCTATCCTTGCTAAATTGAGGGAACATACTGGAATTCCATAATGGTGTATAGTAGTTAATTTTAGGAATTTTTATTGCTTTCTGCACAAATTTCCAGATCTCCCAAACTCCCTCCAGAACTTAGTACCACATTTTCTTATAATAACGTCTGTCGGTTTTCCGGAGAAGGAGCCCAGGAACTTCTCTTCCCAGCAATAGTTCAAAGATGGAGGGTGGGTTAATATTTCCAAAGGAGTATCCTCTAAATTTGTGGCCGGATCAAATAAATTCGCCATCTGGCTTAGCAAACAGGCCCAGTGATAGAATCTAATATTGGGGATTGCCAGCCCTCCTGTTTCTTGTGGAAGAGACAAATATCTCATCGAACGCCTAATCTTGCCATAATGCCAGATAAAATTAATAAAAACTGCCTCTATTGATTTAATTAGACCTTCATCAATCATAAATGGGATAGAGCGAAAGAGGTATAATACCTTGGGGAGCATAGTCATTTTAAGTACATTAGCTCTCCCTATTAAAGATAAATGCAAGGCATCTATTCTTCTAAGGTCTGTTGTCATTGACTTAAGAAGCGGGGTAAAATTATCATTTTTAATTGATTCTGTTACAGAGCCTATCCTGACTCCCTGGTATATCCCTGAATCAGAATACCTCGCATCTCTCCTTCTAATATTATTAGTACATATTATCTGAGATTTGCTTTCGTTCAACAGATACCCCGTGCCCTGTCCAAATTCCTTAGTGATCCCTGTAATAGCGGTCAGTGCCATATCTGGTTCCGGCGTAATTATGGCTAAATCTTCAGCGTATGCCAACAATTTGGTCTCAAACCGATTAAATATTACCGGCTTGATATTTTTACATCCCAATAATCTCCGTACCAGCGGATCTATATACAGGGCAAAAAGGATTGGTGAACAGGGGCAGCCTTGGCGCGTCCCTCTGGAAATATAAATTTTTGCCGAGCTACCTCCAATTATCTGAATTCTAGCCCAAGGGTCCGAGTACATGGCTTTAATAGCCCCCATTATTCTATGTCCAAACCCCCTTAGGTCCAATATCCCCCACAAATACTTCCACGTCACGCGATCAAAAGCCTTTTCCGCGTCTAGAAGGATCATGGCCTTCTGCCCCCCAGCGGCAGCTTGCACATCAAACAATGTAATGCCCCGCCTTATGTGGTCAGTTGTTCCCTGACCTGGAATAAACCCATGCTGCCATGAAGACCAGACCGGCCACGACCCTTCCCAGCTGTCTAGATAGAATCTTGGCATTAATCTTAGTGTCTGTATTGATGAGGGATATTGGACGATATGACCCGGGATTTTCCTTCGGCTTTCCTTTCTTATGAAACACAATAATATTTGTTTCCTTCCAGGATTCTGGAATTGAACCGGAGCATATTATACCATTAAATAAATCCAATAATATTGGGGCAATCTCATTCTGGATACTTTTATATACTTCAAGTGGATACCATCCGGCCCTGCAGCCTTTCCTGCTGCTAACTCCTGCAATGATTCCACCACTTCACCCATTACCAAATGGTTCTCCAACAATTCTTTATCCAAATTACCCAGCTGGGGGCCTATATCTTCAAACCCCAGATTAGCATCCTCCGAAACATCCTGTTCTTTATACAATATCTGTTAAAAGTTTTTAAAAACTTTCAATACATCGGATGGTTCCGTGTACTCCCGACCTCCTTCTAATATTGTTGAAATTATATTTCTATTACTTTCTTGCCTAATCCGTAATGCTAACAACTTGCCCGCCTGTTCACCTGTCTCATACATTTTACCCCTTTGTGTCTGATACTCCTCAGCAGCTTTCTGGGCTAGCCACTTATGTAATTCTGCTTTAATGGTAAGTATCTTCTGCTGGCTCCCAGCGTACTCGCACCCATGCCCAATATCCTTTATATGTTGTTCTTCTGCTGCTACTAATTGACAAACCAATCTCTCATTCTCTAGCGAACCTCTTGTTTTAGCCTAGCCGAAAAGCTAATCGTCTCACCTCTGAAGGCTGCCTTAAACGCATCCCAAACATTATTTCTAGATGAGCTATAGCGATTCATGTCGAAATACTCCTGAGCCCATTTCCTCATATGCTCTACAAATCTGGGATCAGCTAACAGCTTCCTCTCAAAAGTCCACCTTGAATAACTTTTATTTAAAGTACCTAAATCATATTGCAAAATAAGTGGACTATGATCGGATAAGACTTTGGGCAGTTTTTTAATACTAACTTTCTCTATTTCAGATAGAGATCAGACAATAGTCCAGCTTAGTATATTTCTTGGCAGGACATGAGTAATATGAAAAGCCCGGATCAAAAGGGTCCTTAGACCCCCAAATGTCTATCAAACCATGCGAATTTAATAATGAGGTCAATGCTCGAAATACCCTAGGCTTACGGCCTGCATAGATAGCATTATGTGTAAAATTAGCAGAGATATTCAAGTCTCCGCATACTATAATAGGTATCGGCCAATTAAATAATTCCACTTCAAGATATTAAAATACCTCGGGGTCATCCTGATTGGAACCGTTTATCGAACATATTGTGAAACCTAAATCATGTTCAGCCAGTGCCCATCTCCCACTAGAATCTGCCAGATGGCGCTTAGCCCCTCCCAGAGTTGATCTGGCCAATATTGCCACCCCTCTTAACTGTGGATGTCTGTGAGGAGCAGGCCAATATCTCAAAACCCCTTGTTCTTAGCAGGTGTTTTTTTTACCTACGGTAGATGGGTCTCTTGTACACATAATACATCTATATGATTTGACCTCAGAAAATACCCCATCATTTACCTTTTCCTCCAATTATTTAGGCCCCCAATATTAACCGTGCATATCTTAAGTTTCCCCATTTAACCTTCCTGAGATACCAAATTTCTTTTGTAACAGCCCATACATCTGAATAAGAACCGAAAGTCCTAAACCATCACAAAAAAAATAAAACAAGGTATTTTTCCTTTTCTCCATTTTCCCCATCTTCTTCTTCCCCCCTTCCAACCCCACCAACCCTACCAAACCCCATCCTTCCCTCCCCACTCCCACCCAAACTCCCTCCACCCATAAGAAGCGCTCAGACCTAGGTCTGTGCATATGATGTCCGCAGCGTTAGAGACTGGGTCTTCCAAAGCAGATCACCATAACTACCTCTTACCCCCTTAATCCTACTAAATCATACATCTAATACACAATTAGCCCCAACCTAAAGTTTATAGAACTCTAACATTTACCACCCCCCATCACCCATCTTCTAATTGAACCTTAGAGTCACCAAATCCAGGCATTCTTGTTCACCTTTCCATCTCCCTTTCTTCAGCTCACAGCCGAGCTTTTTATTTATCTAACGCGTCCAGATACTCTCTAGCTTTTATCTCAGAGGAGAAATAACATGTACGTCCCTCATGAATCACCTTAAGTTGTGCAGGGTTAATCAAATATATCTGGATATTCTTTTCCTGGAATGGTTTGATTAACTGTCTCAGTCTCCAACGTCTCTCTACCGTTGAATGGCTGAAGTCAGGGCGAACGAAGAATGAAACCCCCCACTAGATCTTTTTGCTTCTGGTCTAGCTTGTCGCAGTAGAAAATTCCCTAGAAACACCAGAATAGCTTGTGGTTTATCTCCCTCTTTCACTGGGGCTCGTAATTTAAACGGGGTACGGTGTGCTCTCTGAATATCAACAGTCCAGTTCCATTCCGGCAGTTCAGGAAAGGCGGCCTTAAACAGTTCAATTATATATAGCCTAACGTCCAGCCCTTCCACTCCCTCTGGCACCCCCAATACCCTAAGGTTATTTCTCCTCTGCTTGTTCTCAAATTCTTCAAGCTTCCATTGAATGTCCTTTGTCTGTGAGTTTTGAGCCTCCACCTGGATTGATGCGGTGGCTGCCTCTGCCTCCGTCGCAACTATTCTTTCCTCAAGGTTTGTCACTCTCTCCCCTACATTACAACATGCCTTGGAGAGCTTCCTGATTACCCCCTGAATTTTTGTCATGGAAGCCTGCGCCTTGTGGTTATCCTGGCGTGTTTCTTCCCTGTGGGAGAGGATGGCCTGATGTATAACCTCCAGCATAGGGGGAATAGTACCAGTTGCCGGGGGGAGCTTACCAGAGAGTGGAGTGGCAGATGAATAATCCCATCTTAAATCTTTCCCTCCTCTGCCTTGTATATCTGGCTGCGGCTTAGGCTTCTTAGTTACTGTAGGGAGGTCCAAATCAGTATCCTCATGGTCTGAGTCCAAATTACTCCCCTCTCGTGATGAGCTTCGATCATCATCAGACCGCTCAGCCCCTTCCGAGACAGAGAAAAAACAATCACTGTGCTCCTTATCCATATCCAGTCTGTCCTTGCCCCCCCCTGGGAGATCCACTCCCCACATTGCATCATCAACCTCCGGCATTGAGCCGGATTGCAGTAGCCCCTTCTCAAATATCGCTCCTTCAAAAATGGAGGCCGGGACTGTATTTTTGCTAATAATATCTGTGTCTTGTATTGCCCCCAAAGATGCCGAAGATACCATAGAGGGAGCTACTATGTCATCTCCCCTATGTCATCCCCCCGCACATTCTCTTCTGGAGGGACGACCCTCTCATAGCCAATATCATGGTCTCTGAGGGTAGCCACTACAGCGAGTAGATCGGCCTCGCTGGGATCCCTGATAATTAAGTTAGACTTCATGCCTTGGGTGCTTTGTGGAGCTTCAACAGACCTGCCCGGGCTCACCTCTTAATTTCGTTTTCTCCTTGTATTTTTCCCCGTGTTCTGGACCAGCACTGCTCCCTCCACCTCCACCTGTTGCTTCTTACTCCGCATCAGCATATCGACTACCGAAGGGCCAGCTGGCCGGGACGTCCCCGGAGCCCCGCCTTTCCCCTTCCTCAGCTGATCCGGAGTCTGCGTCTGCTGCGGGTCGCTCAGCGTTTGTTCGAGGACACTCTGCTCCATTACTGCAGAGCCTGCGGCAGGCTCTCCACGCAGCTTCCGTGCTGCTGCCTTGGAACCTTCGGGGCCATCCCTCCGCTGTTCCACACGCTCCGACTCGGCAATTGAATCAGGTAAGATAGGAACTTAGAGAGCGTCTGGCTATCTGTAACCCGAGTTTTATAACAGGTGGCCAGAGTCCTTTACAAACATCCCGGGCCCCCATAGATGGACAAGGGGGAGGGGGGTGGTAGTTTTCCCAACAATAAACCTTCAGGGGCTAGCCGTGTTCTAAAAGCCTATAGGGGTCATCACAAACCCTGACCCAGAGCGGCTTTGCTAGTGCTGCACTCGGCCCTTAAGCAGCTGCCATCTTGCTTCGGATGCTAACTTTTTTCGGTCCACATAGGGTCACTTCCTGTGTCTCTCAGTATAGAGTATCTGGTCTTTTAAAACCTTCACTTTCTGTGGTTCCCACGTTTTAATTCCATAATTCTTGTTTTGAATCTGAAACATATAAAATATTTCTAGATTCCAGCTTATATTAACACTGTACGCACTAGGCTTATACAGGGCCGACCACATCATAATGTCATCCTGCTTAACACAGCAAACTAATCTTGACTTTTGATAAATGCCTCTCTACATATTACTGTTGGGCATACAAAAACCATTTTTTCAAGCATGCTTGGTCTTAACTTTGCTCTGCCCTTTATCTACAATCGGTTCCAGCTTGCATTTGGTGTGCCGATTCGCGTACACTTGACACTGCCTGCTTGACTTTGTGCTTTGACCTACTGTTATGTTGTTTACATTTCAACTATCCTGAAATTAAACAGTTACCATTTCTGCTTTCTACTCACTTTGTTTGGATACAAACCTGCCGCGAAAATTCCACCTCACGACATCGCATCTTCCAAGCTGCATTCTTAGTCTTCATCATTCTGGAATTCTACAGTGTGCCCAATTTGCCTTCGATACAACACGTACTTAACGTATTTTGTCATCACGTCCTTCATGTTTTTTGCAACCAAGAAACCTGCTGGTGGCCTGGTATTGATGCTCAAGTCAAATCCTTCATCAACAAGTGTCCCGAATGTTTATGTTCTGATAAACATTGGCTAAGTTCTACTTCTCCTTTGTGCCCTGTTGATTGGCCAAAAGGTCCCTGGCAAAAACTGGGTTTGGATTTTTCGGGTCCATGTAATCTCCTAGGGAGAGGCACAAAATATCTAGTCGTAATAATTGAATATTTTTCAAAATGTCTATACTTTGCTTTTGTAAAGAATGCGGATTCGAATTCTGCCATCTCATTCTTACGTGTATTTTTGATTGAGGGTTTGCCGAAGGAAATTGTCACTGACAGTGGTACACACTTTGTTTCTAACGAGTTTGAGAATTTTCTTAGTGAAAATATGGTCAGTCACATTTTAGCACCTTTGTACAGTCCATCTTCCAACGGTTTAGTGGAGCGTGCAAACAAATTGTTGAAAGAGGGAGTACAAACTGCCATAGCCAACAGGTTAGACGTGTCTAAATTTGTTAGTCAAAAAGTGTGGAGCTACAACACTACTCCTCACTCTACCACTGATGTTTCACCCTATGAACTACTCAGAGGTAGGAAACCTATTTCTTCTCTCAATCCTTCTTGGCTCATTGACAAGATTGATTACACTCCCAGTTTGGATTTACACAAAGTCAGGAAACGTGTAGAACACAAGCAGTCTTCTTACAAAAGAAACTATGATAAAAGAAAACCAGTCAGAGGGGTCATGCTGTCTCCTGGTGATTGGGTCCTTATTAAGAAACCGATCAAAATTACAAATGGTCAATCTAAATTCTCTCAACCTGTGAAAATAGTTTCTCGCATGGCTATCCTTTTACAAGATCGGTGATGGCGGAATCTCAATGCTTTAATTAAATTAACTAATGAGGAAGCAAAGATCATTCTCAAAAAATGTGAGTATCAACATGACATGGATTGGTTTGATTTGGGTGATTTAGCGTCCCGTCGTAACAATTGTGAAACTAATGTCAATGTTTCTCTTCCTTTAAGAGACAGAGGGGACAATACTTCAACTAATCTTTCATCTGATCCAACTAATGTCTGTCGTGATATTGTTAGTTCTTCTGGTGATGGTAAACAGTTGAGGAGCAGTTCTCGTATTAGATCTGCTCCTTTTCGTTCTGATGATTTTGTATATTACAACGTTTTTTTTTATTCTTATTCTTTTTATTGCTATAGGAAGAGGGGTGTGTGGTAAGTTGTACTTTGTTGGGTTCTCTTTATTAATAAAGTTTGCTTAGACTGTATGATGATATATGTAGAACATTGGGGTTTCATGTCAGAATTCTAGATTCTTGTGAAGGCTCCTGTCACTGTTTCTCAGGAACTGTTGTGGGTTCCTTTCCTCTACAATAAACTTCTTTCAAGAAATACAATTGGATTCAAGTACTTCTTTAGTGCAGCTTACCACACTACCACGAATCTATATAAAAGGGACGGATAATTCCATTAGAAGGCGCACTAAATGTTGACACTGGCGACGCACACAATGTTGTATTAAGCTCACCTGACTCAATACCCCAATCTTCATGCCGGCAGAGATGCTATCAAAAGGCGCAAAGCAACCACCCCCATGCAAGCCAATAGTCCTTGCGAGGACATTATCTATTTCCTAAAGTATATACAGCCTTCCTCCTTACCTTGTCAAGAATGCACAACCGCATACGTGGTGAAAGCGCCTCCGTAATCAGGAATCTTTTTCCACTCACACTGGGGTCGATTTAAATCCCCTCCTTAAAACACGTGACCCGTTACGTCACTAATGTTGATCTAATAGGATTGATTGTGCTAAGCTTCCATTTCTTCACTAAAACGGCGGCCATCTTAGCCTTTGATATTTCCCTAAGTATATTGCACACGGCTTAAATATTATATCAGAAAGAAATTCTTAACTTCAAAAATAGCCCAAATGCGTTATCCGCCACACCTATTCTGCTATCCCATTACTACTATTGTTATAAAAAAGCCTTGCCCTTAAGAATATATTTAGCGTTGTTTTTTATGAGAAATATAGTAACTAATATTTCTCTTCTCACATATTCTTTTCTTTGTTATATTTAAAAACAGAATCCTTCACATAAAATTATGAAATGCCTTGAAGTGGTGTCTTGAAGTACCTGTATACTAATCCCTAAATCAACACTAACCTGGAGGCCATGTTGGTCTCCCATATCTCAAACAGTGTACAAAGTACGTGATACTCGGCTAATGAGCCCAAATAGACAATTGTGTTTTATCATTATAGAGTCTCGTGTATCTTTCACACCTAGTCCTTTTATAATGCGTACCTTCCTCTATAAGTGACATTAACATAATTTTAAATATAAAATACAAAGACTACAGTACAATTTTAAGGTAGTCTCAGGACTTGGGAATTGGGATTTCCTTATGACAGGGAGAGTGGCCTTCTAATTGTAAAAAGCGTTCTCCTCTGCTTCACACGTGGAAGTGATTAGTGACTTTATAAATGCACTTGTCTCTGAGTAATCAATCTATTATGGTGGAAGCAGATTTTGGCTTATGCCTAAAATGTCAGTGTGCTAAGTGCCATACTTTTGGGGTCAGTAAACCAAATGAGTTGCCCAATCCACCATATTGAACCCTAAGCCAAATGTAACAAGAACATTTAACAAGTTCCACACACTTTGCCATACTCACTACTGGTAAATAGACAATAAGTAAAATTGCATGAGAAATAAAAAGAAAATTGCTTGATCTGGAGGATACAGGGGGAAGTCCCTATAAAAGCCAGACTGAATAAAATATTTATATCGAGTTACAATGTCTTGTCTAGACTTGATGTGTGGTGGAAGCGAGGATTAAACTGTTTTTTCTTACTTTAATCTAAAGCTAGTACAACATATTTAAGACAGTAGAAGAAATCCATACATAAATGATAATCCCATTCGGCTTTGGAATAAAACTATGATATGATCGAATACAGTTCCATTCTGAAAGTCTATGATGCCTGGCTGATGTTAGTCCTTCCTCTTTTTTGTTGCAAAAAGTCAGCGAGACTTGCAGAAAAGCTGGAAGGAGTGTGAATTAAATGAAGATGTCAATCAGCACAATAAATATGATCAGTTCATTAACGTCCAGAGCATTATGGTGCAGTTTGAGAATAAATAAAATAAACATTGTAAAATCAGTGGAAAGTTCAAAGCACATTAACAACAGAATAAGATGCATGAGAATAAGTGTTATTTTAAAAGAATTTACATGATGAAGATGTGACCAGTCAGGCACTCTCAATATATTTTCCAATTTAGCTCCAGAATTAAATGCTCAAGAAAGTATGGCCCCAAAAATGGAAACTTCAATACCATTTTGGCATGTGACCCATTTGATCCATATGACTAGTGTTGAAAAGAAAGAGTGTGTGGTTTTATGATCTTATGTTTTTGTGGCCCCTTTGGAGAGTGACTCTTGTATTCTAAATGGTTTAACTTGAAGTCCCTCTGAGATAGCTGAAAGAAATTTGGACAAAGAGTTTGGATCGGAAGATAGAAGAATTTTATCTGGTAGCCTACAAGCATGTGTAAAAAACAAGGGTCGAATGAGATTTGACAATTGTATTTTAAAAAAAGAATTGCAGTGCAGCCACTCTTAACTGTTGAAGGGGATTGTAATCTTACTGTTGGTGGCATTGGCTCATTATCGATCTCTGTGGAATTGATTCTGGAATTCTCTTCCATCTTTGGGGTTAGAAAGAATTTCTGTTGAATAGTGGATCTGAAAGTACCACTTGAGGGGAAGAATTGAGACTTCTCTTAATAGTAGCGGCATACACAACTGCCTCGGTTTATGCTGGTTCTGCCAAAAACTGGTTGTCCTTAGACCCTACGTAGAGATAGAGTTTTGTTTATGGCTGTATTTATAGGTATTCACGTATTTTGAAATCTCCTTGCTAAACTGGTCCCTAAACAGGAGACTTTGAACAGAAGGACCAAGTTCTGAGGGCGCCAGCTTTATTAGTTTTGGATCTGTTTAATTAGGAGACCTTTACATCACAAGGGATGTTAATATTTGCATTTCCAATAATACAAATAGTTTTTTTAATCCAATTTGAAACATCACATGGATCCAGGTATGCTTACCTTACGTTGCTAGGTAACCGTCAAAGACTGGAGAAGTAGGGCCCATTGCATCTAATAATTCATCCTGACCAAAAGACCAGCTGCTGTTTAATGCTTTCCAAGGATCTTTGACATATTTTGATATAAAATACCAGGAGCTTCGGGTCAATGGGAGGAGTCTCTAACACCTGGCCAGGAACTTGAGGTCTTGGACACTTTGATGTTAGTTTTTTTCAAACTTTTTTTTCTACATGATCCCTTCTATGAGCCCTAATGTATTTAGTCACATGGGGAAGAGTAGATGACTTTCTGATTTGTAAATTTAGATGGGCATTTGATGTAATGTTTGTTTTGGCCATCCTATTTAACATCTGAATATTCTTGAGCATCAGAATCGCAGTGCTGTGAATAAAAGGATCAACTTGAGTCTTGTGAGTAAGTGGCTCTGTATATACTGTTCCCAAATAGGTACAGTGTGTACAGAGTCCACAGTCCCCAGAGGTTTGGCAGAGGCTAAAGTTAGATATAACCTTACTCTAAAGTGGTAGCTTGGTCGAGCAGTAAGGCAGTATCAGAGGACAGTGTAAAGCATTTTGTTGTACACTCTCAGTCAGCAAATGGTTTCACACACTCAATAACTGAACTCTAGGCCAATGGTTTATATATAAAAAAATATATGCTTGTTTTATTTTAGAACCAACAATAGGTATTAAAATATACTTTCTCAGAATTAGATGCTTTAGGTAGATACTTTTGCAATATGCAATTGACTTTTGTAGAAAGTTACAAGTGGTTGCAATAAGCAACACAAGTTTAAACACAATAATGCATTGAGTTCAATGGAAGTTTCAAGTTATTTGCAACAGATTACTTTTAGGATTACTTTTGGAATTCCAGGACTGGATCCTAGATTCAGTCCTGGGACAGTACTTAGAAACAATTGATAAAAGTCGACTTAATTACTGTGATGATTTTTAGACAAGTCAATGATTCCCTATGGCAGAAAATTCAAGTTGCAGGTATAGTATGTTCTCGTTACTTTTGTAATCCAGTACTGGGTGCCTAGACTCAGTACTGGGACCTTTATCCAAAACAGGTAAGTAATTATGTTTTCAGAAATTATACGATTTTTAAAGAATATTTATAGTTTGCAGAAATTGACACTTAGAAGAAATTTCACAGAAAAACAGTCAATAATTTCCTATGGGAGAAAATTGGGTTACTGGTAAGTACAGTTGTAAGTATTTTTCAGAGTCAGTGCTGGGCACCAAGATCCAGCACTGGGAGCTCACCTAATAGCAGGTGAGTATTTTCGTTTTCGGCTGATTTTTGGTGAATATTTTAAGTTTTGAAAAGTCCACACTTAGAAGAAATTTCAGGAAAAAACAGTCAATGTTACCCTATGGAGAAAATTGAGTTATTGGTTTAAAGATAAGTACTCGACTGGCAGAGTTAAGGTTCTGGGCATAGACTCAGGGGTCTCCCAGGGTCAGGTAGGTACAGTTGGTTCACCCTCAGCGGCACAGGGGCGGCCGGGTGCAGAGAGAGTTAGGCCCAATGCTATCCTATGAGAGGTAGGGGGCCTTGGTTGGTGGCTGCTGACTAGCAGGCCACGCGGCTGTGGAAGCTGGGCTCCTGGTCACTTACTCAGGGCAAGTGGGGAAGTAGATAGGTGTAGAGGTTGCACTGCCAGGGCCACTCTGGCGGCTGGGTGCAGGGTGCTTTTGAGCCTTCGGACGCTCAATTGATTTCAATGGGAAAGCTCCGGTATAGAAAAAGACTGCAAGCTCGGGAACGACGATTCTTCAGGTGTCACCACCACTTTGAGAGGTAAGTTGGGTAGTTGGAGGATAGGTAGGTACCCCGGGAATGGGCACAGGGGGCCGCGGGGCGCCGGGTGCAGGGGTGCCTTTTGGTGTTGGGAAATCTTACCCTCTGTTGATCGCGGTTGGGGGGGCACCTGGTTCTGAGGCTGCAGGCTTCTTCAGGAGTGTCGAGGGAGGTACTTGGGTGCCGGACTCGGGGTCACAGTCGCCATGGGGTCATCCTAGGGGTCTTTGTTCACTCCGGCACAGGCCAGGCTTGGCGGGTGCAGAGTGTGCTGGGTTCGCAGTTCCGGGCTGCTGCCAGGGATTTAGAAGTAAATTTTGAGTAGAGCCTCTACTCATGTGAGTCCCAGGGGGCTTAGAGTCAAAAGGTAGCCAGGTCCTCTGGGGTTTGTGAGGTTGCTGGTCACAAGAGATGCCGGGTTGGAGCAGGAGCAGGTTTGGGCGTCGACAGGCCGGTAGGGCTGGGGCCAAAGCAGTTGGTGTCTTCCTCTTCTTAGCAGCTGCAGGGCAGGTCTTCTATCGTCTAGCTCTTCTTCTGATTTCGGAATCTGGAATCTGGGGAAGGAAGGTTCAGGGTGCCCCTAAATACTAGATTTAGGGGCGTTACAGGTAGGTGAAGGGCAGGGACCAATGGGTCCCTGTCCTGGGGTGGGTACACCCCCTATCCTGCCTCTCTCCTGTGGGAGGGGGGCAGTAGCCTAGTCCTGATTGGGCAGGGCTTCCCATCTTCAAGATGGCGAGAGCCAGGAGATGTGCTTTACCTCGCCTCCCCCACCTGAGGGGTGGGATTGGCAGGCTGGCATATCCCCTGTCCTTATTTGGGATTTCCGGCCAAGCTTCCCGCCAGAGTTGGGGGTTGCAGTGGCCTGGGGAAGCTCACAGAAGCGGCATGCTTTTGAAGCTTCCCCCTGCCCCTCCTGGGGGAGGAGATTTAGCACCTCGCCCAGGATATGCATTGTTGCAGGCCCAGGAGAGCAGGGGCTCTTCCCCCCCCCCCCCAGGGGTCCAGCAACATGTCTGCTGTGTGGCAGCCTAGGCAGCCTCAGAACAGACGTGGATTATAGGTTAGGTTTTAGGGGGCATCTCTAAGATGCCCTCTGGGGTGCTTGGTACATTAAATCTCACACTGACATCAGTGTGGGTTTAATGTGCTGAGAAGTTTGATACCAAACTTCTCAGTCTTCAGTGTTGCCATTATGGTGCTGTGGAGTTTGTGTTTGACGAGCTCTCAGCACCATGTACTCTTAAATGGCAGCACTGCACTTACAGTGCCTTGGAATGGACCTGGGTAGTGTAGGGGCACAGGGCTCATGCTCCTGTGCCCACACCACTGGCATAGGGCACCCAGCTAGAGGGGTGGCTTATGTATGCCATGGCAGTGTAGGTGGTGGGCATGGTACACAGGAATGTGTGCCATGTCGACTCCTTGTTTTGTCTTGTACCCAGACATCCAGCCTGCAGTGTGTGTGTGTGTGTGTAAGGGTATAGGGCCTCGAAGGGTGGCACAATGAGTGCTGCAGGCCTTAGAGGCCTTCCCTGTTTATAAGGCCCTGGGTACCTAGGGTACCTTTTACCAGGGGCTGACATGTGGCCAGGGTTTGCCAATTTGGGTTTTGTGTTTTAGGGAAGGAACATAGGCCCTGGGCACCTGATTGGCAGGAGTCCTGGGCACACTCCGTCAAAGTACATTCAGCAATTCAGCAAAAAGTGGGGGCATACCATGCAAGAAAGATGGCACTTTATCACAAGTCTTCATCAGTGAACCATGTTTCATGGGAGGGCAGAACGCCTCCATCCTTTGCACTAACAATTTAGAAATCTTTGAAACACACAAACCTGCAATACTCACTATGGTAAGAATTACAAGCCTTACAAAAAGTACATCTTCCCATGGGGTGAGTGTGTGTAGTGCCTCCCATAGGGGCATGAGGTTGTTAAACTTTCATGGAGGATTGCCTTTCTGCATATACAAGTCTAGTTTATTCCATAGTTTCTGGGATGCCTGATAGTTGCAGTTGTTTTTAGAAAGGATAATGTCTGTGCTTCTCGTGAAGCAGACCCATGCCCATGTGGTATGAGCGGTTTTGAAAAGATTCTCATGTGCATACTGTTGTTTTTATTCTGAACGTTAGAAGGAGGTTCATGAGTCACATGTCGGATTAGTTTCGTTTGAGGGTGGGAGAATTGGCCCAGGGGCCAAGGTAACTGTGTGAAAATTCAGGGAGATCTCAGTGTTGAAGATTTCATTTATGAAATTCCAGAAATGGTGTAGTTTCCTACATTAGAAAAACATTTGAGAGTAGGTGCCTGGGGAGTTTTGACAGTTCCAGCTCATGTCCGACTCTAGAAGCGCTAATTTGGAGAGTTTCTCGGAGTCCAGAACGCTCTGTGCAGAATCCAGTACTTATATTGAGAAAGCGTGGTAGAAATTTTATTTTTGATGGCATATGTCCAAATCTTTTTCCATGATGCAATGTCGGATGTGATTGTTTAGCTTGTGTTGGGAGAGTTCAGAGATTTATAAATTGTTGAAGCTGCCATGTTCTAGCAATGAACACCTACCTTCACATCAATGCCAGCTATCTGACATAGACCTCTTTCTCCCCCACCTTGCTCTTTTTTTCTAACCCATCCCTGAATTTTCCATTGGCCCCCTTTGGTTATCCACTCCATCCCCGACCTCCTCCCCCGGGGTTTACCGTTTTTTAATATCTCTAAACATTCATAGGTGTTTTAGATCTATACCAGACGATTACGTTAAGTTTTATTCTTGGATGTTTTTATATAACACCTACATTTTCCTCCAGTTTTTACGTCCCCTATGTATTTTTGTATCACCAAAAAAACAATTAAATACTTTGAAATTGAAAAAGAACATCTTTGCATGGGTTTAGTGGTAACTTCCACAGTATATTTGACCGACCTCTTCCTTGTCATGGAAGAGTTTACCTGGGACCATCGGGCTGGATCTGACTTACACTATAGCTTTAATCTGTATTTCACCTCTTTCCCCTGTAGAAACTTTCTGGGCATTCTGGGCATAATCCTCAATAAAAATTAATTTCTGAATCATTCATGGCCATATTGTTAATAGGTGTATTCGTGTTAAAAGAATAAATATTTAGCTATGATATTAAATTAGCAAAGCAACTGCTGCTTTAAAAACGTTTTGAGCCAGAAAGAAAAAAATAACTGCACTTCCTCGTTGTTTTCAGTCAATCAAGGAAGAGCAAGGTGGCGTCATCAAAGCGATTTCTTTTTTTGTCAGCCAGTTTGTTTGCTTCAAGAGAAACTCTGTGACTGCTTTTCAGATGGTACAGAGATAAATAAGAAGGCGCTGACACAGCGACTCAGCCATGCGCAGAAAAACACCCTCCTAGAAGAAACAAGATCAGAGCGCTCTCAAGTATTGAGTCTCCTGTGATGTGAGCGCTTGCTAGAAGGAACTGAGGCATTGCGGTAGGGAAATAGCCAACACTTTTGCGCTGGTAATGCAACACAAGCCCATTTCAGCATATAAAACGCTTGGAAACAAATGAATTGAAGAGTATATACAGCATAAAAGCTAACGGGCCCATTAGGATGGCAGGCGGACTTCATTCCGCCCGCCATCCTCGCGGTGCTGGGACCTGCTGCCAGACGTGCATCGGTCCCGCACCGCTGATTAGGATGCGACCGCTACCCTGGCGGACACATTCCGCATACTTGACAAATTGACATGTTGTGCATTCCCATGCACAACGTGGCAGGCATCGTGCGGTGCCTGCCACCTTGTGCATGGGAATGCAGGGGGGTACCATGGGTACCCCCAAGTGCACCCCCACTGGGAGCCTACAACAGGCCCTCGAAGCACATCCCTGGCAGCCTTAAGGCCAGTTACCGCACCCATCTTCATATGGATGGCGGTGCCTGGTAGGCACCGCCACCATATTAGTGGCCAAGTCCACCCAGCCGGCAATCGTAACGATTGCCGACCGGCGGAAAAGCGGCGGGCGCACTTTGCGTCCGCCGCGATACCCCCACCCGCCATATTAATATGGCGTGGGGTAAATTAAGTTGGGATGGCGGACAGATTGCCACCGCCAAGCCGACAGTGGCGATCCGCCCGCCATACTAATGACCCCCCAAAGTTTGATAAAACACAGACCATCCATATAAACAAAAGCTAACAAATATCATACGATTATGACGTTTTGATAGCAACTAAACAAATGTGCTTAACTGACTGCAGCAAGAAAGAGCGTGGACTAATATCAGCCAGACATTACATATACTCAGAACAGAACTATAGTAGATTGTACAGTAGTTTCATGTAAAAGCCTGCTGGGTAATGCAGTTTTTCTGTATGGATTTCTTCTACTGTGTTTTCATATTTTTTTGTGTCTGTGTAAAACAAGCATATAGCAACATGAGCAATAGGAGCCTCGGTCTTTACATACATTTTTTTTTATCAAGCCCTCAACCTACATGGAAAACAACACATTTTTGCTATTCTTTAAAAATTACCTGGAATTGTAGGAATATGCAGCATAGAGAATCAAATTATGCAGCATGATTTTCTTATTTATGCAGCAAAAATGGACATTATGGAAATTATGTGGCACATTCCCTGACAGTATTTTCATCTATGTAACTAAAATCTTTTTTTTGTAATCTGCAGATTATATGGCAAATGCAGTAAATCTATAATGATATAAACTCTAGTCACAGAATAACCTATTCCTCTGACCCTCACAATTGTCCTTTGTTTTATCAACAATTTGGTTATGAAATGTAAATCTAAACATTCTAATTGCAGTCAGTGCCCATTGTTAGATACAATTTGAAGAAAACAACCCCTTTAAGATAACTATTGCAAAATAATCACATAGTATAAAATATACATAGCGTATAATACGTATCATAGTCCTCTATTGCCATCTCCGCGGTCTGTTGGCATTTAGAAACCCTTCGTCTTTGTTGTTTATAATGTCACCAGAACTCCTCAATGGCAATATTGGTCCACATTTATATTGGACTATATTATATGGTTACACCCTATGTATAATAAATATAAAGTTTCAAAGAAGTGTGTTAGGTTTAAATCACTCACAAAATCCAGACATTAATGCTAGTCATGCTGTTGACAAAGGAAGCCTGGCAAATGTTAGTTAATCACATATACTAATAACATTGGGGGATACTACATAGAATACTGCAAGACGAACCACAACTGTTTGAGACGTTGGAAAAGAACGTTCAATTTAACCCTATAGGATGAAGGAAATCTGCAAGCTAACAGAATGACAGTGGGTGAAGTTGGACGTAGTGTAGGCTTGAATATTGCATTGTTAGTACATTTTATTTGTAGCATGTGTTGACTGCAGGTACACCTGCTATGCACACACTCCTTCCATTTAGTGTTGGACTCGGACTTTGTAAGTTGTTTTTATCTTGGAAATCTTTTTACTGCTGATGTGACAGTGAGTCTCCACCTCCTTGAGGGCATGCGCATGTCCAGCAGCTCCTTTGTTAGCTTGATGACGGATTGCACCAAAGCACCTTGTAGTTTTGACTCCTTTGCGGCCTATAGACGCATAATGGCTCGTAACGGCCTCTTCTGAACAAAAACAACTATGACAAGTCCTCGTCATCTATAGATCGGAAACTGGAAAAAAAACATCAGGAGGATTTGCAGGAAACTTCAGTAACCCAGCTCCCCACCATGATCCGTCGAGAATGTTCAGCTCTGAGTAATGGAGGGTAAAAAAGACAGTCTCTTCGTAAATGCACTCAGTGCGGGCCTAAGTGCATGTATTGAGAGACGCACGACATCTGCAATTTCTGCCTGTCGCCGGAACATAAGGAACAGGACTGTGCAGCCTGCAGAGTGATAAAAAGTAAAGGCACTTCGCACCAACCAGACTGCCAGCTAGCGCTTAATATGGAGATAGTGGTATTAGCAGAATTCTTTCCAGAAGAGGAAAAACATATTCAAACCATCAGAGCAGGGGCGGCTCTAGGCTCATGGTGGCCCTGTGCAGGGAGCGCAGGTAGGGGGCCCCGGAAGAGGGGGTCCGGGCGGGGCGGAGCTCAGGAAGGTGTTTTAATAAAACGTCCAGAAAAGGCGTTAGATGACCAGTAACATGGTAACAGAAAAACGACGTTTACTTTTTGAGTGCTCATCACTTGGATACTTTGTTTTAGAATCTGGGTCTCTGGAGGGACCTCTTTCAACAAGAAAAACACGTTGCGCGTCCGTCCGTAAGAGAGTTCGGCCACAAAGTAGGATCCCTCCAATCACATAAATCATATTCAGAACACGGGTCTGTAACATGGTCTTGCTCTTTGGCTTCCTTTTCAATACCAGCATCATCCGTCTGTAAACTCTGAACCTCCTTCAGAATGCCAGATGTTGATGGACCGATGAATGATGTTTCAGTTTCTCTGTCTGAGGGTCTTTTGTAATAATCCTCATCCTGAGTTGGTAATTACTGCATGTTTGTATCAATTTCAGAGTCACCTTGTTCATTTTCATTGGTCTGCTCATGAGTATCATTCTGCTCATGGATATCATCATTTTTTTGTTCTTCTTTATGGTCGTCAGCGCCTGTTTTACCTAGTGCATCAGCAGTACTCTGGCCAGAGGATTCTCCATCTTTAGGTTTCCCTTGGGTGATAAAGTTCAGGATTGCTCCTTCCTGTGACACTATGAAAGCCTGCTGAGCCACCTTTCTCTTTCGTTTCGAATAACCAGATTTGTGTACTCGAATTCTCTTCATTTTGCTTGCAATGCAGCGGGCGAGGCTAGCAGTGGGTAGGGAAAAAAAGACAATCAGCAGTGGCGGCTGCTGAAAGATTATGATGTGTCATTTTTATTTTCTTGCAACAACAACAGTTGATGGACAGAATGCAGAACAATGTCATACATTCACCCCAGTACAGAGATCTGGGCCTAAATCCATAGTTTTTTTGCTCACCACACCACCCCAGTTCAGACATGACCATATGCAAATCAGCCTTGACCCTGTGCCTCATGGGAACAGTCCAGCCCGAACTGCCAAGCCATGTCTTCTCTGGACTACACAATGAAGGACCAGCATACCTTAATGAACGAGTGAATTTCCACCAACCTACCAGGAAAATATGTTCCAGAACCATCTCCCTAGCAGCCACCCAATACAGCCACTGATAAAACAGTGGAGGCCGCTACTTCTCCCACCTGGCAGTGAAGACCTGAAAACCCTCCCCCTGCACCTCAGAGCCTCACCATCGCTCCAGCAGTTCAGGAAGGACCACAAGACCTCGCTGTTCAACCAACAAGCAGCATGATCCAGCAGCATGAATCCCACACCGCCTCGAGACCCTTATGTGTGAAGCAGCTGAGCTTTACAAACCCTGACTGATTGATAGTAATTACCCTTCCCACTACATGTATGATACATTATGAGGACTAGCCACATATGGAAGGTTTATTTGAAGAGTGTTATAAAACTATAGGGTAGATCATGTAACTTGGCATACAAGGTCTGTTTTCTCAGTCCACTGAGAACAGTAGAGCCTGGAGAATAGTTCATGATCTATTTGGGAAGTGACCTTAGCAGGAAGAGAGTCAGCTACCTTGAAATCATGGCACACAGAGACCTGTCTCAGTACGTCACTAACTGATCCTGAAGACAGCCTACAGGTAACCAAAGACTCGTCCACTTTACCACATTGTCAAAAGACAAAATACAATATATTTAATTAAGGTTTCTTGTATAGTGCCATATTCCAGCAACCAGTTCTGCTCGCTTTCAAGCACCTATTAAACAAGGATTAATTACAGTGAGTCCTAAGGCTATGAAAAGGCACTAGAGGTTCACTGAAGCAAAATTAATGTGCAAGGAACATCCAGTCAGGAGACAACTTTCAAGCAGACGTACGAATCACTAGCACAGCGTACCAACAACCCCATGGGCCGTGGCATAAGCAAGGAAAATGGCCCCTTTGGCTGCTGCTCAGGAAGTAAAATATAGCAATTATCAGGGTTCAATGGGCCCCTGAGGGTTTTGGGTCTCAGTACCACTGTACTTGCTGAACCAATGGTAACTATGCCCCTAGTATGGACAGAGAAGGCTGCTTCACCAATTGCAAACTGAGGACTAGTTAAACTAGTTTTCTCTGCTAGTCACATGACTAGCACTGGAATGTAATTAAAGAAATGATCAAGGAGCCAGTCTCCTACCAAGGTCTCTGCAAAAGGGCATTAGATTGAGTTAACATGGGTAGGCACTGCCATCCTATTCCAGGCGTCCATCCATAGGTGCTTGCATTTCATGTCTGCCTCAACACCATATAAACAGACATAACCAAATGCCTAGTACATTCGAACACTCGATGATTTAAAAGATTTGTGCAGGCAGATCCACTCATTAGATCACAAGTATCAGCTTCATACTCTGTTTTCATGATTGTTGATAAGTAATTGTAATCATTTTAATGAATCCTTAACATTACGTCTAACACCTCGTACCCTGCTCTCCTCTTCCCCCAATACGACCGTGCCTCCCAAGTTACACCTCCAAAAGTCACCATGCCTCCCCTCAGCCACAAGTAAACACCGCCCCTGCACTCCTGACTCACTCTTCCCTCAACATACAGCGCCGATCTGTACCACTCCCTACCCCTGGCGCACGGTGACCACCTCTCCGACCCGCGCCCTCTCAGAGATGAATCGTGAGAGAGAGGCTCTCTCTCACGATTCATCATGCCCTCCCTCCCCATGACCACCAGAATACCTCCAGCTCGCCACCTCACATGGCTTACCTCCACCCAAACCCAAAGCACACACCATCTACAATAACATCCTCACCCAACCTTCCCCACGCCCCCGGCTCCTCACCCCCACGGGCTGGGATACATTCCTACGCCTGATCTGCCCTCCTCCCCAGGGCTCCCCAGGGCTCCCCACACCCTCGTCCAATGGCTCACCTTCCCTCGGGTTCACTCTGCAGTGGCACACGCTGACCTCCTCACTCCCCCTCCCCATGCCCTGACCCTCGGCCTGCTCACCTCGCAGCTGGCACCAAAGGTTGCACACTGGCATGCTATCCTCTGCAAGGCGGCCTTTCTTGGCCAGGGTCTCTAGGCGCGCCGGTGCATGGCCTCGGCCGGTCTCGGTGCTGCTCGCTGCACGCCGGGCACGGGTGCTGCCACCCCTCCTGCCGCCAGTGATGCGTGGTGCTTCTGTAACCCCTTCGCTGTAGGACTCGCGGGCACTGCGCATGCGCGCGCATGCGAGCCTCCGGAGGTGCCAGATCTGGACTATTAAAACAAGCTCGATTCTCCTGGAAAAAAAGTTCTAAACAAGCACAAGACCTACCAGAAGAGCCCGAAACAAGGCCGACCCCACACAAAGACGAGACTGGGTTAGAAAGGAAAAGAGTATAAGAACAACCATTCAGCGTGCATCACATTGGATTTAGCACGCCTCAGTCGTTCATGCGCCAAATCCCTGCCAGGGGCCGCCACGAATATGTATTGTATCCGATTCCTCGTGGTGGCCCCTGAGGTTTGGTGGCCCTGTGCAGGTGCACAGCTTGCACATGCCTAAGGCCGCCCCTGATCAGAGGCGAAGAAGAATGTGATGCGCCAAGAGAAGGGTGCGCCATCTTGGCCAGTCCACACTACTTCGCCACCCACGAGTCCAGCCAGCAGGAAGAAGACAAGTAATGGAATCAAAACACGAACAGAGACCGCCGGGGACCAGGATGAGGACAACACTAAGGGCCGTGAGTGCACAAGACCCACCCGATATAAAGGAAGCAATTTTTCAGCCCTCCCAACATCACCTAAGTGCGCCACAACCTTTGGGTTCTGACTGACACCGAAAGCGCGCCTCGGAGCCGAGACTATACTCGATCCCGATCAGGCACAGGCCACAGGGACAGGCAAGGAGCTGACACTAAGCACCACTAGCTGCCGAAAAAGCCATCGATTCCTGCACACAACACGGCACGGACACCTCGCCACCGTCAAAAGCATCGGAGCGGAGCAAACACACAGTGCTGACAAACACCTCGGAGCCAAAGTCTAAGCCCAACACTAGATAACATATTAATCTGCGGCACTCCACTCTGCGAATGGATGCTTACAGGCTAAGTAACATACTCCTTATAGGATATTCTCCCACAGGCTAATAATTGGTTTATATTTCGGCCTGCTCCATACCTTTAGTGCCCTTGAGAGTTAAAATAAAAATACCATTCTGAAAAGGAAATGTAACGAATGTAGATAGTTCCATACTTATCAACTATCCTGTATTGTGGTGTGTATCACCCACTTTTTAGGTCTGTCTTGAATTAATCTCTCTCAATAATATGTGTGATTGAACTAAATATTACCTTTAAGAAGCATTAGGAGAGGCGCTTTGGCCTCGCCCACACTTTGTAGCTGTGTTTACACGATTTGATTTTGCAGCCATTGTGTGCTTTATCTGAAGGAGTGCTTGTATTGCACTTCCATTGGCTGGTGGAGAGTTTTTTCTCACTAAACTTAGCATCCACATTCAGGTGTGATGATGTGTAGACAAGCAAGGGAAAACCATTGGTAATTCAGCAGTAACATTGGTTAGTGCTGAGACTAGAGCGGTAATGTGCAGAACTTATAGAGGTTGATCGGGGTTTAATCTCAACTAAGAAGATTGCTGTGTTAAAATGTAGTAATGCAACAGCATTGAATAGAAGTCTTACCCTAGTGCGTCTACTTTTATGGGCCCGTTTATTCATGCACTTGTCGTTTGTTCAGAGCCTTTACTCTTGCATGGTTAGTCCTGCGCTGCTATTGGCTCAGGTTGCTCTGTGACTTGCAGAGTGCTGCAGGCTCCTGTCCCTCTGAGATACCCAGGCCTGTAGATAGAAGTACATTTTTAGGGGGGCATGGTCCTCAGTTATGACCAAATATTAAAGCTATGCACAATAAGAGCATTCTTTCCCAAATACTTGTAGGGAAAATTATGCATTGTACAAGTTCTTCAAGCACAAAATAAATTTGGTGCTTTTTTTTTAGGTCTTGCCTAGGCAGCGCTTTCGCTGTCTCTGCGAGACATGCTGTATTCAGGTATGGACTGTAAGCTCCGCCCACTCTCCACCCATCTTTTTAATTGGCTCCTGTCACTGTCCTTTGCAAACGCTGGACTTTGATTTGCTAATAGGCTTATTAGTCCCTCCTTAGTACTTGCTTCTCTTGGGTTGTTATCGCCCATGAGGACACCCCCTATTACATGTGTTGTTACTCAGTAGGTTTCAATTACAGCCTCCCGAGGAAACAGTCGGAACACCACAGCCACACGTGTCCCGACTAAGCAAGCACAACCACACTTGCCATAGCCATGCATATGCCTTGACCACATATATGCCTTAACCACGCATATCCGTGGTTAAAGCAGTGCACGGTCTAGCTGCTGGCTGCTGCTGTGGTGAAGGTGGAAGCAGGAAGACGCCAGGAAGAGAGCCAGAGGATGCAGTGAAGTAAGTGGGGGTTTGCTGGGGAGGGGCCGGGATAGTTTTAGGGACAGCGCGGGGGTGGGGTCAGAGTAGTGTATGTAATAGGGCAGGATTTTAGGCCTCAGGGTAGGGGAATGGGTAGTTTTTAGGGCTGGGGGTCAGGTAGGTCTCAGGGCAGTGGAAGGGGGTTGGGGTAGTTAGTGGGACTGTGCGAGGGTGTGGGGGTGTTAGTGTATTTTAAGGGGCAGGGTTTTAGGTTTTGGGGGGGAATGGGTAGTTTTTTGGGCTGGGGGTCAGGGTAGGTCTCAGGGCAGTGGAAGAGGTTGGAGTAGTTTTATGGACAGCGCAGGTGTGTGGGGGTCAGTGTAGTGGTGACCTTAGCCACGTACACCCCCTTACCGTTCATGTCTTTACCACAAAAGTTCATGGTAAAGGCATGCGTGGTAAAGGAATGTGTGGTTAAGATGCTTTTGTGGTTCGGGCTGCGTGGTAGAGGCATGCGTAGTTTAGCCATGCGTGCCTCTATCATACAACCGTCTCCGAGCACTCTTTTGTAAAAGGGCTCTCTCTTGCCTGCAAAACTTTCTCCGGCAGCATTTTAAAAACATTTTATTTAACTAGTGCAGCATGCCTAATGGAGGTCGCGCTTTAATTTTGTTCCTTGCGATTGTTGAACGCAGCCGCATGCCTTTTTAAAAATGTATTTACAATTGCATGCACCCGCGCTTTAGCTGTAACCATCTTAAGCTGAAGCGCGGGTGCCGCGATTGCTGCAAAAGTTAAGAAATAGAAAAATCAATGTTTTTCTATTTCTTTACTTTTTAGGTAATGGCGGCACCCAGGCTTTAGCTCACAAAGTTTACAGCTAAAGTGCGAGTGCCGAAAGAGGGCTGTAGAACTTGTGAACAAGAATAGAAAAACTTTTGAAAAAGAATAGAAAGAAAGAATATTAAAAAAAAAAAAAAACTTCTATTGTAACAAAAGTAAACAAGTTTTTTTTAAAAAAAAGCTTGAGGCCGCCATTACTTTACTTATTTGCTTACTTTTGTTACAATTGCCGCACCCGCGCTTTACCTTTAAACATGTTAAGCTGAAACGCGTGTGCCGCGATTGCTTCAGAAGTAAAGATCTTTACTTTTTAGATCTCGCTTACGCAGCGCGCATGCGCTGCATAGGAGAGACCTTTAGTAATCGGTTCACTTTTTCGCCCAAAAACGTGCATGCGTTTCATTGCTTTCAATGGCAACGCGTGCCCGTTTGGCGATTCCCTTGCGGGAGCGAGCTTTTAAAACCATCTGTTTGTAATTAACAGATGGTTCCTGCTCGCTTCCGCAAGGTAAACAGGTGCAGGCCCCCTCCTCTCTCCCCTCCCCCTGCTGCTTCCTCCCCTCCTCTCCTCCCAAGGCGCGCACTCTAGTTTTTATCTCTCTGGGAGATCGGAGTAAAAGATTGAGCAATTGTGTTTGAATCAATATAAAATAATCATAACATCTTTTTTTCAAATATCTTGAATGGATACCTGTGTAATGGTTACACATCAGAAAAGTGCCCTGTTAGTGGGAAAGCACAAGGGCGTTTATTTTTCCGTTGGGGGGGGGGGTGAAAGAGCAGTGCGTGTAGCCCCCTCCCTCCTTTGCCACCGTCTATCACTCCCCGGTCTGCTATGAAGAAGCACCTCACAGAGGAGAGGCACCCCTCGGCGTCGGAAAGATGTCCTTTCTTGGTGAGTAGTCCCAGCTGCACGGTCGCACACTTTATCCTCGTGCAGTCTTTTGAGAACCACTAGTCCCCGAGACCAGATTTCTCTGCCGAAGTTCTTTTCCCCGTGACCTGTTTTCATATTTACCTTACTTTAGCATACAGTAAACAGCCCCTGGCGTCTTACCTCCTCTTTAGCTGGTGTGCATGCAGACACGCTGCACTTCTCTCGCCCAGGTGGAGTGAGCAGGGACGTAGCTTCAAGTGGGTTAATGTATTTTTTAATAAATAGTTGGGTGCAGGAGCTTTAAGAGCGGTATGATAAGGTGTCTGCCCAATTTTAACACTAATCCAGTCCTCGATACTTGACCTCCTTGCAGTACGCCCTATGTGGCCAGGTCACTGCCTTACCTGCCGTGTCCTGTTTAGTTGGGACATAGAAACAAAGCTGCATTCATTTTCTCACTGTCATCGAAGAGTCCCGCTCTATTGCTGGCATTGTCTGATGTGATGCATTTATTTCGAAATTCCACATAATTCTATGGCATGGAGCCTCCTCGTGCACTTGTCCTTTCAGTTTTACTCTATGACCTTCCTCCATACAAGTACACGTGCTTTTCCTTCAAGCAGGCTCGTTTCAGGGCCGGCGCTAGGCATGGGCAGTGTGGGCGGCTGCCCAGGGCCTCGCACTTAGCCAGGGCCGGCCAGGGAACCGGAACCGGCCCTGGCAAAGAGCTCAGCCAGCCCCGAGGGGGGGCCTAGCAGGAAAGGTTTGTGCCACTATTGCGATTTTATTGCAGGGGGCCGATATTGCAGCTATGTTGCAAAACCGGCACCTGGTAACACAAGCATTGGCATAGCCAATAGGTCTTGCCTTTAGGAAATTATAAGTGTTTAGCTATGCAACAGTTGATGTTGCACCAAGAATATTGTGCTGCATAATTAAATACTTATAAGGTCCCAAAGGCGAGACTTATTCGCTGTGCCAATGCTAGTTAAGTAATGGCGGCACCCACGCTTTAGCTTACAATGTGTACTGATAAAGCGTGAGCGCCGAAAGAGGGCAGCTGTTGAACTTTTGAACTCCTGCTGCACCATTTTGGCTGAAACCTGATTGATTTAATAGCGATTGCACATTTGAAACCTGTAATTCAGATATGTGTACCATGGTTTCTCGCCGTTTTCACACGAACTCAGTGGGCCCCTCAAACATCTCATTTTAAAAATAGATGTTCGAGGCATATGAGCTGCAGATCACACACTTAGGATAGTAGATCGCCATCTGGTGTTGGGCTCGGATGCTTGCAGGTTGTTGTTGTCTTCGGAAGAAGTCTTTGGTCACGAGATAGGTGACTCCTCCCTTGGACTACAGTGCGCATGGGCATCCACTCCATCCTCAGATAGTTTTTTTCCGCCATTGGGTTCGGATGCAACTTTTCCAAACTTCAAAAACAAGCTTTCGAAGCGAAAAACTTTTACAAAACTACATCGAGGCACCTTCACTCGACATCGAATTCATCGGACCGGTTCTGGACGTCGACACGGGCGATTAGACCCATCCGCGCTGTGAGGCCTACGGCTCATGGAAAGAACGCCGTTTAAAAAATGCCCCTAGTGTGGAGCAAAATTCCCACACAGTGACCATCATAAGGTCTGCAACCTGTGCCTGTCGCCGGAACACAACGAGTCCAGCTGTCCAGCCTGCGCCGCATTTCGATCCAAAAAGACCATTCGGGATCGAAGAGCTCGACGCCATATCATGGCACACAGACCAGCTCCGGAACCAGAAAACATCTCCGATGAGGGTCCCGATGTCCCGGATGAAGATTCTGAGGAACTTCAAATTATTTCAGAAGCTGACGACTCAGACGACCCCATTACTCCGGGGCAACGCGTGAGTACCACTGCCCCTACCCCAACCCCTCTAAAACCAAAGGCATTGGTCAAGACTTCACCAGCTGGCCCCAGTCTAGACCGAAAACACCCTTCAGAAGCCCCGCCTTCGGGCTCGGCTCCGAAGAAACACAAGCCTTCCAGTGACTCTGGCCCGAGCAAACCACATATCATTGTGCCACCGGCACCTTCGGCACCGAAGACACAAGACCTCTCGGCACCGAAACCGGCTCCGGCGCCTTCGGCACCGAAAACACCGAGGCCCATAGACAAACCGGCACTGAAAGCTCCCAAGCTCAAATACTCAACTTCGGCGCCGAAACCTTCCTCGGCGCCGAAACCTTCATCGGCACCGAAACCTTCATCGGTACCGAAACCACCGGCTAAGGACTATAATACAACTCCTAAAGCCAAAGATTCTACATATCACCCAAAACCTCGATCGGAACCGAAAAAATCGGCGCCAAAGTCTGTTCCTGAAGACCAAGAACTTTTCCACCCAGATCCAACACAAAAAAGGATCTATATTAATCCAAAAACTGGACATGTCACTGCTGTACCTTGTAGGAAACGGAAACCGGATACAACACCTGCCCCAGTTCCTATAAAGAAGGAGGACTCGGCAACATCACCAATTACTCCTTCCTCTCCTGTACCACCTCCTACCCCACCCCCTCTACCTACACCACCATTACCTCTACCATCTCCATCACATACACCACCCCCACAGGATGATGATGACCTAGGGGGAGGGGGTGATCCGGGTGATCCTGATGATCTTAATAATCCGTTCACAAATCCAGATACCTTACCATTGGACGACTGGGCATACCCTCTACCAGATATGCCTGACCCTACACCATATCCCTCCAAACCATCACCTCCAGATGACCACCTGGGGTTTGGACAACTAGTACACAGAACAGCACTTTATCATGGCGTCACCATGCACTCCGATGCACCCGAGGAAGACTTCCTCTTAGACACTTTTGAACAGTCTCGGAAGTCGGTTAAATTTTTACCCATGATTAAAGGGGTCATAAAACACGCCACAGAAGTATTTAAAGACCCCGTACGGGCCAGGGTACTCAACCCAAGAATTGAGAAAAAATATAGACCTGCCCCAGAAGATCCTTGTTAGATCAAAGGGCAGCTCCCTCTGGATTCTCTGGTCGTTTCCAACGCAAGGAAACGCGTTAACTCCCAAACTACGGGAGATACACCGTCCCCCGACAAGGAATCCAAACTATTAGAGGCATCCGGCAAAAGAGTAGCAGCACAAGCCGCTAATCATTGGCGTATCGCCAACACCCAAGCCCTATTAGCACGCTACGATAGGGCTCACTATGATCAGTTAGAAGATCTGATACAACACCTACCAGACCAATACAAGGCCCAGGCAAATGACCTTATACAAGAGGGAAAACTTACCTCAAATGCCTCAATTAAATGTGCACTTGACGCCGCAGACACTGCCTCTAGGGCAATAAACACAAGTGTACTCCTTAGACGCCATGCATGGCTACATATTTCAGGCTTTAAGCCAGAAGTACAAACTACTATACTTAGCCAACCATTTAATCAGGAACAACTGATTGGACCAGCAGTAGACACTGCACTTGAGAAAATGAAAAAAGGCACCGAGACTGCTAAATCCATGGGAGCATTGCAGTCTCCACAACCACGTGGCTCCTTTCAACGCTCCTTCTACAGAGGAGCCTCCAAAAACATTGGAGCAGACCCCTCCTCCACATTCAAACCCTCTACACAAACATCCCCCAGTAGAGGATATTTTAGAGGAGGATATAGAGGAAACAACACCAAGGGACGAGGTCGAGGCAGTACCAACACTCGTACCTCTCCCGCCACAAAACAGTGACTTTCCTCCACTCCCCCCAGACCATTCCACTCCGGTCGGGGGAAGACTTCAACAGTTCCTACCTGTCTGGAACTCCATCACAACAGACAAGTGGGTAAGACAAATTATCCAGTATGGTTACTGCCTGGAACTCACCACTACCCCCCCACACATTCTACCCAAGCAATGCTATATGTCACCAGACCATCTTGCGCTCCTCAAACAAGAAGTGCTCTCATTGCTTCAAAAACACGCAATAGAACCAGTTCCCTTACAACATCAGGGTACAGGGGTATACTCACTGTACTTCCTAATCCCCAAAAAGGACGAGACGCTCAGACTAATACTGGACCTCAGACTCATAAATCAGTACATAAACTCAGATCATTTCCATATGATCACTCTTCAACAAGTACTCCCACTACTACAAGGCGATTTCCTTGCCACATTAGACCTCAAGGACGCCTATTTTCACATCCCCATGCATCCTGCTCACAGGAAGTATCTAAGATTTGTGGTGGACGGACACTATCAGTTTACAGTCTTTCCATTCGGGGTAACAACTGCGCCCAGAGTATTCACCAAATGCCTAGCAGTAGTAGCAGCGCATCTCAGGAGACAACAAATTCATGTCTTCCCATATCTAGACGATTGGCTCATAAAAGCCAATTCATTCAACAAATGCATCCTACACACTCACCAAACTATTCAAATCTTACACAACTTGGGATTCACAATAAACTATCCCAAATCTCATCTCCAACCCTCCCACATACATCAATATCTGTGAGCCACCATAAATACCTCCAAAGCACTAGCATATCCCAGCCCAGCCAGGATAGCCAAAATACAAGCTCTGATCGCAAAACTTCAAACCCAACACTCTCTTCCGGCAACAGTGTTCATGCAACTCATAGGCATGATGGCGTCATGCATCTTCATTGTGCCTTATACAAGACTTCAAATGCGTCCCTTGCAAGAATGTCTAGCACGTCAGTGGAATCAGGCTCACGGACAACTGGCAGATCTGGTGTTGGTGGACAGCGGCTCACATCGCTCTCTAAAATGGTGGAACACTATAAACATGTCCAAAGGGCGGCCGTTCTTAGAGCCTCTTCCACAAATAGTGCTGACAACCGACGCATCTCTCACAGGATGGGGAGCCCATCTCCTAACACTCACCACTCAGGGCACATGCACCTCTCAAGAGAAAGGGCTCCATATCAATTACCTGGAGCTACTGGCAGTATTCCTAGCACTAAAATCATTCCAATTACATCTCCAGAACAAAACTGTCCTCATCCGGACGGACAACATGACAGCCGTGTATTACATACAAAAACAAGGAGGAACACATTCTCTCCAGCTGTCCCAGCTCGCACAGAACATTTGGAGATGGGCCATTCCCCAGAACATATACCTGGTAGCAGAACACCTTCCAGGAGTTCACAATCAGATTACCGACCTGTTGAGTCGACAAACTCAACAGATCCACGAATGGGAATTACACCCACAAGTCCCACTCCCATTCTTCCAAAAATGGGGTCGACCAGACATAGACCTGTTCGCCACACACAAAAACGCAAAATGCCCAATCTTCGCAGCCAGGTTTCCCCACCCACAGTCGAAGGGCAATGCAATATGGATGAACTAGTCAGGCAGATTTGCGTACGCTTTTCCGCCTCTCCCACTCATTCTATTCGTGGTACGTAAACTCAGGCAACAGTCTCTCAAGCTGATACTAATAGCTCCCACATGGGTGCGCCAACCCTGGTTCACAACACTGCTGGAACTCTCTCTAGTTCCACACCAAAAACTGCGCCTCTCCCCGTCCTTATTAACCCAGAACCATGGGGAAATCAGACACCCAGATCCACATCAACTGAACCTAGCGATCTGGCTCCTGAAGTCCTAGAGTTCGGTTACCTCAACCTACCACCATACTGCATGAATATTATAAAAGAGGCCAGACGGCCTACTACTAGAGCCTGCTACGCTGCAAAGTGGAAAAGATTTGCCATTTACTGCACTAACAATGATATACGCCCACTGGATGCATCCATCCAGAACATCATTTGCTACTTACTACACTTGCAACAATGTAATTTAGCGTACTCCTCCATACGTCTCCACCTAGCAGCATTAGCAGCCTACTTACAAAATCGACAACACTTGTCATTATTTAGAGTACCAGCGATCAAAGCCTTCATGGAAGGTCTTAAAAGGATTATTCCTCCCAGATTACCACCCTCTCCAGTGTGGAACCTAAATATTGTCCTCACAAGGCTAATGGGTCCCCCATTTGAACCTCTGCATAAATGCGAACTACAGTTCCTTACATGGAAAGTAGCGTTCCTTATTGCTATCACATCCCTTAGAAGAGTAAGTGAGATCCAGGCTTTAACCATACAAGAACCATTCCTACAGCTACACCGTAACAAAGTGGTTCTTAGAACAAATCCTAAATTCCTACCTAAAGTCATTTCTCCGTTCCATCTTAACCAATCAGTCTAGCTACCAGTGTTCTTCCCAAATCCAGACTCTGTAGCTGAAAGAGCTCTTCATACCTTAGACGTTAAGAGCCCTGCTTTATTACATTGATAGAACCAAATCCTTTTGCAAAACCAAACAATTGTTTGTTGCTTTCTCTCCACCACAAAAAGGCAACCCCATTTCCTAATCCGGAATAGCCAGGTGGATAGTTAAATGTATCCAAATATGCTACCACAACGCTAAAAACACAGTTCCCCCTAGAGCGCATTCCACACGCAAAATAGGGGCTTCCATGGCATTCTTAGGAAACATTCCCTTAGAAGATATTTGTAAGGTAGCCACATGGTCTACAACACACACCTTCACTAAACACTACTGTGTTGACGTGCAAGCGAAACAAGCTTCTGTGGGTCAGGCTGTCCTTAAAACTTTATTCCAAACTGCTGCAACTGATACAGGTGACCACCGCTAGGGGAGACACTGCTATATAGTCTATCCTAGGTGTGTGATCTGCAGCTCATATGCCTCGAACGGAATATGCTACTTACCAGTATGCATCTGTTCTTGGCATGTAGAGCTGCAGAGCCACACATGTCCACCCACCTCCCCGGGACCTGTATCTGTTCCAGCATCGTCTTACTTAGACATTACACATGGACATCCTTTATTTTTACAAACTCCATCATTTCCCATCATGGCGAAAAACAATCTGAGGATGGAGTGGATGCCCATGCCCATGCGCACTGTAGTCCAAGGGAGGAGTCACCTATTTCGTGACCAAAGACTTCTTCCGAAGACAACAACAACCTGCAAGCATCCGAGCCCAACACCAGATGGCGATCTACTATCCTAAGTGTGTGGCTCTGCAGCTCTACATGCCAAGAACAGGTGCATACTGGTAAGTAGCATATTCCTTTCTCAGATTGACAGTGAGCAAAGCGTCCCCTGGGATTTTGCCACGGGAAGTCAAGTCAAGACTATGTGTTGGAAAGCGCAGTTTTTCTGTACCACACAACAATGTTTTTGGCAAAGAAAATGTGAGACAAGCACAAAAGTAACTAATCAGTTATACTCTCAATCGAACAACTCATGGTGACGTGCAACTTTGCTGCTCTGCCAACTTACCTCTAGCCACTTTTAAAGGCACATTGTTCCTTTCCAACAGACTCACAGTACGCCTCGAATACGTCGTCTTTTTGCAATGCGATTGGTCAATGCTTGAAATGGGATGAAACATGTGGGTGGTTCCCTTCCAATAATCCTTTCCAGGAGGTGTGACGTATGTGATTAAGGGCATGGCTTTTTTTTTCTTCTCTTTATTGCCATTTCAGGCTGCAGTCTCAACAGTTACAGCAGGCAGTTAGCTGGGATAAGATAAGAGGGGGAGGGAGAAGAAGGAAGAGGAAAATAGGTGGGGAGAGAGGAAGGAAAGGTGGAGAAAGAAAAAGTACGTCATGTACATTTATTCCCATAGATTCCCACAGCCTGGTCTATCCAGCCGAATGCTGCAATTGTTGACATTTCACAAATCCAATAAATATCTATAAAAGTCATTCCATTTATGATAAGACCTATTGTGCCACCCATACTGACCTGCTCTGCCCGAAACTTCCCTAGTACTACGTCTGAGTGTTGTTGGGTTGCCCCTGTGGTGTGGAGATGTCCCCCGATCTTAAAAATGTCAAGCATGGCTCCCATATATCTTTGAGGCGGGTCGTAGGTAGCATTAGTTCCCAAGAAGCAGCTAATTGCTCATGGCAATAGACTGCGTCTAAGCAGCCAGTGTTCGACTCGTGTTGGGGCCTTCCCTCCCCAGTTTTTAGCTACTTGCCGGTTGGGCAGTAGTAGGAGAGTAGTGATCAAACGCCTATATTCCAGCAGTTCCTATTTACCGTATCCCATGAGGCTGACTTCTGGTGTTTGTGTTAAAGGGTGCCCAGTGATTTGTTGGCGGTTGTGAAGTACTGCTTTCCAATATCCTGGGGGTGCATACCGGTGCCTTTTCTTTCACGATGTTGTATAAGCGTGTAATGAACTTGTGGTGTGTTGTATTAGTTAGTAAATATTCCAGGGCATCTAATGTGGCAGGGGAATCCAGAAATGTACTGTGCAGCACTTGGTATTTGGCTCGCAGCTGCTGGTAAAGAAGAACATGCTTAGCCTTCGGCTGAGAGGCATCAGGCTGTGGGGGTGAGGGAAGGAAGTGGCTCTCTGGGTACAGGTCTCGAATGCGTGCAAGTTCAATTTATGTGCTCTGGCTTTTGCACTTTAATTCAGTAGGATTGTTATCGGAATGGATGGGGCATACAGACTTGGAATCTTAGTACTGCACCTCAGTCCGGCCCAAGTCCACCGCACACAGTCCACTGTTGTAACCGCCACGCGTGTTTGTATACGGATGGTATAATGCAGTGGACAGGGTTGCGGGATGGGTCGAATCTGCTTCTGCAGTCACGTGTGGTTGTAATTTGATGGGATATAACCCGAATTTAACATGTTGGGCCTGGGCGCACTATGCGTATATTGCTAAATCAGGCACATTGAGTCCACCCTGGCGCAGAAGGAGTGCAAGGATATTCAACATTATCCTGGGTTGCTTTCCGGCCCATGCAAGTGAAATTAGTTGTGATCTTAGTTGTTGGAAGAAATGGGCAGGCAGTGTCAGTGGTAGAATGACGAACAGATCTAAGAATTTGTGCAAAACTACCATTTTAGCTATTGCCTATCTTCCTGAAAGAGATGAAGGAAGGCGATTCCATATTGGAATTCTGTCCTCCAGCCAGGCCGTTGTCCTACCGTAGTTTGCACTCCACAGTTCCCATCTGTCTCGGCTAAACCGTGTTCCCAGCTATCTCACCGGCTTCATCGCCCATGTTAGTGAGAATTCCGATTCGAAGGTATAATTTGTAAGGGGAAATAATGGACTTATCCCAGTTGATTGTGTTTCCCGACAGTCCGCCAAAATGGATGACCACGCGTATAACTGTATCTAGGTTGGACTGGGGCTCCCGAACATAGAGTGCCACGATTCTGCGTACATTGAAACTAATGCACTGCGGGTTCTGAAATTAAGCCCTCAGTGCTCATGGTGGTGTCGCAACCGGGCTGCCAGGGGTTCCATAGCGATGGCAAATAATATATGGGTTAAGAGGCCTCCCTGACGGATTCTTATTCAAAAATTGGGTTGATGATAATCCATTTAAACGCAGTCTTGCGGTCATGTAGGTGTATAGCAGACTTATGAGGCGAATGAAATGGGAACTGAAGCCTAGGCGTCGTATAAGGCCAAAGAGGAAGGACCAATGCTTTAGCGGTGTCCTGAAGTGCGGCGATTGTTGCCAGGCCAGGTTCCACATTTTGCATGATTGCAAACAGCATTTGGAGATACTGTGCTGTTGATCAATCCAGAACAAAGCCCAATTGGTCCGGGCAAACCATGTCTGGTAAGAGGGGCAGGATTTGATTAGCAATAAGCTTATTCAATATTTTGTTGTCCACAATAAATATTGACAGGCGTCTGTATGAACCGCATAGATTTGCTGGTTTGCCGGGCTTTAGTATAGAAATAATTACTGCTTCCTGTTTGAAGGGGGCAGATCATGAGCCTCTAAAGACGCCTGGTACATGGCCAGCAAATGAGGAGCCAATAGAGTAGCATATTCTTTATAAAAAGCGGTCGTCAGGCTGTCAAGGCAGGGCGTCTTGTCATTTGGGAGAGTGTGGATGACTTGTAGGACTTTCTCCTCAGTAATAGGCAAGTCCAGATATTGGAGGTGTGCATCGTCAAGCCACAGAAGCTGGATCGTATAGAAATATTCAGTTGGGTCGCCCTTTTGCATCATCCCGTTAGTTTGGTAATGAGAGGAGTAAAAAGAGGACATTGTGTTAAGTAAGGCCATTGGGGAAGTTTGACGCACCGACTGTTCATCTAGTAATTCCACAACATAATCTTGGGCTCTGGAAGTGGGAAGCATGTCTGCCAAGGTCTTACTGGCACGGTTGCCCTCACCGGACTGCCGAGCTTTGGCTTTGTGAGTGAGATGATGGAGTTTGCGTTTCACCTCCTCACTATATTCCGTGAGTTTTTCACATATAGACTCTAAGGTGTCAGGGGAGTACTTATTACAATACTGGGATTTGGTGCTCGCAGGTCCCTCTCAAGCTGAGCAAGTCTCGATCTAATCGCTCTCAGTACTCCTGCCTGCTACGCAATGCAGGCCCCTCTCACCACAATACTGAAGGCCTCCCAGAGTGTCTGCAGTGAGCTGACTGAACCTTAATTGGTTGTAAAATATTCTGCAATGATCGTGCGTATCTCGGTGCGAAATACCTGGTCATGTGGGGCTCCCGGAGGCAGGGGCCACGAAAAGGCATGTGCAGTTGCCAATGGGAAAGCGATTTCCAGAAGCACTGGGATGTGACAGTGTTTTGGGGGTGTTGAGTCGCAGTGACTGTCCAAGTAAGCACATCTCGGGTAGTGAGCTAGTAATCTATACATGACCAGGCCTCGTGCACCAGTGTCACATAGGTCCACTCCCCAGTATCCCCATGTTTGTCTCCATACACCAACTAAGTGGAAGTCATGCATCAAGGTTTGGAGTTGCGTCGCTGCTTTGGGTTGGGGGCGATGGGCAGCGCCCGATCTGTCTTACCATAGATCAAGCACCACATTGAAATCCCCATTACAAATAATGGCCCCATGGGGCATAATTTCTCTTTCTGGTGCCATATCTTGGTGAAGTCGTCGGGGCTGTATGTGTTAGGGCAATACACACAGGTCAAAATGATGGACTGTTGGTGGAGCTGCCCTGCCAGAGAGACATCGCCCCTCCGTGTCACTCTTTGCCTGCATGAGTTTCGGATGAGTGTAGCGGTGTCCCGGGCATAATTGGGGTATAAAGAGGAATGCCAATGCGCTTTGAGATGGGAGGAAGTAGAGGGGGTAAGGTGAAGCTCCTGAAGGAAGCAGATATCTATGTGATGTCTGCTGAGATACGTATGAACCAGGCGCGCGGGTCATTGAGCCCTCTGATGTTCCACGTCAGGAACTTAAGTCCTGTTGTTATTTTAATTGTGCTGTGAATATATAGCCCCTAAAGGATTGAGTCACTGTGGTTGAGCATCCAGCTCATGGTAGGAGGCAGTAGTGATATTGGTCGAATAAAGCGGGTTGTGCAGTGAAATACCAAGTGGGAATCTGTTGTATCAACTGCGTGGTCAGACAGTTTGTATGTGTGTGTATGACCAGGGTCTGCTCTAAAACATAGGGATAACCTCTCCAAGAAAACCTAAAACAGTGATAAAACACCCTCCTCCCACACCAACCCAAAAAAACATGGTTGAGCATCTAAAACCATCCCCCCGCTCCTCCCCCCACCTAAGGCCCCCCCCCCCCCATGACAGTTTCAACAGTTATGGGATTCATCCCAGAGGGCGAAGTACAGCTTTGTTTACACCCCAGCCCCTTCCTGGCCGAGTGGCTGAAATGGTAGACTACACCCTTGAAGTGGTCCCACCTGTGTCAGAGCGGGGATGCTTAAACAGTTAACATTGCAATTAGAGACCCCCATGGGGTCATGCTGAGTTCAGAACGTGTGCGATGATAGGGCGAGCGGGTGCGCCCGGTAGGCACATTCGACAATGAATACAGGGGCCAAGGCCACTCCGAACAGGTCCTGGAGCATCTTCGTTATATAGTCTTCCATAATGTCTATGGCTGAGGACTCTGGGACCCCAATGATCCTTAGGTTATTATGTCTCGAATACGCCTCTAAATCTTCATTCTTGGCCCTAATTATTTCGAAAACTTTCTCCATCTTGAGTAGTTGCTTTTTGTACCTGTTCGTTCTCTATATCAGAGACCCTAGTCTCAAACTGATCCAGTCAATCATCATGTTTATCCACCCTTTGCTTCATCCTGTCTAGGCGGCAGACCATGAGGTCAAGTTTGGCATCTATAGTGCTTAGGCTGGATTTGACTTCCACCAGGATTTCTTTGATGCCTGCATCCTGAGTATCTTCATCCGGGGCAGCTTGGCAGGCTTCCTGTTGTCGTGGTTCAGGATGTCCAGAATATTTTTTTTAGCTTTTAAATGGGAACTGGGCCTGCCTGGTGTCGTTTCCCCATGATCATGTGTTCATCAACAGTGGAGATTTCATTTGGGGTCCCAATCGTCAGAGTGGCAATTAAACTATATTTGCCAATTGACCAGGGCGGCCTAGTGGCGCCTTGCTTTGAGCACTACTATCTTGCGGCCCAACTTCAATGGATCGCCCGATGGATAGCGGACCGCCAGGGTAAAGACACAGCGACTACACGCCCATCATACACACACTCCCAGATCCTTGCGCTCTTTCACTCCGGCACACGCGTGCGGCCCCCTGAACCCCAGTTCCTGAACGTAGTGTACAGGTGTTACAGCAGAAGTCTCTACTTAACGAGGGCCACAACGCCTAATGCCCCTGCGCTTCCTCTGGAGGATGCCCCTATGGGCCGGGCAACGCTCACAACTACTACACTGCAACACTGACACGACGCACGTGTACAAACGCTAGGGGATCTCTATCGGGAAGGCTCGCTTATTCCCTTCACTACACTAGTGTGTGACGAGGGACTCCCTGCAGGGCAATTCCTCCTTCACCGGTCATTGATAACTACACTCTCAGCGAAATGGGGAGACCTTGTAACAAAGCTGCAAACACATCTTACGATGCAATATTTACATGTCATGGGACGGGGTCGACACCTGATTCGGTCGTTTGCGGCTTCGTTGCTACAACACGCAGTGGTCAATCTAGCCCCCCTTCGACACAAATGGGAACACGACCTGGGCTGACAATTCACAGATAAGGACTGGGAGCGGGCGCTGGCTAGCCCAGTCGAAATCCCCAGGAATGCTACATTTAGACACATCCAATACTACATCACGCAAAGAGCGTACCTCACGCCAGCCAACATCAACAGATACTATCACCGCACCGACTCAGCCTGCCCCAGATGTACTACCGTGGATGCAGACTTGGTGGACATGCTTTTGGGCTGCACTAGACTGACCGAGTACTGGATGGGCGTGGCAAGCATGCTCAGCGCCTGCACGGAGAGAGAAATACCTTTCACTGGCCAACTTATGAGATTAATCACCAAAACATGGAAAACACCTGACCCCCCCTCACATACAGGCATGGAGGCGTTCCATCCTTGTATGGGCCAGGGCCGAGGGTTTAACGATTCGACGTGAGGAAATCATGGGCCTTAGGAAAATACCTATATCCATCAGTTGGGAGGTGATTCTGACGGCACTGCAACAATATACGGATCAGCCAGATCAACCCATACATGTATCTGACCCGGTGGAGTGACTCCGCATGCACGTCCAACACCCTTCCCACCGCTTATAGGCACCAAACTTGTCTTCTAGCTGTGTATTGACACCAACCACCACGGCAATAGATAGTGGTATACTATGTGACACGCACAGAAAACTGGCAGCTGCATGGAACTACTCCAGCTCTTTTCCAAGTCCTGTAACCCGCCTCCCCCATGTTGTATTTTCCCCCCTCCTTCATCGAATATACAATATGTCCGATACACATAAGCTGAGCAGGATTTGGTGTGATGTTTGCTACGTAACACATCTATACAGCACATAATGTACTACAATATATGTGATGTGACCTGATAATTGTACCATGTATGAGCTGACACGCCATCCTATCTGCTGCGGAAACATGTGTGTGATGCACCATAAATGTATGAGAAAAGATAAAGACTGTGGCTACATGGTGTAGCAGTATGTCTTAAATGCTAGATTTCAAACTGCAAAGCCTACAAAACAAAGATATTTACACACAAAAAAATGAGTTAATCAACAGTAGTGTACTAGGTGCAACAGTAGTGTACTAGGTGCTGGTGTGGCAGGTCCGGCTTGCCAAAAGGGAGTTGTTTGTATTGTACAGCTGCACAGTGGGGAGGGAGGAGCGTTGGGGGGGGGGGGGCAGCAGTGATCTATGTTCCAAAGTTCCTTAGCACTTCAACGTGCCTCCGCACCCCTTAGTCCTGCACCAGGGCTCGAGTCGGGGTACCACATGGGTGGACGGCGTCCCCCCACTTATTTTACTGGGAGCTCGATAACTGGAGCAAATGGCGCCACACATTCACTCTCTGGCCTGAGATCGGAGCTCATTCAGAACACTGCTCACGCGCTTGCTTCTCTGATGCAATCGCATCTAAGGGGTGAGCGAAGGGAGGCAATGAGTCTGATGGTGCAAGCCACCTTTCGTGATGTCACTTCTTGTCGTGACGTCAGCGTCCCCCCACTTCTTTTTTTTAGGACTTGTGCCCTGTCCTGAAACCATCCCCATTGGTGCTGTGCTAGCAGGTATGGGCAGCCATTACGTTGTCCTTACCCCCCACGAAAGGCTCCCCTAGCGCACTGAGCCGCCCTCTGCAACTGTGTCCTTCCCAGCTTTAATAGTTCTGGGGGTGCGGTAGGCCTCCTACCGCTCTCCCTGTGAGTCCCACCTCCCACGGCAAAAGCGCTACCGATATCTTGTATGGTCGTGCAGGCCCAAAGGATCGATTCACAGGTAAGGGCAAGCCGGAGACTTCACTCACGGTGTACCCCTGACCAGGTCTCCAGGCGCTGCAATACAAGGGGCGGCTGCGTCCCCACAGATGGGAGAGAGCCGGCCTCCTCTGATCTTGGCTCCCCTAGCCTCCGTCCAGCTCCACGAACAGACCTTACCACCAGCTGGGCAGATGCCGCAGCCAGTCGGCCGCTCAGCATCTCCGCAGCAGGTCTCCTCACGGTCTGCCGTGCCCCCGTGGCGGGCGAGGACCATCTTATCCTTCGACAGGCAGTGCACCGAGCCCGGCTGCGGTCGTTGCCTTCCGCCTCTGTCGGCTTCGCCTCAGTTCCAGCCGCCTCCGCCAGGCAGATATCCTCAGGACCGGATGGCCTGATCAAGCTACATTTTGTTCCCGGCCCCTTGTGACTCGGCCCAAACCTCTGCTTGCACACCCAGCTCTCAAGCACGGACTGGCTCCAGACTGGTGTTGCTCTCCAGCTAGGACGCCAGAATCTTCAGCAGTCATTGGGAGATCTTGTGTGCTCTCTCCAACCACAAATGGGCATGGATATTGGTGGATTGTAGGTTTTAGCTGCAGTCTCTCTACTGAGCGGCCATCTTGCTGCACGGCGAAGCTCCGCCCAAGGGCGTGGTTTAAACATGTGAAATATAACCCCTATGCTTCACACACCTCCACCCACCCCCACCCCCACGCCCCCAACCAGTATTCAGATGACTGTGAGTTTTTTTTTTTTTTTTTTTTTTTTTTTTTGAAACCGTTTATTGCAGTTTGAAAAGTTACAGGTATGGGCCTACAACCACACGGCCGGCCGCTAGAGCATCAAAAAACATATTACATGCATACAGCAAAAAGTCTCACAGCGGTGCAAAGTAGGTAAACAGGAGCAATCAATGGTGCAGGCCTCACGGCTCCCTGCCCACAGTACGGTTCCATTTTCTTAAAACAAAACAACATAAACAAACCACAACCGCAAGGCAACCCTCGATCCAAAGTGACAACACGTGCTCCATAAGTGGGGGATCCAAACCAGCAGCAAAACTCTGAAGAGGGGGACGGGAGTAGATCAGGGACTGGGGGACCGCGCGCCCGCGGCCAAGGGAGGGGGGCCATCTAGGGAGACTGAGCCGGCGAGGCAGCCGGAAGCAGCGGCGGCTCACAAATACCCCCGCGATAGGCGTTCCAGGGGCCCCAGAGTTTCATCCACGCCCCAGGCTTACCCCTCGCCACATACACCACCTTTTCACGAAACATACACCAATCCATATGCTCTTTCCAGGCCGACACCGCAGGGGGCCTCTGGGATCCCCACAATTGAGCAATATCGCGCTTAGCTATCATGTATCCCAGAGTCACCCACCGCGTCTGCGGTGCCGAATAGTCATTAGGTTCCCAGACATTCAGCAAGCATCTCCTCGCTTCAGGCAGTAGCGCGACACGCGTGACCACTCGCAGAACCCCATGCACACCACGCCAGAATCGCTCCACCTTCGGGCACTCCCACAGTATATGCATGAAAGTCGCCAACGCGCCACAGCCACGCTTACACATTCCGTCACTGGCAAAACCCATACGTAGAAGCCTTGGCCCCGTCACGTAGACCCGGTGAAGGATCTTGAGCTGGACGAAACGAAGGCGAGCCGGGATGGCCACCTCTTTCGGAGAGGCCACCGCGGAAATCCAATCCTCGTCGTCCAGCTCCAGCCCGTCGGCAACCCAAGCCTCGCGGAGACTAGTCAGTAGGCAAGATCTATCGTTAATCAATTTTTTGTATATGAGGGAGATCGTGCTGTCCGGGACATGGCCATCTAGCACTCTGTCCTCCAGGGGGGAAGACTCCGGAATGGATGCAACATCCGGGAAGACGGAGCCCAGCGCATGGCGGACCTGTAGGTACCGAAAGTACTCACTGCCCTGCAGCTGAAACTCCGCCTGCAGCGTCTCAAAAGTTTTGAATCCCCCCCTCGTCCAGAGATCTCCCACCGTGCTGATTCCGATCGTGTCCCACTTCTCGAAGCCCTTCGATGTCCACAGGGAGCCCAACCTCTCAGATGCATACAACGGAGACGCCCGGGTCAAACGGTCCTTCCACCCCATAGCTGCATTAGCCGCGTGCCAGACACGTACCATGACACGCGTCGGTCCCGTCAGACGGGAGTCGGGCGCGCCAGAGTAGAGCGCGCGATTGTAGTCGCCACCGGGTAGGAGCATCTTGTCCATCTCAAATGCCGGATTCAGGGCGGGCCCGTAAAGGCCATGATTAATTGCAGCTAGTTGGGAGGCCCAGTAGTACCGTTTAATGTCCGGAAGGGCGACCCCTCCATCGTACCACGGGAGCGTCAGTTTAGCCAGGGCAATACGCGGCCTCCCGTCCCAGAACAGGCGCCGCTGGAGGCCCTCCACCTCACGAAAGTAACGTGCCGGGACCAAGTCCATGGTATTCTGGAGGGCGTAGAGGAAGCGCGGCAGGGACATCATTTTAAATAAGGCCGCTCGGCCGAGCGGCGAGAGCGGCAGACGCCGCCAGCGCACCACGTCCTCCCTCAAACGCTGGAGGGGGGGCAGCAAGTTCCGCTCATAGCGGGCCTCCGGGTCAAGAGTAATATATATACCCAGGTACCGGAAACCCTGGGAGGCAATCTGGATCGGACAGTCCCGTGGCAGGACCGGAGCCTCCCCGGAAAGCACATAGACACAGGATTTCGCCCAGTTGATGACCAGGCCTGAGTTACGACCGAAGGAGCGCAAAACATCAACCAGGACGATCAATGACTTGCGCGGGGAGGCGAGATACAAAAGGATATCGTCAGCATAGAGGGACACGCGGTCCTCATGCTCGGGGGTCCAGCGGAGGCCACGGATAGAAGGGTGCCACCGCAGCCACTCCGCCAGGGGCTCCAGGGCCAGGGCGAACAGAAGAGGCGACAGGGGACAACCCTGTCGCGTGCCCCGCCCCAGCGCGAATGGGGCTGATACTCGCCCATTCACCACCACCTGCGCCAACGGGCCCGAATATAGCAATTTAACCCAGCTGACGAAACCCGGGCCGAACCCAAACTTCGCCAGCATCGCCCAAATATATGGCCATTCAAGCGTATCAAACGCCATGGTGGCGTCCAAGGACGCCAAGATGGCCGGCTCCCGCAAAAAGGGGACACGCGCGAGCACCCCGTGTAAGCGCCGCAGATTGAGCGCCGTGTTGCGGTGTGGTATAAAGCCCGATTGGTCTTGGTGGACCAAATCGCCCACCACTCCAACCAACCGGTTGGCCAACACCTTGGCAAGGATTTTGGGCTCCGCGTTCAAAAGCGAAATCGGCCTATAGGATGTGACTCGTTCACGGGGCTTCCCCTCCTTATGAATCACCACAATTGTAGCCAGACGCTGGTCCAGCGGGAGGGAGCCCTTCGAGTGGGCCGCAAGGAACATCGCGCGCAGGTGGGGCGCCAACACGTCCGGGCGTAGCTTGTATAGCTCAATGGGAATACCATTGGGGCCCATGGCCTTGCCGGATGCAACCGAGCGAATAGCCGAGGCAATTTCGTCCGAGGTGGGAGGGGCGTCCAGCGAGTCCCTATCCTCCACCGTAAGGGAGGGCAATGCGATGTCCCGAAGCAAGGCACGGGAATCTTCCTCCGAGCAGGGAGAAACCGGGGAGTAAACTTCGCGGAAGTAATCCGCGAAGCAGGAGACAATGGCTTCCGGCTCGGTGACACACACGCCATCCACGCTCTCAATCAAAGGCACCACGCGGCTCGCTCTCTCCCTCTTATCCAACCACGCAATCAATTTGCCAGCCTTGTCACCCACATCATACAATCGCCCCTGCTGCTCTCTACTGAGGCCCCTGGCCGCCTCCGTGACGAGGGCCCGATAGGCCGCCTGCTTTAAATGCAAAACATGCAACTTGGCGTCTGTTACCCCGCTCCCCAGGTCACCCTCCAGTTCTGCAATCTCGGCCTCAACCCGGGTCACCTCCTCCCGCTCGCGCCGCCGGGCATTGGAAATAAAGGAGAGGGCCTCCCCTCTAAGAACCACCTTGAAAGCCTCCCACAGGGAGATGGCAGACGGGACCGACCCCACATTCTCATCGAAATAGCGCTGTAAGGATTTGATCAGGTCGGCACCGAATGGTGGGGTCGCGCAAATACCATGCATTAATCGGGGCCACCCTGCCATCCCCCCTCGGGAAGACATCGAAATGCAACAACAATGGGGAGTGGTCTGAGATACCCCGTGCCAAATGGCGCACCTCCCCCACCCTCCCTGCATGGGCCGCCGGGACAAGGATGTAATCAAGCCGCGAGAGGCTACCATGGGCCCCCGAGTGGAAAGTGTACTGTTGCAATACAGGATGCTTCAAGCGCCAGCAATCTACCAGGCCCAGCGTGTCTAAGAGGCCGGGCAGCCACGCCTGTGCCCGGGGGAGGTCCCTAGGGGGATGGCGATCCATAGACCCAGAGGCAACCGCATTAAAGTCCCCTCCAACCACCAACAGGCCACTCGGAAGGTCCAGAAGGAGGCGCCCTAGATCCGCAAAAGTGGTGGCTTGTAACCCAGGCGGGACATAGACTGATATAAAGATAAACACTCTACCCTCCATGCGTCCCACCAGAACAGTGTAGCGTCCCCTCTCATCATGGCGCACCTCGTCAATCTCAAACGGGAGCGAGTTCTTGACCATAATACCCACCCCCCGCGAGCCCGAAGTGAAGCCGGAGTGGGCCGCCAAACGATAACCCCGCCGATTCATTGCATGAAAGGTGTTACCTATAAGGTGCGTCTCCTGCAGGAAGACAACATCCGGTGAAATGCGTTTTAAATACTGCAGGACCACACCACGCTTAATCCTATCCCCCAGGCCGTTAACATTCCATGACAACACAGTCAAATCCCTACCCCCCATCATACGTCGAAACAATCGGTCGTCCCCCACCGAGCATCTTAAGAACAATAAAACAGTTGCGGGTTTGCCCTGCGGTGCTAACAAACAACACACCCCCCCCCACCCCCCGGTCCCAACAGAACTCCCCCCTCCCTGCACCCCTGCATGAGCCCAGACAGCCCCCCCAAAGTGCAGTGTGCCTGTCGCCCCATAGCTAAGTACTAACTAGTCCCCCAGAGGAGGAGGGAAGCCCCCAGCAGACCCCACCCGACCTCCATGGGAGGGGAACATACGAAAGCAATATGTGGTAAAGGAAGAACATCCCGAGCAAGGCCTATACAGTCACCCCTCAATTCTGATCCGGCGGGCCCTCCCCGCCAGCCGCGCTCCCCCCGCCCCGATCTCCAGGCAAAGTGTCCAACCAGTCCCCAGCCGCCTCGGGCCGGTCGAAGAAGTGCGTACGGCCATCCACCTCCACCCTCAGCTTAGCCGGAAAGAGCATTGAGTACTTGAGGTTTAGGTCCCTTAGGCGACGTTTAATACCAAGAAAGCTCTGCCGCTGCTTCTGGACCGCCGGAGTAAAGTCTGGGTAGAAGTGTACATCCATGTTGTCCAGCCGGACCGGTCCCTGTTGCCTGGAGGTCTGGAGGATGGCATCTCTGTCCCGAAAATTAAAAATCCGGGCAATAAGAGGCCGCGGCGGGGCACCGGTCTTAGGGCGGCCCCCGGGGACCCGGTGGGCACGCTCCACCGCAAAAAGCTTACTCAGCCCCCGGGGCTGGAGATGGGTCAGGATCAATTCTTCCACGAAGAGATCCGCCGCCTCCGCCTCTCGGCCCTCCGGCACACCAATAATACGGACATTATTCCTCCGGGCCCGACCCTCGGAATCCTCCAGTCGCCGGTCCATCAGGGCGCTCACCTGGCCAAGCCGGCGCACCTCCTTCTGGAGGGCCACCACGTCCGTCGTGAGGCCCGTTGTGGTGTGGGCCAGGGAGTCGACTCGGTCGTTTGTTTTTCACAAGGCCCACATCCACCAGGACCGAGTCAATTTTTTGCGCCAAGGTATCGAAACGCTGGTCCACTGAGGCCTTCATCTCTGCGATGGCGCCCATGACGTCCCGGAGGGTCAGATCCACTGGGTGAACAGATGCCTCCGTCGGGCCCACCGGGGGTGACCGCGATGTCTCCGGAGAACCCTTGTGGAGCGTGTAGCGATCCATACTATTGGCCTGGTGCGCCGTGCCACGGCGGGTTGTCTTCATCTTCGCCCGGTCGCCATCTTGTTTGGTGGACATGCTGGCCCTTCCACCGTCGTGCCAAGATCTCCAAACAGGCCACTATACCAATTCACGGGCTCCGGGGGGGGGCGGGGGCGACCACCGATCCGCAGGGCGACCCACAGCCGGCGGGTCAGCCGGGCACTTGGACAAGACCACACCACCGCACCCCGCTCCGCAGCCCGACCCCGCTATAAGCAAGGAGGGCGCAAAAGCGAAAGTGAAAGTGCGGGGTACGCGAGTCGCCCAGCCCCGCTCGCCGCTGTTGTTCACTTTGTCCCCGGATCGCCCCACCACTCCAATCCGGGGGGCCGGCGAGGAGAAGGCCGCAACCTTTGGTCGACGCTCCCGCCGGTGTTCGGGGTCCGATTCGGGCCCAAAAAACGGGTGGCGCCTCCGCTCGGGTTCCCAAAGACAGTCCCCTCAACAAGGACAGGATATCACCAGGATTAATTCAGGAGGTCGCGGAGGTCCTCGGGAGCCTCGCACCTACGCGGCCATCTTGGTTGCGCGCTAGGCTCCTCCTCCCGACTGTGAGTTTTTTGGTATTACATCCCGACATACCACCTATAAACAAACATTGACCATGCAGCTAAAGCACGAGTGCCACAAAGGTCTCGCATTTTCAAGAGTTTGAGGTATTGGCATTGCAAATGACAATGCCTTTTGTTTGTGTTTTGAAAACCTGCAAGCAGTGTTTACGCACCGCTTGCAGGTTTTCAAAACTCATAAATAAAAGGCATTATCATTTATAATGCCAATAGCTCAAACTCTCTCAAATGAGAGGCCTATTGTACTGCAAATGCTTGTTTTTTATTACTGATGTGTGTAGTGCTGGGCCTCAGGCCCTCATCACGGCAATGATGGACTCGGACACCAGGGTCTTTATAGCAGTAACTCGCCTCGAGCACGTGCACCCGGGCCTTTTTATTAGCGGGGCCACGTCACTCGTGACACCCGTGATGGATGGGTGTGGGGGTGCAGTGTGTCCAGCCCTCAAGGGAGTGGCTGGAAGTACAGCTTCCTGCGGAACACTAGAATGTGTCCCGCAGGACATTACATTCCTCCCCAACTTTATTGAGGAACAAACAAAACGTTAGTCCAACCTGTGGGGACAAAACAAACAGTTATCTAAATACCACAGGGTCCATCGGTCTTCTGAGTCAGGTGGCAGGACGACGTCAGACAGGAGCTGGTGACTGGGCTTGCAGCAGGACCTTTTCGGCGGACCCCCGTAGTTTAACCTGAGGGGTTCAGGACACGACCGCTGGCTTGCAGACGTCCGCTGCACACCGTCAGTTCGCTGACGATGACATGTCTTGCTGTCTTGCAAGGCTTCCACTTTGCTGACGTCGCTGATGGTTTGTGGTGAGTTCTAACAGGTCTTTTTAGTGGGTTGCGTCATGACCATGGATGGAGTCTCAAGTGAGAATTCACAGAGGTGTTGCTGGACCGACTGTCCCTGTTGAACTGCTTGGTTGTGACCGGTAACCTGGCGGTGGGGCAATGTCACTCCTCGCTCTCCCGCCTGGGGAGGCCCGTCGGGGTTGCTGCGGGACTGTAGGAGGGCTGCGCTGGGGGCCGCTTGTGTGCAGTCTGGGGGCAGCTGCAGGACCGCTGAGGGGCCGTTACTTAGTCGCACGCACAACCCTCAAGGGTGGATGAGTCTTGGTCAAGACTTGCACTCGCTGCCGTGGTTCCGGTGTAGGCCAGGTTCACAGGTGGCTTCTGACTTCTTTAGTCAGCTGGTGTGGCAACGGTGTCCAGTCCATCGATACTTAGGGAGTGGTATTTGACGCATGTGCTGATGGCTCGCGTGATGGCGGTTGTCAGCCATGTGGTGAGTCGGAATGACAGGTGGTGGTGACTTGCTGGCAGAGTTTGGATGGCAGGAGGGACTTAGCAGCCTGGTGTCTCCGCTTTGTTGAGGTTGATCTTTAGTAGCGGCTTGACACGTAGAGTGTACGGATCCTCTCTTGCCTGTTTAGGGGCCACTGCTGACTCCATTTTGAGGCGGTGTGAGTGCGGGCACTCTGTGCTGATCTTCAACCGTGGTATCTGCGGACAGGAGCAGGGATGCCGCTTGACTTAGACTGCCGATGCTTGGGGATGGACGGTCGCCTGGGGAAGCGTTTGGATGAGACGCGGTTGGCGCTTGCTGCAGCTTATGTTCGGTTCACCCATGAGGCTGTATCCAGGGACGTCGGTCCGCCTTGGTGGCTGTCTGGTGTGTCAGGGTGTGCTCTTGGCTTGCTGTGAGTCCTCGGTCTTCTCCCTTTTGTTGGTCTGTTCAGCCCACCTGTGTTCCTCCGATTTTCTGGGTGACAGGGCTGTCACTCTCTTCTTTCTTCGAGGGCGTTGCGCTTAGATCTCGAGGCAGCGCTGTCATGGCACCAGCTTCTGCCTTCGCTCCGGCGTGCTCCTTGCTTGCTGGGCGACGGGACATCTGGTCGCGTGTCGCTGGGTGTTGGAGCGCATGTAGCTGTGGTGGCTTGCCACGTGGGGTGTGCGGCGACTCTCTTGTCTGTTGTGGGTCACTGCCGACTCCATCCTGAGGCGGTGCAAGGGAGGACACACTGTGTTGCATCCGGCCCACTGCGGGGCTTCACTGGTGCAGTAGAGATGTGGTTGCTCTCTGTGCTGCGTTCAGCAGTGCTTCTTTGTGGAGATGTCTGTCTCTCGGGCGCCTGCTCGTGCTGCCAGATTCACTGGTGCAGTCTTCTGCACGTGCTCGGTCTTCTCTTTTTGGGACGTGGACGCTCTCTTATGGCACTTGGGGTGCCTGTGGTGTGGTTGGCGGCTGTGCCTGTTCACCAGTCGGAGCGGTTGATGCGACCTCTTCACTGGCGGTAGCGTCGGGCAGCCACGTGTCTTGCGTGCTCTGCCCCCGTCTTTCTTGTGCTTTTGGTGGGGATAGCTATCTCGGCATAGTGCCGTCTGGCTGGTCTCTCACCTTCGCTGGTGGTGGCTATCTTGGGTGGTACTGCTTGCATTTGGCTCTGGGTTTCTGGCGGCTCTCTGTGGGGTTTGTCAGTCTCTCCCTGTGTTTTGCAGGGGGTGGCAGGCAGTGCCCCTTCTACTGCCAGGGTCATGGGGCGTAGGAATGCTGAGACTACTCCGTATGTACCTTGTCGTGCTGAGCACTGCAGGCACTTGCGTGTCTGGGCGGGCCGCTTGCCATGTGGGGCCGTTTGGGCCATTGCATCGCTGATTGAGTCTGTGTATGGCTTTCTTTGGGGGCTGACTTTTGAAAAACAGTTCCTTTTGCCCCTTTCTTGTGCTTGACTTGCCTGCCATGCTGACTGTTGGTGGTGGGGAGAGGGTGGTGCTGTAGTCAACATGCTGCGCTGGACAGGACAGCTTCTGTGCCTGCTGGAGGCGCTTCCTGCGCAGGGTTACCTTAGAGAGTCTGCTGGATACTGGAGGTCATGCAATCGGTTTCCTTATGAGGGCCGTTTCTCTGTGGGCTGTGTTTGACTTCCTGCCAGGCAGACAGGGGTTGTCCTGACAGGTTCCTTTCCCTTGCAGTTACTTGTGGTGGGGTAGTATGACCATTGATAGCAATGCTGTGGCCCTTTCGCACCACACAGGCCTCTGTATCTTTTGTTGCTGCAGAGTTGGGACGGCTGCAGTACCACTGGTGGCCACCGGGCAGCAGGACAGTGCGCTTCTGTGTTTAGTGTCCCGGCCTTCCTTCTTTGAGCTGCGTTCTGGGTGGTTCTTGCCTACAATGCGGGGAGGTTACCTTTGCTGCTTCAGGGGCGGTGGGTGAAGCGTTCACCTGGCTGTGCTGCAGGGCTTTCTTGTCCACGGCCCACTCGTGTCTCTTCAGTGAAGAGTAGCAGGTATGCAAGGGTGATGGTGGCCCACATCACGGCAATGATGGACACGGACACCAGGGTCTCTATAGCAGTAACTCGCCTCGAGCATGTTCACCCGGACCTTTTTATTAGCGGGGCCACGTCACTTGTGATACCCGTGATGGATGGGTGTGGGGGTGCAGTGTGTCCAGCCCTCAAGGGAGTGGCTGGATGTTCAGCTTCCTGCGGAACACTAATATGGGTCTGGCAGGACATTACAATGTGATTGGTGTTACTACTAAATATTGACCCCAGAATATCGTGGTCATAGAAAATTGAGAACACAATATCGAAAGGCAAGCGCATACAGAGAAGTATAGCGTTACTATTCCTAACTCCACATACACACACCAAGTGATTCTGTGTGAAGCAATTTGTGGAATTTTTTGGGTACATATTAAAGCAATGTGGTGAATCATGCTTAAGCTTATCTCCCGGCCAACTAACTTAGATGAGGTAGAGGAAGTCGCTGAGCAAGCAAATTTCTAACTCAACCATTATTAGACACCATGTTGACATCACTGCCCCTTTTTATTTCCTCTTTTTCTAACTCCCCCCACTCTGCTAAATTTGCACATTAAGAACTTTGGGATAAATATTGCACCCCATGCATGTTGGGATAAAAACTGCTCGCATTGAAGGTGGGGGATAATTCAGCACTAGGCCTGTTCTTGCACAATTTTAACTGATGTCGGTGGTACTAAAGTGTTGCAGTGTAGATGGGGGGGCCCCTCCGGACCCAGTCATTAGCTCTCAGGCCAGTGTACTGTGCTGAGGGGGGCCCTGGAGCTCAGGGAGAGGTGGTGAGGAGAGGGGGAGGAGTGCACCGCCGGGGCTGCAGGGGCCTGTGTTACAGCATTGTTTTTACAGATTCTGATTGTCGATTTTATCTTATATTATGGAAACCAGTGTAGGGCTTGCAAACATGAAAGCGTCAAAATGAATAAACATTTATGGTGACAAATGCCTCATTGATTATCATATTAGTTATAGGTAGTTAGGGTTATAAACAGCAAAAAATATAATTGTAGTAGTCGAACATAATGCAAACTCTTCTGTGCTGGTCTTTAAAACTTTCCGTGAAAGAGAAGAGTCTGAAAACTGACACAGACTAGAAATAGTACAATCTAAAAGTACCAATCGATAGAAATCGAAAAGCTGGAATGGGAACTGTCACAACGTTCATGACAGTAGCCCTTGGCCCAGAAAGGAGAGCATGCTGTTGGCAAAGGTAAAAACAAAAATTAAATGAAAAAGGGGTTAGGGCCATTGGCAAAACAAACTAAATGAAGGGAGAGCTTGTCACATGGCCCCTGGAACTGAAGTGATGTTTTTTAATGCGAAAGTGCACATCGGCAAAATGGCACCACTCACAGGGAGTGGAGCTAATGGCTGAAGTGGGCTGATCCATTGCCTCATGTTATAAGCTTTGATGAGCGGAAGCAAAATAGGAATGACAAGTTAACACACGAATGGAGGAAGACCCAAAGTTCCTCTATGTTTGTATATGTGTGTGTGCACATATATATATTCACTGAAAAAAACCAAACGTTTCAGGCACGTTATAGTTAGGAATTCGCTTCTAAAAAAAACTTAGAAATTCACTGAAAAAACCATAGGTTTCAGGTGCGTTCTAGTTAGTTGGACATTTCACTCGTACAAAACCATTGAAATTCCCCCGTTATAGTTAGTTCAGCTAACTATAACTCGCGCGCCTGCAATGCACTGCTGATGACGTCACATATTACATCACTCATGACCTGTTCAGTGACATCTCAAATGACATCGCTGATATCTCAAATGACATCACTGATGACATCACTGATGACCTCATCCAGTGACTGTGTGTTTTTCTGAAAATTAAATATGTTTTATATATGTATATCTCAAGGTCGATGGAAGAATAAATGGGTATATAAGTGTCTGAATGGATGATTTTTTTAAATGAAAAATTGATTGTATAACTGACTGATTAAGTGTATCTTAGTGAATACGTGGGTTAGTGATTGTTTAAATATGTAAATATCTGTAGCAGTCTCTCACTTTGTGTAAAAGTGGCTGCATGGGTTGGTGAGTAGCTACATGAGTGTCTATATAGGTTATTAGTTGGTTTTTTGAGTATCAGTATGAATGTCTGAGTGTCTGTATGGTTCGGTGGGGGTGTTACATAGTGCATAGATGCATGAATGAGTGACTCACTGGACTGTATGGGTGAATGAGTGTATGTATAGGTGTGTTAGTGAGTGAATGACTGTCCCAATAATGTCTTTATGAGTAACTACATATGTTTTAAACTAGTATATGTGACTATTGGTGTATATAAATGAGTATATGTGAGAGTGAGAGATTGAAAGAGTTTCTGTATGAATAAGTATGTGTTTCTATAAGTGATTGTTTAAAAGACTAAGTATGTGTAAGTTTCTGTAGAAGTGTGGTGGTGTGTGTATAACTGTATATGCAAGTAAATGGATGTTTGATTCTTTATTAGCATGAGTGACTGTGTGTGAGCAACTCTATGGATGAGTGACTGTATAGGACTGTTGGTGAATGAGTGGATATGTATGTGGATTAGAATTACTGAATAGGTTGTTGTAACTGGTATTGGTATGTCCATTGTTTTGAAAAGGTTAGTTTCTATTTTTGAATGTGTGTATCAAAGGTTATATTAGGGTCAGAGGAGGTCTGCCACTCTATCACAAGGATTTGAGATGTCATGAGTGATGTCACTGACCATGTCATGAGTGATGTAATATGTGACGTCATCAGCAGTGCATTGCGGGCGCGCAAATTATAGTTAGCTGAACTAACTATAACGGGGGAATTTCAATGGTTTTGTACGAGTGAAATGTCCAGCTAACTATAATGCCCCTGAAACCTATAGTTTTTTCAGTGAATTTCATAGGTTTTTTAAATGCTAATTTCTAACTATGCCTACAGAGATAGGACATGTGAAGAAAGAAGAAAAAATGCACAGAAAGAAAAAAAAAGATGTAGAAAGCAACAGAAGTCCTCAAAAACGAAGAAAAGTGCAGGAAGAAGGAAAACGTGCAGAAAGAACAAACAGAAGAGCAGAAAGAAGCCTTGTTGCAAAATCATCCTGTACCCTCAACCTTTTCAGACAGATACTGGTGGTAACAGTCTGATTAACCTGTCCTAGAGCCAGTGCTATGTTAAAAGACACTTAGAATACAGTGAAAACACCTACATACACTAGGGAACACTATGCGTTGGGGTCCCCCTGTGATTAGGATGACTTCCTCTGTAAGCCCCTAGTATATAATAGGGCAGGGGGATTCAAACTACCTCTTAAAATGCGCCACAGGGCATGTTTGCACACGTCGCCTTAGGCCCCGTCCCCTCCCTTCACCACTGTGTAAACGCGCCCTGTGGCCGTTCTAAGTTGAGAGATTAAGTCTACTTGAATCCTAAGGGTCCCTAGGGTCAAACTAGCCCACTAGGTACCGCCAGTAAGCGCCACAGAGCTGCGTTGCAGAGAGGTGTAAAAAGGGGCATGGCCTCAGAACACCTGTCTGCAACGCAGCTCCCTGGCGCATACTGGAGATACCTGTTGGGCTAGTTGGCCCTCAGGGACCCTCAGTATTGAAGGGGAATTAATTCCCCAACTTACAACTCGCCAGGGGGCGTGTTTGCACAATGGTGAAGGAAGGGGGCGTGGCCTGAGGTGACATGTCTGCAAACATGCCCTGTTTGCACACATGTCACCTCAGGCCCCGCCTCCTCCCTTCATCACTGTGCAAACGCGCCCCGTGGGGTGTTTTAAGTTGGAGGATTAACTCCCCTTGAATCCTGAGGGTCCCCAAGGACCCCCAGTATTCAATGGGAATTCGATCCCCATCTGAAAACGCGCCAGGGGCGCGATTGCAGAGTGCTGCAAGCAGGGAGCGTGCCCTCCGGCGCGATGCATGTCTTTTATTTATTTATTTTAAGAAGGGGGGCTGTGTGGCCCCCCTTCTTTTTCTAATTTATTGGCCCTGGGGACCCCATCTCACATGGCCTGCCCCTGAATTGTTTTTTTTTGTTTTTTAATATGGAAGGGGTCCGCGTGGCCCCCTCCCGAGGCCTTAATCGGCCCTGGGGCCCCATCCCCCGGGGCATGGCCTTTTATTTTTATTTTTTTAAATTCTTTAGGAGGGGGGCTGCGTTGCCCCCCTCCTCAGGCCACTTATGGCCCTGGGGACCCCATTCCCGGGGCCGGCCTTTATTTTATTTATTTTTATTTGGGGAGGGGTGCCGCGTGGCCCCCCTCCTGGGCCAATTGTAGCCCCGGGTACCCCATCCTCCGGAGCTGGCCCTCTCTGTTGGGGACCGTGGGGGGGATCCCCAATCCCCCCACGGGTCCGCCGGCTCCCCGCGTCCCACGGGAGCCGGCATTGCTTTTCCACATGTTGAGCTGCTAATATGTAGCTCCCCGTGTGGAAAAGCAATTTGGTTTGCATTTTGAAAGAGAGAGTAGGTTTCCTGCTCTCTCTTTCAAAATCCAAACCAAGTTTGCTATGGCAGGGCGGGACACTGTAGGAGCCGGCCTTTGGGGGTGGCAGTCCCCAGGGCCATGACAAGGCTCCAGGAGGGGGGCCGCGTGGCCCCCCTCCCACAACTTACAAAGCCCCTGGGGCTGGAGGGGTCCGTCGCGGACACCCCAATTTAATATGTAGGTCCCCGGGGAGGTGGCGGTCCCCGGGCGTGTGGAGGGGCTTGAGCCCCCCCCCCCCCCACAGGTTATTTTTTTTTTTTTTTAAAGCCATGGTGGGTGGCGGTCCCCGGGGCTGCGGGGGGGGGGGGGGCAGGATGCCGGTCCCCCGCAATAACAATTAAGTAGAGCCCCGGGAGGTGCCGGACCCCAGGGCTTGGAGGGGCCATAGAGGCCCCCCCCAACATTAAACTAAGAAGTCCCCGGGGCTGCGGGGGTGCAGTGAGACGCCCCCCCCCCCGCAATTGTTTCAAAAGCCCCGGGGGTGGCATTCCCTGGGGCTGGGGGGCCCCTTTGGGCCCCCCATCCCAATACAAATATTGCCCCCGGGATTTGGCCCACCCGGGGGCTAAATATTAACGAAGCTCGTTTTTTAAAAAAATTCGGCCAAAATTTGTACCGGGTGCGTGAATCTCGCCAATTTATTTTTTTTTTCTTTTTTTTTTCCCCTTTTTTAAATGCTTTTATGGGCCCTGGGGGTCCTTGTGGGACCCCCTGGGCAGGCCTAGGGGGTCAGGGTGTTTCTACCCTGCCCCAACCGGCGCCAAAGTTATTGGAAATAGAATGTTGTGAATTTCCTATGAAAAATAGGTCCCAACTATAACTACCTACTGGCGAGCGCCAGTAGGTAATATATATAATTCTTTATACACACACACATTTATAAATATATATTTTATTTTAAAGATAAGTCTGGCTAGACAGCTAAGGGTGTCTTTATATTAAAAGACTTAGAAATATTTTACTTCCCCCTGAAAACTAAAATTCAACGGTATTCATAGAACATTACAGTATTGCAGTGAAACTACAACTTTAAGTCCTAACATTGATGGAAATGCCTGCCCTCTCTTGTATGCCGTGACTGACAATAGTCCATTCCATAAGCCTTGAAGGCCTCCTTCAGTAGTTGTCATTCTTTTCATTGTCTGCTCTACTCTATCGACCCGTGATGTGTTTTACGGTGTCATCTCGATCTTTGCAAAGGGATCCGTAACATAGCACAGCCCAAAACAACTAGTTGCTGTTAGAACACGACGGAATGCGATGATTAAAATACGCAGGGCAGTGGGAGTATGTTTGAGGTTTCAAAAATCTTTGACATTTTTTAGTATAATGGCCATATCATTTTAAGAAATCAAATACATCCTGCCTGTTTGAGGGAAATGCAGGAGAGATGTACTATAAAATAAAACAAAAATAAGCCTAACTTAGAGGTAGTTAACATCTTTAGTCTGCGGCTAATTAGGCAGGTTTTTATCCTTGCAGCTCACTTAATGCTTGTTTACAAGGCAGGGATTTTCTATCTATTTGCGAGTTATGGTCGCCAGCATTTTTCAAAAATGTGTTAATATGTATTCCGAGGTAGTTGCGATCCCCTTCACGCTTTCAGAAGTCTTAAGGAGTTAAATGTGATTATTGACTTCCACTGCTACATTAGACCTGTTGGGATATCAAAGACCGGTATGAAGGAAACTTCAGTACATATCCTTTTGAAAAATATATAAATATTTCTTTAGCATTGATTGACGCGTGAACTAATTGGCCTAGAGATAATACTGCCCTTTTGCAGCACACGCTAGTTTAATCTAGGGTGGCATCCTGGCAGGTGATGTTTTTTTTATTTTCTTTTAACCACCATCGTGGGACGTGGAAAAGACGAAAAAATCTGCAATTTTCCTCCAATCGCGTGGTTCACGATCCGGAAAATAGAAAATGATCATTACAAGTACAGTTTTTGTTTTTTAATTCAGTGACTGCAAATAATCAAGCTCTTGCTTTCAGGAATGAGCTGCATCCATGCCGAGACCAGCAGGTAGCGGTACATGGGCAGAGTTGGCGTCAATAAATGCATCTTCACGTTTGTACTGATTGATAATTCATAAAATCCTCTTGGGACCCAAGTTGGTTTAGCATAATAAGAATACTGTATTCAGAGCTGTTTTCTTTCTCTCTTACTGATGGGTGCATTTTAATAAGCCAAATGTCAACAGAAACCAGGAAAGTAGACAATGGAAAATATGAATTTTGTTTTATCCTAGTATTTTTCAGAATGCTCTCTTTCAATAAATTGTATTTTCACTTAATTGCTTACTTTATGCCATTTGGGAAATTTTAGCATCGGAAATGTAGATTGCAATGTGTTGGTAGACAGTGACATTCATTTACTGGCAGATTGGTGCATCGCAGTGCATGCTAACTGCATACACATCAGCTCCTTATCTCCAGCAGCCTTCTGCCAGATGCAATGTTAACATTATCGTGAAGGTTGTCAACAAACGCATCTTCATTAAAACTGTTGGCACTGAGACTCGTAAAAAAAAAAATTGAAGACCCTGATAAGTACTTGTTTAATTACTAAAGTTGGGATTTATTTTCGTTGGTCGCGCCTTCTGCAGCTATTCGCGGGAGAAAATGCAAGGAAAGCCACAGATGCGGTTTAACTGTGCGTTTTCTTCCTCATTAGATGCGTGTTTTGCACCCAGCCTTAGAACTACCACTGAGGGGCGCTACTGCTCATATTTTATTGTTTTTTACTCTGCGTGGCTTTCAGAGTTGGGCAAGTGGTGGAGTCCGCCGTGGTTACATGCCGGATTAGCAGCATTTGACCGTGGCTACGAGTTTTTTTTCAGGCCCGTTCGTGCTTGTCGTTTCGTCGGCTTTTATTATTATTATCGGTAATAAGTCATCAAAATTGGTGACGATTGTATTGTGCTTGTTGAACAGTCGGACACTAGACAAGATGAAGGTGCCGAGTATAAACGCTTAAAGATGAACACGTTGGGAAAGAGCACGTGCCAGCCGTCTGCAGTGTGTGGGCTCACTTCTTGTAATACGGAAGTCCCACCTCATGGTTCACAGTGGTTGTAGCCTTACCATTCGAGTTCCTCACTTATATCTCTTGTGTTCCAGCCTACACTGTTGACATCTTTTATAATACTTCTGACATTGACTTGGCAGAGATTTGGTAAGTCTTCCAGAGAATATAGTTGTGTCCTTTCTCCAATTATTTTTTAGCATAGGTTGTGGTTATTATTTGAGTGGCAAGTGCTATTTATTAGTGCAATATTAACCTAAATAATGTAAGCCATGAAAATATACTTGGGTCGAAAAGAAGACCATATCTGAACTGTGTGCTTTCCTAAACTGCCTTATGCGAAGATCTGAGAGTGCAAGACGAGACCTAGCAAAACGTTACAAGGGTCACTTTTGCACTGTGCATCAATTGATGCTTAACCAGAGGAGATATGTACTCCTGCTTGTTGTGTAAAATGACCAAACATACGTTGGTATAGGCAATCTTATATTACCTACAGCTAGGCCTTTCTCGCCGTATTCATCTAGCAAGGCTGAAATACACTCATATAAACAGATGCTAACTTTTCAGATTCCCAAGGTGACGTTTTTTCTCGCAAATGCAAAAACAGTTGATGGACAGAATGCAGAACAATGTCATACATTCACCCCAGTAAGAGATCTGGGCCTAAATCCATTGTTTTTTTTCTTACCATGCAATTCCAGTTTGAACCCAGCCATATGCAAATCAGTCTTGACCCTGTGCCTCATGGTAACAGTCCAGCCCGAACTGCCAAGCCAGGTCCTCCCTGGACTGGAAACCAGCATCTGAGGACCGGTTTCGGGGTTTCACCCCTCATCAGCCAGGATAGCTTGATTCCAATGGCAGGGAGAGCATGGGACCCACGCCTGGGCATACCCGTCCCACTCGGGGTGACAAATGCAAAAACAACAACTGATGGACAGAATGCAGAACAATGTCATACATTCACCCCAGTACAGAGATCTGGGCCTAAATCCATTGTTATTTTGCTCACCATGCCATTCCAGTTTGAACCTAGCCATATTCAAATCAGTCTTGACCCTGTGCCTCATGGGAACAGTCCAGCCCGAACTGCCAAGCCAGGTTCTCCCTGGACTGGAAACAAGCAATGGACAGAATGCAGAACAATGTCATACATTCACCCTAGTACAGAGATCTGGGCCTAAATCCATTGTTTTTTTTGCTCTCCATTCCAGTTTGAACCCAGCCATATGCAAATCAGTCTTGACCCTGTGCCTCGTGGGAACAGTCCAGCCCGAACTGCCAAGCCACGTCCTCCCTGGACTGGAAACCAGCATCTGAGGACCGGTTTCAGGGTTTCACCCCTCATCAGCCAGGATAGCTTGATTCCAATGGCAGGGCGAGCACGGGACCCGTCCAACTCGGGGTGACAAATGCAAAAACAGTTGATGGACAGAATGCAGAACAATGTCATACATTCACCCCAGTACAGAGATCTGGGCCTAAATCCATTGTTTTCTTTGCTCACCATGCCATTCCAGTTTGAACCCAGCCATATGCAAATCAGTCTTGACCCTGTGCCTCATAGGAACAGACCAGCCCGAACTGCCAAGCCATGGGGCACAGGGTCAAGATTGATTTGCATATAGCTGGGTCCAAACTGGGGTGGTGTAGTGGGCAAAAGAACGATGGATTTAACCCAGATCTTTTGACTGGAGGAGAATGTTTGCATTGTCAGCATTCCGTCCATCATTTGTTTGCTGTAACACTTTTCGCCCTCAGTGGGATGGGTATGCCCAGACGTGGGTCCCTTGTTCACTGTGCCACTGGATTCATGCTAGCCTGGCTGAAGAAGGGTCATATACCCTGAAACCGGTCCCAGGATGCTTGTGTCCGGTCCAGGGAGGACCTGGCCTGGCAGTTCGGTCTGGAGTGTTCCCATGGGGCACAGGGTCAAGACTGATTTGCATATAGGTATACTACGCACAATCAAGTTACGGTGTTTGGACCTCCATTGTTGGTATATTTTCATATGTTGTCTGCCACAGATGTTGAGTAGCCTTAAGTAATGAGAAGCGTAAATAGTAAAGGAATACAATGGTGTGTTTGTGATCTTTACTCTGAAGTGTAGTTCCAGAAGGAACACGTCAGTGCCAGATTCCTAAGATACTCTTACAGTAAATCTTCCTGAACTATTTGACCTAGACAATGGTTATTCTGGTCATTTGCCTCTGATCCAGCCCTCAGTCTACACAGCACAACCATTACCTAGAGTGATCATGTTTTGCAGACAGTATCGCCGCAGTATACCAGTAGAATACTAACTGCATCCATTTCTGTGAACTTTGTGTTGCAGCTGGTGGCTGGGAGTGTGGTGATGGCGTTTGAAGAAGTCTGCCCTGAGAGAATAGACCTGATTCACAAGAACTACCGGAAGCTTTGTAACTTGCTCGTAGATGTGGAAGAGTGGGGTCAGGTTGTGATCATCCACATGCTGACACGATATGCACGGACACAGTTTGTGAGCCCTTGGAAAGAGGTGAGTCCCACTGTGACAGTACATGAGCATGTTTTTGACTTGAACTGCAATATCTTGGATTTCGTAACACCAAGCACATACCCCTTTCACATGAAGAGATTCGGATAAATTGTTCTCCTGCTTGCAATCCTGGTCTCTTGTAATGTTTCACCCATGTTCTTCTCCACACGGAATGGGGTTATGATGCTTGTGATAACCTCCAAAATCCAGTAGGCTGAAAAATCTGGGCACACTTGCTGCAGAGATCTTTCGACAGCTTATCGGAGCCTTATGACTGTGAAGAACAGGAATGGATTTTCCAAAGAATCGCCCAAACCATGTGCAGTTTAAAGTATAGAAATCCGGTTTATGACAGCATAGTTTCCCCGAGAGAAGCTTCTCTACTGGGTCAAACATCAAACTTTTGCAGAGCTGTGTGGGCCAACAGCCCTATCACACGCCTCTCTCCCTCTTGTTCATGAAATATCCTTAATATGTCTGTACCTTCCATGTCGCTCCTTGGATCAGAATCTTTATCCATATTAGGTAAGGCAGTCATTTTATTCTACTAAGTCTTCTACCGTATATGATGATAGATTCTCAGTTAAAGCAGGTTTATCCTTTGATGTCATGGGTTGTACTCGTATATGGTCTGCGTCTGATGTTGTGACACCTGAGCCCGCCGTGGTTCTTTAAGTATTTGTACGGTGGGTGGTGGATCACGTTCAATGATTGTTACATCGGGTTGGTCAGGACTCCGAGCAACGTCTAGCATTCTGCAGGCATGTTGGACCAGAATGGGTCTTTGTGCATAGGACATAATGTGGGGGATCCTGCTCAGGATCCGGGCAGGCTGCAGCATCTTATTCTCTTGTCGCACATTAATTTTTAGCTCCATATATTTACTACCTGTGCAAGACACGAGGTTCTATATTATTACAGCAAGGGCACACTGTCCCTGTTTGCACTGGGGCACACCTTTAACCAGGTATGCTGGACACAGGCTGGAACAGTGTGCCCTGTTACTGATAATATGCTGCCCTCAAGGCAGTTGCGAAGTCGTGCAGCCCTGGGGGCAGCGCATCTGTGAAAGATAGACCGGCTAATTGAAGCAGCCGCATAGTTTATTTTCTTTCTTGGCTTGTTGGACACTGTTTGAACTTGCTTGAACAATTGAAAATCAGCACAGCAGATTTTAAGGATCATTCAACTGTGTGCCTTTGTACAGTCTTCCAATGAAGTCATCACGTTCTAGTACAAGGGAGCACATGCCAGAGAAGAGATTTTTAATTTAGTTTATTTGCATCATTATAGATCAGTATTTAGGCTGTTTATATGTAAATGTATGATTTGAAGAACAATTAACTGTTGACAAAATAGATTGCAGTCATATCAATTGCAGTGCATTTTCCATAATTTTCCTAACTGACACCTTTGATGATAAATGGTGGATGCCAAGTCAAAGCCGATTATACAGTGCACCAGGAATTCATGGCACTGTCAGACGGAGGACCGATCGACTTTACATTTGCATATTAATGAGAAGATTTGTTAAGAGGGTGCTTCTGCAGAAAATAACAGCATATTTATAGGGCACAACATTTTTATGAATAAAGCTGACACAGGGAAATGGAAATTAAACCTTTTAGGTTAATAAATTCAAGAGACTGGTGAAATGCATATTTGCATTTTTAGTTTCACAGTATTTACCTTTCCGTTTGCTCAACAGTTCCTTTTTGTGTCAAGTCTGCCAAAATATTTCCCATGGACTAATGACATAACTTTACGAGTATTTTTTTTCTCGGCTTTGCCTAATAAACGCGGATTGCCCAGTGCTCTTGTAAACAATCGTTAATAACGCCCGAATGGCAGCACATGCTTCCGTTGTGCGCCGACTGTAACATTTCCATTTGTAGGTAGAATGCATTCTTCCCTTCTGTACATTTAGAATCGAGGTCCATGCATCGTTAATACACATTGAAGACAGTCTCCAGGAATTCTGCAAGTAGCGCGATTGTCACAATGATTTTGCAACCGCTTGTACTTGACAATATTTATACCCAGTGGTGTCCATATGAATTAATCCCTGTGCTGTAATGTAAGTTAATATGTTAGAGCCTAGATATTACACAGTCCTGTCATGGTATCGTGGTCCGCTTGTCAGAATGTGAATTTTAAAGGTTAGATAGACTTCAGAGGTACTGGGCTACTGTGTGTCTGCAAGACGTGAATTTTCAGTACTGGTCAATAGCTTATAGTGCTATAACTTAGAGTTGATGGCTTGATGCTGATGATAGCATCTGCTCCTTTTCATGTAATAAATTATCCTTATACATGAAAGGCACATTTTTGTTTTGATCTTTTTATTGTCATACCAATATCAATATCGAAGGAATTGTTTTCTGGTCACTACTTGAAAACTATCTTAACAGTTCCCCTTACCATGTGTTTATTTTACCTTAAAGGATCCGCAGTACATACTCTGTAGCTATGGCTGAGATTCTTAGTTCATAAGAACTTATACCCTGTTTGTAATTTTAGGGATCTGCTACAAAAAAAATGGCAGCAACATGGCAAATTAATCTAATACTGATTATTTAAAATTAAGTTCAGATTGGTCAAGTTGGCCAGCTGGGATTGAAAGTAATTTGGGGAGGTCTTTGCAATTCTAATACCTATAGTGGTTTTTACACACCACTAACAAACACTGCTCAGATTTACCCCAAACCTTGCACGAATTTACCCAAAATCTTGCACGAATTTAGAAATTGTCTCCAAACACTTTTTGGTGTGGTGTAATTCTTTATACAGTCTTTAAACTATCTGCAGTACAAAAGGCATGGAGTGGGCTTTATAGGGTTAATCTTTTGTCTATCTGGACTATAGTGTTTATGAATCAGTTTACAAACTAAACCCCAATTTCAAAAGAACATTATATATGATTGGCTGGCAAATCTTGAACTATTTGTTCCAGGTGCCATACAGTAGTTTGCGAACCACTAACAGAGGTTTATGAACCTGCATTGCTGAAAAATGTATTGGAAGCTGTGTGAATGTATGGTGTCCTGCCTTGGGAGGAATTAGGGCACTGGCTGAAAGGATGGGAAATACACAATAAATCTCCGACCAAAATAGCTGCATTTTCAATCGAATCTGCTGACAAAATACCTTTTTTCGTAATAGTGAATGCCTTTCTACATTACAGCCATAACCTGAAGAAGGAACTCCCATCTAAATGTACTGTATATAATCTCACGCTGTATCACCAGGTACTACTGATCCATACTGATATTGTTTTAAGCTGTAGAGAAGTCAAAATGTTGAGGTCTGCACTAAACTCACATATTTTCTAGCCCTCTAAGGGCCGTATTCCCCTGCTGTGTCACAGTGCCTCTAAAGAAAGACTCCAACTATTATTTTGTATTATGGTTTTCCTTTATGGGGTTGTAATGCCCAATTGGATGGACCTTCAGATCCTGCAGCCTAACTGTCTTCCGCCATATATTTCTGGAAGAAATGAACTGGAAGGTCTAGTTTATATGTTCTGCTTATTTATGCCTCACGGCAATGAAGATGATGAAAGACAGCATCTGATTTGTTTTGTTTTCTTTAGTTTTTTTCGTTTGGAAATTTGAATTTGATAAAATGCTCAGAAGGGCATTCAGGGATTAGGGAAAGACAATCAATGTGGGTGAATCTTCTGTCTTCTGCCTTACCCCAGGAAACCATGCAACATCCAATCTAATTTGACATTTATTGGTGAATTAGTAATTCATCTAATGAAAGTGCTGTATAATGTAGCATTTGCTATATTAGAACGTTATTACCTGGGATGGATTACATAGGGGCAGATAGGTGAAGCATAGGAATAGCCAGATTTGGAAATTACCATGACTGGCGTTGTTAGTACATTTACGACAGCCCACATTACAGGGAATAAAAATGTACACATATAACGTTTTTGTTTACACATTAGGGGGTGGTGGAAAGAGGCACTGTTAGATTTCAACAGGCATTATCGCTGCATGTTGACGTTGGTTTGTGTAATCGCTACGATGGTGGCGTTGCTCTAGAGTGAAAAGAGACATTTCCAAATAAGACCACTTTCTTCTGACTATCTGACCAATTATGGTGCATTTAGGTGTCTGAGCACAGCAAGGAGATAAGGGTGGGAAAAGCAGAGGGAGTGTGATGGGTTGCTGCATGTAATCTGTTGGGAGAATTAGAGGGGCAGTGCCATTTATGATTTTCAGTACCAATGTGCACGTCTAATACTTAGTTTTGTTTTTGAAAGCTGACCATTGTGCTTGGAGTTGGATGAAGTGAGGTGGATAAAAGTATTGGCTGTTTAAATAGTATCCAATTGGCTCATTTGTCTTGTTGCAGAAGTATGATGCTCAAAACAAGAGTAAGATTTTGCAATAGTTCAGCCTGTTCATTACACCCGATGAACGTATTTAGAAGGAGAGCGCTGGCAAGTATTTCTACTACTGAGCAGATGGTGTATGTGATGGACTCCAACCATCTAGTGGAAATTGTACTCCTAAATTTGGTGTCTGGTTCTGTGAGAGGGTACAAGTGTATCTGGAATACTGCGCATACCTAACACCGGCTAGTCTCCAGCGTTTTTGTTCCGGAACAAAGTTCCTATGCCCACGATGTCAGGCCCCCAATGCAACTTTCCAGCATGTGTTCTGGAACTGCCCCACATTTCAACCCTACTGGAACACTGTCAACAATACGCTACGGGAGGTCACAGGGCTTGCTGGCATCGACACATTGAAGACCTGTGCACCGGGGGTGTTCCGACACCGGAAACAATGCAAGGACGCGACCCGATTTACATCGCTGGCTATCCTGCTAGCAAAGCAAGGCATCACTGTGCACAGGCGAGCTCCGGCCGGGCCCCCATTGGCGGCCTTGATAGGAGCGGTCAGCAAATGGGACACATCAGAGGACGACGCAATCAGGCACGAAGAGGTGTGGGGAGGGTATCTGTGCCGCATTTCCACAGAATGGGCCACACTTTTGCAGCACTGCCAACAACACACGGTAGAAACCCAACCGCCTTCGGCATTGCCAGCCCCACGGGAGAGCCCAATCAGGACCCCCCTACAGAGGTTCCCGGACAGCTTCTGATGCCACAGAGCCCACCCACACACTACGCAGGCATGTGCTTCCCCATCAACCCCAGCAGGGACAGATCCACCTCACAACATACTCGACCCCGTAAGGCCCACAGCATAGCCACCAGCACCTAACAAATGCCAGCTCACCCACATCCTTGTTCCCAACCAACTACCCTGGGTTCGATCGGAAGTTAGTAAGTAGTTGACCACACCAGCAGTTCCACAAGCCAGACATATTACAGGAAGGACAACCCCTTCTGATGTGAAACAAGTCATGATGCAGGACCACCAGATTCGATCTTTCTTTTCTGCATACATGTACGCTAGTCTGAAACTTTGCCCCCAGCTCTGGATCACATTGTGTTTAGCAACATGCATGTAATTCTTCTGTATAATGTATGATGATCCTGCAATTCGAAAAATCCACTAAAATGGTTTAAATAAAAGTGTATCTGGAATAAGTTAGAAGGGGCATAAGTGAAGCCTACTGGGGCAAAAAAGGATTTCCATGTTGGAGCACCAACTATTGTATAATGGTTGTTAAGCAGACAGATACTTGCTGTGGAAGAGGAGCTTATGACAAGAGAAGGGAGATCATAATTTGTCCCTTATAGATGATTAAAGAAGAATCAAAGCAGGAGGTTGTTGGCTGTTGAAGAAAATAATAACCAGTTGGTCTTTCTAATCCTTCTGACATGTACCTAAAGCTCCGCTCTCAGTTGTTGGCCTACAGTGATTTCTCAAATTTAAAAAACCTGTGTGCTTACGAACAATGTCCCCAGTGCTTAATTTGAGCTAGTGGTTGCAGGTGAGGCTCACCATCACTCATTTTTAGTGACCGGGCCTTATTTTTGCCTCAACAGAATTTGACAGAGAGCAACAGAGAAAAAAAACACAAGCATGGGAAGAAAGGGAGAAAAGAAAAAAGATTAAAAGGCAGACAAAGATAGAAAGCAGCGATAAAAAATAATTTCATGAGTGAGACAAAGGAGAAGGAAGAGTCTGGTGTGAATGAAAGAGCACGAGGTGAAATCAAGACAATGCAGCCTTTGTATACAGCACCCCAGAAATCTTTTAGCAATGGCCGCAGGCTTTTGTGAAAACTTTTGGCCACCAACAGTTATTCTTTTACAAATTAAACACTGGATGTCTCTTCCTAAAATGACAGGCTTCAGGTCAAGCTGTGAGGTCTTGAAATAGATTTTGGTTACGAACCTGCACAAGGGGTCTCTGGTGTCTGGGTTTCGGGAACGACTCAGTTGTGTGACAAGTGCTCCCTCATACAAACCGAAGGCAATCTGGAGGCAAAGCTTTACTTGGGCGAACATAAGATGTTGAGACCGTAGTGTAAGTCCTGTGGCAGGTAGTGATCTCGGTTTCCTTCCCAGGTCTACTCTCTCAAAGAGGTCTACTTTGTGGCTAAAGTCCTCTGGTAAGTCAAAGTTTAAAAGCAAACATAACAAGCATTTGCAGGGCAATAGGTCTCGCATTTACAAGAGTTTGAGGTATTGGCATTGTGCATGACAATGCCTTTTATTTATGTGGTGTTTTGAAAACAGATCATTAAAAGGCATTGTCATTTACAAATGCCAATAGCTTTAACTCTCGCTAATGCGTGACCTATTGCTATTTGAAAAAATAGTGCTCAAAGACTCTTAATTAAAGCCTACTGAGTAACAACATTCGTAACAGGGTGTCGCCATGGGAGGTTACAAAATGAGACAAGGCGTTACTTAGGAGGGTCTACTAAGCCTGTTGACCAATGAACAGCCACAGTTTATAGTGGAAAATGACACAAGCCAATGAAAAATGGGCATAGAGAGGGCGGAGCTTCAAGTCCCTAACTGAATACAGCATGCCTCGCAGAGCAGCGCATGCGCTGCCTAGGCTTGACCTAAAAAAGCGAAGTGGGACTCGGGCCCCATCCTGCCACTCCATGTCCAAGGAGAAGGCGCAAGTGTGTCACAATGTTAGCTGATCTTCCCTAGGGTACCCAGGCATGGAGCTGCCCCCCTCCCCCTCCACTCCCCCACCCACCACAGGTAATCCTGGAGTGCTACAAGTTTGCCGGGCCATCGGTGAAACCACAGAAAATTGTTTACTTCAGAGAGGCCAGGTTACAGATCTTTAATGCTATCCTGCTTCCCCTGGCACGTCCTCAGGCCCCAAGGATCTGCAGAGGCCTTCAGGGTGGATACAGCATCAGGACCTTGATGGGGCCGACTGACCCCTTGGAACCCATTCTGAGTCCAGTACTAACTGCAGTACAGATGCCTGTGCTGACGCCAGAAGAGGATCTGATTCTGATTCCAATGTCTGATCCTGAACTCAATTCAGCTCGACTTTGACTGATGTTGCACTCTAAACCACAAAGGCACAACCTCTTATTATACAGCCTCATTCTGCAAAAGTGTCTCCACCACGGTTGTTGTGCCAGCCAAGGCTTGATACCTCACCTGATATAGAGTTGGACTCGCCGCTTTGACCACTGACTGAAGAGAGTGCTTCATTTGCAGTCATATGGGCAGCTGAGGTCCAGGATTTCCAGATGCCCTCTGCCAAGACCAAGACTAATGTCCTTATGGAAATTCTGCAACTGTGTCCTGCATTGTCTGAGCCCTTTCTTCCCTTCTACTAGGCCCTCACTAGTACTCTGTTGGGAACTTGATCAAAGCCCTGTTCCTGACAGCCAATGAATTGGTAAGTCTCCAGGTATCACCGACTCTAGAGAGCCTGTTGGTGCAGAATTCTACCAGTAAGGACGTTCCCCACAACACCTGGATAGGGAGCCCAAGAGGACAGATGTATTTGTAAAACAAATGATCTCCTTGACCAGTCTGATATTGTAACCAGTTAGTGCAGTCTGTTTGTTGGGTCGCTATATGCATGCTCTGTGGGACATAACCAGCAAGAGCTTACTAGAGGTTACAGGAGACCTTGGGGTCTCTCTGACCCGACAGTTCATGGTGATCAAGAAGCAGCCAAATACGCGATTCATGCTAACTTTGTTTCTACTGGTTGCCTGGAAAGGGTGGTTGGCACCAGCGTTATTGCACCTCCAGATGTCGTGTTCAACGGGGTTATATGGAGATGTGCGTTCTTTGCTCATGGATCTGATCTTTGATGGCTCACGCCTGTTTGATGAAAAAGCTGATTCTGCCCCGAAACGTTTAAAGGATGGCAGCTCCACAGCAAAGTCCCGTGGACTGTAGACTCCCTCTAAGCAGTTACTGCATCAGGTTATGAAACTGAGGGGCTACTTCAAGGGGATAGCCTACAGGTAGCATCTATCGCCCAAACCATTGCAGCAGTCACCTCAGTCCTTTAGAAGGGGGGGCATGGGTCCAAAAGGCATAGAAGGCATTGCGCATGCCAGCAGGTGCATTATTTCTCCTAGTGTCTTTCCACTGTGGCAACTACTTCTAAGCTACTTTAGTTTACCCATAGCAGTGCACACCCATCTTGTGGGGGCATGATCCAATATTTCCTCCCAGGATGGTGATCCATCATGTAATTCAGATCATTCTGCATGATTATGCCCTACCATTTCTGTTTGCCCTCACATCTGATCGACTTTCATAGGAGCCTTTCTCCAGTTTGCAGCAGGAAATGCAGTGGTGCTCGACAAAGGAGCTTAAGAGGGGTCTGGGCTCGGAATGAGGAGAGGGTTGTTACTTTCGGTATTTCCTTGTGCCAAAAAAGGACATGGGCCTCTGATCTATATTGGACCATCGACCTCTTAATGGCTTTCTGTGGAAGGACAAATTCAGAATGCTCACGTTGATCCAGATCTTGGCCACTCTGGTCCTGAGTATAGAGCTGTGTTAAAGCTCTTTGGGGAAGCATTTTTTTAAAATTGAATACTTTGTCATTTTTAATACTTTTACCTGTTGCGCCGATCGTAGCTCTTCCTCAGTTGATAGCACGTTGGTTGGTCCCCGCAAGTAAGAGCGGGCCGCCATTTTAGTTAGCGGGCTAGTTGTTTTCAGCCCGACAGGATAAATGGGCACGCTGGTCCTCTTCAAGAGAGGCCTTACTGGACATAGGACTCAGAAGCGAGCACATGACATGTAAACCAAAAAACTTTAGGGGGACACCATTGTCTGGTGTTGCCTAACTTTTGTAATTTTGCCATTTGCATCAATCATAGGAACGTTCCAAAAATTACTCTAGGCTTGCAAGCTTTTTACCCGCTCACAATCGTGAGCAATGGGATTCCATCCTTACATGTGTATTATTGAATATTAGGTCACTTCCCAAATACAAATATGAACAAGAGGATTTTATTGACCAGTACAACCCTGACATAATTTTTCTTACGTAGACCTGGACTAACAGCTTCTCTGATCCAGATCTTAGTACGGCCATACCCAAGGGGTATGAGCTTTTCAGAATAGACAGAGAAGGGCAACAGGAAGTTGCCATCACCTACCGTACTAATATTAAGGCCTCATTTGCAGGCATCCCTCAATTGAAGGAAGAAGCCATTATGTTTTCCCACAACAAGGTAGCGTTTAACAGGATCCCTGTCTACCAGCCGCCTGGCCCTAGGAACAGGGTTATCTCCTCCATACAGACCTTTCTGGAATCGTGCTTGGAGTATTCCAATTTCACTTTGTTGGGTGACTTTAATTTCCATTTGGAATCTACCGAATGTAGAGATACCATCAATTTAATTGACTGTCTAAAGAGCTTTGACTTAAACCAATTAGTTACTGAGCAGGCTCACACAGGGAATCATACTCTTGATGGTGTTTTCACCAATTACGCATCTATCACTTTCAGCAGAGCCCTGCCTGTGGCCTGGACAGATCACAGTCCTGTATTTTTTGAGTTAACTATTGCAGGAGAGACCTTCAAAGCACCTAACATCAATAGTACGGCTACAACTCGGCCATGGCAAAAAAAAATACTCTGGAATTAGATTCTGCCTTACGCTCTCTTACTCCTGGTCTAAACATTGATCCTGACTCTACAGCCCACAACTTTGATGGCTGGATTGATTCAGCAGTTACTAAGCTCACCTCTGAAATACATATACGTAACCGCAGGAGGCAACCAACAGCAGCTTGGTATACGCCTGAGCTGAAGATACTTTAAAAGAAGTGTAGGACCCAAGATCGAATATGGAGGAAAGATTACTCTGCTGTGGAAAAAGACCACTACAGGAAGCTATTGAAAATTATAAAGGGGCAATAATCTCAGCAAAGTCGCTCTTTTTTTATTGAGAAAATTAGTTCCGCAAAAAATTTAGCCAGAGAACTTTTTAAGACAGTCACGGCTTCATAAAAATTTGATGAAAGTAAACAGTACACCCCCAACGCAGAATTCTGTGATAAATTGGCAGATTTCTTTTATAGTAAAGTAAAAAGTGTATATGATGAGTTCTCCAGTCCTCAAGCTGGGGTCAGCCCAGATGTGATGGGTGGTCTAGATCATGGTGAGGTAACTACGCAGGCTTGCGTAAAAATGTTTTATCACCTCACGCCCGAACGAGTGGAGAAGCTTATACTGTCTTCTAAGTCTGGATCCCCACTGGACCACTGTCCGGCTATGGTTCTTCATATGGTTCCTAGTACCATTGCAGGCCACCTTGCACCTCTTCTAAATAATATTCTGGAGGCAGGATCTTTTCCAAACAGCTGGAAAAAATCTTTAATACGGCCCTTCTTGAAAAACCCTTTCAAGACCCTATGGAGGTCAAAATTTACTGCCCGATTTCCTGTCTGCCGTTTCCTTCTAAAATTTTGAAAAAGCCCTTAACAAAGACCTACTACATTTCCTCGAGTCCAGCGACAAAATGGGCCATGCAAAAAACGATTTCGGCCTCTACACAGTACAGAATCAGCTCTCATTGAAACCACCAAGGAGATCTTTACCCAGCTAGATGGAGGAGGGAAGGCAATACTAATCTTGCTAGAACTCTCGGCCGCATTCGATATGGTAAACCATCAGCTGCTCATCCGGTGCTTATCTGAAATGGGGATCACAGGAGGAGCCTCCAAGATACTAAGATCATTTTTAGCGAACAGAGAACAAACTGTAGCGATTGGAGGACATAAATCACACCCATGCGGAGTTCCAAAGGTATTATTACTACAACGCCCTTTAACTGGGTGCAAACAAGAGGACCATATGTAAGCTTCAATCACTTAAAAATGCGGCAGCACGATTATTACTCAAAATACCCAAATTTAGTTAAGTGTCCCAAGGGTTTTGTGATTTGCATTGGCTGCCGGTTGAGGCGAGGGTCCAATTCAAGTCCTTGTGCATTGTTCACAAGACCCTTTATGGGGCAGGACCAGCTTATTTCAGTAATTGTATTAGATGGCACGTCCCACAACGCAATCTTAGGTCATCGACTGCCTCTTTGCTGGTTGTTCCCAGGGTGCAGACCGTAAAATGGGGTGGCAGAAGCTTCCTTCATATGGCCCCTAAACTTTTGAACACTCTGCCTTTTACTCTGAGAAGGCAAACCAACAGACTACTGTTCAGAAAGGCACTGAAAACATGGCTGTTCGCGCCCAACTTTTAACCACTGTTTGCTTCCTCTTCTCAGGTTATGACATCTCTAGCGCTAAGACTAGATTGTGTCCTTGGACCTTCAGGACATGTGTTTTCATATACCCACGAATGTTACCTGTGGTTCATTGTTAGCCAGGAGTATTTCCAGTTTGCGATACTCCCCTTTTGCCTCCTGATGATGGCACACCTTTGGAGGTTGGAGATAGCTGTTTTCCCCTACTTTGGTGACTGTTAGTTGAAGACATTTTAATCAGTCAGTTGTAGAACACCTCCAGCCGACCTTGTACCTCTTGACTCATTGGGGTTCATGATCAACAAATAAGTCGCATCAGACTCCTTCGTAGAGGTTGCTATTCATTGGAGGTGTTAGTGCAAACAAATGATGGACGGAATGCTGACAATGCCCACTACGCCACCCCAGTTTGAATCCAGCCATATATGCAAATCAGTCTTGACCCTGTGCCCCATGGGACTGTTCCCATGAGACACAGGGTCAAGACTGATTTGCATATATGGCTGGATTCAAACTGGAATGGCATGGTAAGCAAAAAAAGATGTATTTAGGCCCAGATCTCTGTACTGGGGTGAATGTATGACCTTGTTCTGCATTCTGTCCATCAACTGTTGTTTTTGTATTTGTCACCCCGAGTGGGACGGATATGCCCAAACGTGGGTCCCGTGCTCTCCCTCATATTGGAATCAAGCTATCCTGGCTGATGAGGGGTGAAACCCCAAAACCGGTCCTCGGATGCTTGTTTTCAGTCCAGGGAGGACCTGGCTTGGCAGTTCAGGCTGGACTGTTCCCATGAGGCACAGGGTCAAGACTGATTTGCATATGGCTGGGTTCAAACTGGAATGGCATGGTGAGCAAAAAAACTATGGATTTAGGCCCAGATCTCTGTACTGGGGTGAATGTATGACATTGTTCTGCATCCTAGACAAAGTGTAATTTAAGGTCTTCCATCAGCTGCAGCCAGCCTAGCACATTAAGGGTATAATCCCGATGTTTCAGCCTCAGTCCTGGATATCAGTTCTGTGAGATCTTGACCAGTTATGCTCCTGCTTCTTCCTGGTCGACTAAGCCAGGTGGCACACGTGGAATCTGCAATGAAGTTCCAGTGGGCCCAATACCAAGGAAAACTGATTGATGGCTTCTATATTTTGAAAGAGTCATGATCTACAGTAGTGGTTGCTTGAACGCAGTTGGTCCCCCTGCAGGCCCGTCTTCCTTTCCCACCGAGACCTGATGGTGGTGTCGCATGGGTCCATACTGGGTTGGGGGAGGTCAAGCTCAGAAGACTCTGGTGTCCGGCAGAAACTCTGCTTCATATCAACCTGTTGAAGTTGTGGGCCATTCGTCTGGCGTTGAAGGCCTTCCCTTCTGTCCATCAAGGGGAGGCTGGTTCTAGTTATAATGGATAATACGACTGCCATGTGGTACAATAAGCAGAGGGTCTGCGTCTCTCGAGTTGACTGAAGCATCCAAGCATTTCCCGGATTGTGAACAACCTATTGAGATTCTTGGAAGAACTCAGTTGGTGGGATCCGGTAGATCACAAGTTGAGTCTCCATTCCAAGGTAGCACACAGCATCTTCCAACAGTGGGGAGAACCCTGGCTAGATCTGTTTGCCATTGTCGAGTGTCAAAGATTTTTTGCATTCGAGTTTCTGAAGAGACACTAGCTAGGAGATGCCGACTGGCAGTCCTGGAGCACAGGATTTCTGTACACCTTCACGCCCCTGTCTCTTCTGCCCCAAGGTCTTAAAAAGATCAGGAATGACTGGGCCTAAGTCATCCTAGTTGCTCTGGATTGGGAGAGTGAGCTACCCAGACCTTCTGTGCATAAGCATATGTCCTCCAATCGGGGTGCAACTGCAGAAGAAGTTTCTGTCACAGCAGCCGGACAGGGTCCTTCACACTAACCTGCACAATCTACACCTCCATGCATGGAGGTTGATCGTTGGCCATAAATTTTGTTTGTATATATGAATATCGTAGTTCTGTAGCGCAAAACTAGCCAAAAGTCAGAGGAGTGAGCTGTATATGGCCAAAGACCAGCATAAAGTCAATGAGTAAGAGGAAAAGAAGCTGAGTTGTGGATAGTTAATGCATTGTGATGTAGTGTTCTTTGAAGAGATGAGTATTAAACACTACTCTAAACTGGAGCAGCATTGGGATGTTCCTGATTGATATGGGGATGGTGTTCCAGATCCGGGGTGCATAGATAGAAAGGCCGGATGTCTTTTTTTTTTGTTTTTTACACTTCTTAGTTTGCAGTCTGAGTGTGTCCTGGTTATTAATGTGTTGATATTTACCAGAGATGGTGGACGCTTGCATGCAAGATAAACAAAGGTGTTGGTTGTGATAACTTTGTAAATGATGCTGCTGGTTTTGAAGATGGTGTGGGCCAGCAAAGGGAGCCAATGGAATTCCAGAAGGATGGTTGTGATCCTATTTCTTCAGGTTCGGAATGAGATTTGCTGCAGCTTGTAGAATGCACCTAAGGAGTTTCAATGTGGTGTCTGGGAAGCCACGGAGTAGGGCATTACCACCATCCAGATGTGACCGTATGAGGTTTTGAACAGTTCTGAATTTGCTTCCTGGAAGAAATGTGTGGTATATGATGTCGACTAATGAAAGTTGGCAACTTGCGCCAGTCCAGACAACCCTAATGGTGATTTAAGAGGTCTTAGACAACCTTAGAAAGCTCTCCAAGTGGTAGCTGTAGATAGCAGCCTTCAGGCTTAGTCCAGAAGGAGTGTAGAACAGCTTGTTTTGACCAGAATGCAATCTTATAGTATAGATTAAGTGAAAAGAACCACACCAAGTATTTATAAAAATATGTATTTATTATATAATACTATGGAATGTTAAAGTGTCTCCAACACGGAGATAAACACAATGGGCACAATACTTTAGTAAAGAAATACAGTAAATAGCACAAAATACACAGTGGCTCCGGGGGGGACAAAAACCATATACTAAGAAAGTGGTATAAGAGCCATGACTCGTGTCAAGAGGACGTAGAATTGCAGGGGGGGGGGGAGGGGGGGACACAGAACCACCCAGTGTAAGTACAAGTATGTGTGCAAGTTGCGGTTGGATTTTTAAATATTGTGGACCCTGAAGAAACCCCGTTTAAGACAGAAGGTTAGAGAGCCACCCCACCCGTGGATACCCTAGTACCCACGTTACATACACCAGGGAAGCCGGGTGCATATCTGTGAAGTGGTGTCAGAAACCGCCGTCGAACCCAATGGAGGACTTCAGGAAAGGGCCGCTGCTGGAAGGGGAGAGAGTGTCTGTGGGAATCCAAACATGCATTCTTGAAGGGTACCTGAAAGCAGAGGAACATAGTCTGTCACTCAGGGGTGACCAGGAGACTTTGAAGACGAATACTTCTGATGTCGGGTGCTTCAGGATGGATGACTAGGACTTTGACTCTGCAGCTGTGTGGACCAGGCAATGCTGAGGAAGACCAGGACCCCGATGTGAGTTGTCCCACAAAGGATTTCAAGTGTTGAGGGGTCAGTGTCGGCTGTAGCAGCAACAAACCTTGGCAAAGGCAAGTCACACAGGAATCAAAGAAGGTGTAATGTTGGGACCAGCAAGGTCTTGGAGACTCGCCAAAGGCAGGGGAGTCGGGGCAAACAAGGGAGCCCAAAAGAAACAAGTGTGACCCTCAAGTGGACCCACAGGCCAGAGGCACTGGAGTTGCGGGAGGACCGCAAGCAGCTCACCAAAAGATGCAGGCCACGGTGCACTCGATGTGGTGTGGCTGAAGATTCTGGTCACAGGAGATGTTCGAGGTTGGGGCTACTTGGAGCCCAAAGATCTTCTTGCAAAGAGGCCAACAAGCCTTTGCAACTGCAAGTTGGACGTGGTACTCAGGAGTTTGGTTATTTCAACCCCCACAAGAACTACTGGCCTCAAACTTGATGAGAGGGTGGAGCAGCCCTCGGTTGCTGAGGAAAACCACCACCTGTGTTGCAGAGCCCACAGAGTCTGGAGGAGCTCAGGATCTGCAGACCAGTCGACTTAGTTGAGGTGCCTGCGAATGCAGGGGAGTGACTCCTTTACTCCAAGCGACATTACTTCGGTTGTCTTTGATGCTTCACAACCCTGGGAGGATCTTGTATGATGCACAGGCACAGACGATGCAGCAGACTGGAAAGGAGATGAAGTCAGGCCCAAACAAAGTCCAGCGAAGTCCAGAGTGCCTAGACCGTAGCAGTGGTGTCTGATCTGAATCTTTTCCTACGACGAATCTTGAGACCTACACCCAGGTAAGCCCTTTAAATATCCTAGGGAAAGGGTTGGGAAGATTCAGGGGACCCTCCCAGGGGAGGGTCTGGACAGGGGGGAAGCCAACGGCTCCCAGAACTGGTTTGAACTGGACTATGCACAGGGACACCAATTGTGCCCCTCATGCAGACTTTTAGGCCCTGGCAAGCGCACCCACACATTCCCAATACACTAAATCCTGTCTGGGAGGTGGTCACACCTCCCTGTGACAGGATGCCTATTGTTCCACCTTCCTCTGCTCGAGCTTGGCTCAGCAGCAGGAGGGCACAAATGTCTCTGGTCGGCAGCAACCATTTTTTGCAGTCCGGGACTAGAATGTTGGTACCGGGAAAACTGACAGCCTAACAGAGGGCTCTTCTAGTGCTGGGAATCACACCTCCCACACCGTTTACGGTGTGGGAGGTATGATTCCAACATGTTTGATACCAAACATGATAGGATTCGTTGCAGCCGTTTTCGAGATGGTCATCGCTTAATTACGTGGTACCCCTCTGTATAGTATATGGCTGCTTCACTGACAGCCCGGGAGAATGGACTCCGTAGGCTGCAGGGGTGTCCTGCTCATGCAGGGGCACCCTCTCACTTAGAACCAAGACCCCTGCCTTCAGGATTGCAAAGGCCTGCCATAGGGGGTGCCTAATAGATTTTAAGTGCAGTGACCCTCAGATATAGTAAACCTATATCTTTAGTAAGTGGTGCATGTACCAACGTTCACAGGCTGCAATGGCAGGCCTGTAGTTCCATTTTGAATTGTCTCTCATGGGTGGCATTACACATGCTTCAGCCCATGGGAGACCTCATGGGTACCTATGCCCTGGGTACATGGGTACCATATACTAGGGACTGACAAGGGTACACCAGTATCCAATCTGGGATGTACCCACGCACTGAACAAACAAATTTATGGAGAAAGCAGATAGACTGGGGTCCTGAGTAGCAGGATCCCAGACAGACTAGTCAAAAACAGCATCACATCAATCAAAAAGTGTGGGTAAGTAGATCCTACTTCCCTATAAAATGGTTTGACTTTTTTAGACCAGAGAGATCATACTAGGCTATCTTTGTTTATTTTTGCCAATGTCTTCTTTGAAGGTGAGGTTGGTGTCCAAGGTGGATCCAAGTGACTTGGCATTCGGTGTAAGTTGAGGTTCAAAGCCATCAAGGTTCATGTCATTGAGCTCGGTTTGTACTGTATCTTGATCATTGTTTTGACAAATAGGAATTTTGTCTTAGGTTGAGCTTCGGGTAGGTGATGGACATTCAGGGCTGGATGATGTGGAAGCAGTATTTGAGGCAAAGGTATCCTCAGCATATTGATGAATGTTGATGTTGTTTCTGAATAGAGCAACAAGCAAATCAATATGTAGCTTAAAGATGACTGGGACAGTATCGAGGCCTGGGGGACTCCACAGGTGATCGGGGTCTTCCGTGACCTGAAGGTGCCCATGTGAACAAACTGGTGTTGGTTGGAAATGTAGGCATAGAAACAGTGAAGGACATTGCTGCATCTCATTGTGAATCCGATTTGAGACTCTAGGGTGCATATGAAGGTGAGATGGTCGGCTGTCTAATGTATCTGAGAGGTCCAACAATATCAGTAGGCAGGGGTCATCTTCATCTGTGTTCAGGAGGGCATGGAGTGTGTGTGGTAGCTATTTTTGTGGTACAGTGTGATATAAATCTAGACTGGTAGTCGTGCAGGAAAAGGTTAACATTGATGTGATCTTGGAAATTATTATAGGCTGGTTTTTCAATGATCATGCTCATTAATGGTAGGGGAGTGATGTGCCAGTAGTCATTGAGGTCAGCAGGGTCTAGTGGGGATTTCTTAAGGAGTGGGAAAATGTGGTCTGTCTTGAGAACCGCCCGTATGAGGTCTTGATTTGAGGGAGGCATTAAGAATGGAAAGTAGGCTAAAAGAGCTATGATGGACGATGATAAAAGCTCCTCTTCATAAGAAGTGGCTTTGATGAAGTTGAGTACGTTTTTCAAAATCGGGCTTGAAGGCTGACCATTGCAGGATTCTATGAGAATTGGATGTAAGAATTGAAGCAGACATTGATGGTGTTGATGTGCTATCGGATCTTCTGTATTTTTTCATGAAAAGAGAGGTTGATGGAATTGTACTTTTCTGTGGATTGAAGAATAGGTGGGTCCGGCAGGGGGGTGATGCAGTCCTTGATAGTCTTGAACAGTGGTCTGCTTCTGTTCTTGACCTCATTGATGGTGTTGGTATTGTACTTTGATTTGGCTGATTGGATGAGCTGTGTATGTGATGAGCTGAGCAACTTCAGTATCTCTTGGGAGTTCCGTTTTTCTATCATTTTCTTTCCTGTTTGTGGATAGATAGTTTGTCAGAAAGGTTTTTAGAATGCCAGCATGCTGAAGATTGTGCTTTGCATTTGTGTGTTGTGACTGGACGTTAATGTTTACATAGCTTTCCCCCACAAAATTCAAATTTTTCAGAAGGGTGTCAAATTTGGACATGGAGTTGGCAGGTTGAGAGATGAGTTCAAGCATTAGGAGTTCTTTTAAAAAAAAAAAAAATGTTAAACAAATTTTCTTTTTCTATAAGTCACTTTCATCACTCTATCATCTTTACAGGGATACCAATTGCAGTCTCATTTTATCTCGTTATACATTCCTTACATGTGTCGAGTGAATTTGCGTTATTGTTGTTCCTGACAATATCCAGTTAACTTGTCTTTACATTCGTAATCAGTTCTATTCATTGGTCCAATTTTCCACCCAGCCCCCCCAACTAAGCTTAAACCCAACTACCCCCCACCCTCCCCCGCACTGCTGTCTCCTAGGATCAGAGCTTGGGCATATCATTCACTTCCGCTGCCCCTTGTGTTTCTGCATCGCCCTGTTGCTTCCTTTCAGTTCCATCCCCCTCAGGTCGTAGGCTTCTAAGGATTCTCGTCTCGTAGTACCTGCTCTTTTTCCCCCACCTGATTCCTACTCTGGGGACTCCCCTATCGTGATGGTACTTCAGGGGTGGTGGCTGCAGACCCAGGGTCATTGTTCCTCATTTCTTCCATCAGCACTTCCCATGCCTGAGCCCTCTCCACCCCTGCCCAGGCCCTTTCTCGCATTTCTCTGCAAGATTCTGCCCTCGCACCCCGCCCATTTCACTAACTCTCGTTTCCACCTATGGCTGCTCGGGCCGTTCAGCGCTTTCCATCTGCTAGTAATTTCCGGCTTTGCTAGTATGAAGGCGAGGTCCTGAAACCCATCAGTGACCTTAGTCTTGGCTGTGTGTGGGAACTGGTTGAGTAGGACGTCTGCTGGTGTACATAGAACTACCTGTTCTGTTATCTTAGCCGTCTCCCTTGTTACCTCCTGCCAATATTGCGTCAGGGACTGGCAGTTCCATATCATATGGATAAAATCCGCCCCTCGATGTTTACACCATGGTTATTCGGCAATCTCTCAGTGGATGAACCGGTTAATGCATTCCGGTGTTATGTACTCTCGGTGCAACATGTAGAAGCTGATTAGGCTGAAGCGTGTGTTTCTAGACACCTTATTTGTCTGCAATAATGTGTTCTTCCAGTCCTTGTCTTCCAGTGGCCTGCCTATGTATTCTACCCACCGGTGCCTCAACCGGTCTAGCGGTTGAGCAGAGTCCCGCCCTATGGCCCTGTACAAACAAGTGACAGCTTTTCTGGTCCCCCCTGCCAGGCCTATGTATTTGCAGGGGACATGCCGTGGTGGCTTAGTCGTGCCCATGCCCCAGTGTCGCCGTATTGCCCCCGTGACTGCTCCATATAGTCGGAAGTGTCCCTGTGGGATGCCACAATCTGTACTGAACTCTTCAAAGGGGAGTAGTTCTCCATTCCGGTACAGGTCTCCCACTTTCGTGGCTCCGGCTTGTTTTCATTCCTCTAGCCCTCTCCATTGTCCCCCATGTGAGAGTACCTCCAGAAGTGTCAGTGGCAGTTCCGGTGAGTATGGGCGTTGTGTCCTAGTTTTGTAACGACACCTGCCCCAGCATTGGCGTATCGTTTTGTGCTCGTTGCTTTGGACCTGCTGTGGTTTCACAGTTCCCATCAGGGTGCGGAACACATTCAGCTTATCCGGGGTGAAGGGAGGCATTCCCCTGTCCGTTGTCAGGATCCAAGCCACCCACTGTGTGAACCTCTGCAATTGCCCTGCCAAATAATATGCCTCCATGTCTGGCACGCCGAGGCCCCCTTCTGCCTGTGTCCTTTTCAGCATGGTTAATGCTACCCTCCTTCTGCCTGTCCCCCATATAAATGCTGAGATGCATGAGTCCAACTCTCTGAACCATGCCCCTGGTATCCACACCGGCAGCGTGGTGAAAAAGTACATAAGCCTGGCACCATTTTTAGTAGGGAAATGTGTCCTGCCACTGAGAGGGGACGTTTTCCCCTGAATGTCATGCTGTCCTTGAGCGACTGTAGAGCGCTCCCTACATTCCCTTCTTGCACATCCACCATGGAGCGAAACACCTTCACTCCCAGGTACGGAAAGCATCAGGGTTCCCAGCGCAGTTCTCCCAGGCCCCCTGGTGGTGGCGTGTCTGCCTCTAGTGGGAAGAGCCGGGACTTCTGCCAGCTAACCCGCAGCCCCGCAGTGCGCCAAACTTTTCCATCATATTCTTTGCTCCTCCCAGCTCCCCCTATGCATTATTTAGGAAGAGTAGAAGATAATCAGCATATAACTTTATGTGGTGTATTTGCGCTCTGTATTCTCCCCTGGACTGTGCCATACACGCTAGTGGCTCTACGGCCAATGCAAACAGCAATGGGGAGATAGGACACCCCTGGCGTGTGCCCCTCTCCACCCAGTACTGCTCGGATATCGTGCGTCCCGTACGGACCCTCGCAACTTGGTTGGCATAAAACAGTCGCACCCATCGTATAAATCCCTGCCCTAGTCCTATCCTAGACAGGACGGCATAGAGAAACTCCCATTCAAGGCTATCAAAGGCTTCCTCTATATCTATTGCGAATATCGCACCCTCCCATTCTGGTGTCGCGCCTAACTCTATTATGGAAAATAGACGGCGTATATTCAGGGTCGTGTTTCTGCTTGGGATGAAGCCTGCCTGGTCCTGGTGCACCAGGGACGTTATATGTGGGAGTAACCTTGTTGCCAGTAGCTTGCTTAGCATTTTGAAGTCCAGGTCCAGCATCGACAGGGGTCTGTATGCTGTACATTAATGGGGGGGGGCTAATCTGGCTTAAGCAGCAGGATTATCACCGCTTCTCAGATGGTGTTTGGTAGTTAACCTTTTCTCCCTAGCCTCTGCATACAACTCTACTAACCTCAGGGCTAACTCCTCCACGTACGCTGCATAGAACTCCTTAGGGAGCTCATCTGTGCCCGGGGTTTTCCCTCTCTCTAGCTCCTTAATAGCCACTCTAACTTCTCGATCCAATATTTCTGCCCCTAGCTGGTCTGCGTCCTCCTCTCACAGGGTGTGGAGAGGAAGCTCCGATAAGTGTTACTAAATTTCCTCGTACCTTCTAGGGCCAGAGCTCCTGTAAAGCTGTGCATAGTAGCTATAAAATCTGTTGTTTATGGCATCTTGCCTGTAAAGTGGCCGCCCTGCCGGGTCCGCTATTTCAATTATGCTGTTCCTTCTATGAGAGGGGTTAGCAAGCCATACCAATAGTCTGCCCGTCTTGTTCCTCTCAGCATGGATCGTGTCTAGGTACGCTTTAAAGTCAAAACCGCTCAGCCGTTCTTCTTGCACGGCTACCTCTTCCTTCGCCTCCAGTAACTCCTGACGGAGTTCAGGGTGGTTCGCGCATCTAATTTCAATCTCCCTCAATGATCGATCTGCCCTTTCAACATCTGTAAGTAACGTGCGTCTCACGCCGACGGACATTGCCATGTACAGTCCCCTGATTACTGCCTTAAAGGCCTCCCATTCCGTTATCCTGGAGTCAGTGGAGTGAGCATTATCCTCGAAGGATGTTACAACATGGCCTCTGATGTTGTGCCAGAACACTTGGTCCTCCATGGCCTCAGGCTTAAGGTGTCATGTAGGGATAGGTTACTGTTGTGTCCCCCAGTGCAGTCTAGTCAATATCGGGTTGGGATCAGACAAGGTACGTGTTAAGTATTTTGTGCCCTGAAGCAGTACATGCATGTCTGGCGAACAGAGAAAAGTGTCTAGCCGCACATGTAGGTCGGGAACATATGAAAGGTATGAGTATTCCTTCTCAAGTGGGTGAGTGCGTCTCTAAGTGACTACAAGCCCCCATCGGGTCTGCCAGTCCCTTAAGGCCATGGCTGTTCTATGGACCGGGGAATCGCGGAGAGGTGGACAGGTCCGCGATGCAGTTAAAGTCCCCTCCTGCGATGATCGAACCAGTCATGTAGTGCGCCAGAATCCCGGACATCTGTTCTATAAAAATAAAAAATAAAAGTCCCCCTGACCTACATTCGGGCCATACATGTTTATTAGCGTGATATCCTGCCCTTCCAGCATCCCCGTGACTTTTACATAGCGGCTCTCTGGATCCACCTTGTGTCCCGTGTGCAGGAATGGAACCCCGCCTGTACCCAGATCAATAACCTCCTTGCGAACGCCGAGAATGAGGTATAGTATGCCTGTCCCCTCCACCTCTGATGTAATGCCGCCCCCTCAGAGGCCTAGGTGTGTGTTTCCTGTAACATTGCTATGTGAATCCCTCGTCTGTTCAAATGGGAGAAAATATTGTAGCGTTTGTGCATGGAGTGCATACCCTGGACATTCCAGGATAGGAGGTTGTATGTCATCTGTTTTGGCATTACAATGTATCCTTATGTCCTCCTTCTGACCTCTACCCACGTACCCAGCTTCCAGCGACCTGCTCTGAGTGACATGATCATTCCGATTATAGCCCACGTCCCCGTTCGGTAGACAGCAGTGCCCCCAACTTAAAACTATGTAAACACCCCAACACCCCCTCCCCAGGGCAAGTGAGGATCTCTTCCCCCATCCAAACTGTGCACTTGTGTGCAATCGGAACAAGTGTCCAAAGTTCGGGTACTTATGAGGCTAGTGCTCACCTAGAGGAAAGCCGATTCCGCCCCTCGGATCCCCCCCCATCCTGCGTTCAATGCATAGAAACACCATAGTGCCCATCCCGGGCCCCTCCTCTTCTCATGCAAACCCATGATCAGGTCATCTCGACCACCCCCCCTCCCCCCCATCTACTCAAGAGTCCTGCTTGTACTTGCGTGTCGTGTATCCTTCAGGTGATGTAATCTGCCGATCTGGGAGTCACCTCAGAAAGGATCTGGCTGGCCTCCTCCATTGTGCTTGTGCTGGTGTCAGAGTCTGAGTCTGATTCTCTTGGGTCCTCACCTGACAATTAGGAAGGGCCTCATGCTCCGTGGGTGCTCAATGATCTATTGCCGCCACTGCACTTCCCCTGTCTCGTCAAGATTCCGCCTCTGTTGGAAGGCACTTAGGTTTCCCCCCTTTTCCTGGGAGTCTGAGTCTCTTTCTGGCTTTTCCTGTCCTTCACCTCTCCAGTCTTGTGGGCCCTGCTCTTCAATCCAGTCCCACACTTTATGTGGTGTATTAAAGAACTTCGTCTCCTTGGTTGATATCATCCAAAACTTGGCTGGGAACACCATGGAGTATGATCTCCCCATTTGTCTCAATTTTCGTTTTGCTGAGACGAAGGATGACCTCTGACTCTGCAGTTCCCGAGAGATGTCTGGGAAGATCCTGACTGTCCTGTTGTCTGTTTTGAGATGGCCTTTAATCCATGCTTGACTCAACACACGATCCCTGTCCTTGAAGAGTAGCCACGCTACTGCTGGCCTCGGCGGCCTCCCAGGGGTGTTCTGGCAGGGACACTCTGGGCCCATTCCAAGGCAAAGTAAGGGGACAAGCCCTCCACCACCACCTCAGTGCGGATCCAGTTTACGAGGTAGGCAACCATGTTGTTCCCTTCAACTTTTTCTGGCAGGCCTATAACTCGAATGTTGTTGCGCCTCGCTCTGTTTTCCGCATCCACCGCTCTCAGCTCCAACACGTGCACCCTTTTTTCATTGTCTGTAAGTCTGTGAGTAGTCGTGTTCACTTGTGGCTTCAGGTCTCTGATATCGTGACTTGGTCTGCTAGTTTCCGATGATTTGCCCTCAACAGTCCCAGGTCTTCTTGGAGCGTATCGATTTTGGATTCAGCAGCCGTTCTGGACGTTTCTATGGCCTGCAGTATGTTGTAGAGAGATGGGTCTTCGTTCTTTGTGGGCTTCTTTCCTTTACCTGCAGGCTCTGGGCGCAGTCGTGACTCAAGAAGATCTTCCCCTGTCGGCTCCTGCTCTGTATCTCTTCTTTTGGAGACTTTCCCCATGGTGAAGGCTATTCACTGGGAAGGGTGATCTGTCCCCTGATGCCTCCGTTCAAGCCTTGTCCAGGGTTTCACGCACCCTCGGTGCCTTCAATCCAGCCACCGCAGGCAGCACTCTTGGTCACTGGTCCTGAGACTCCCTCCGCCCCTTCTTCACTGAGCTCTGGGTGTTCTCGAGCAGGGTCTCTCCTGGTGTTCTCCGTGCCCTGCTATTCTTATCTCCCCCATCTTGTGTTACTTGTTCTCCAGTAGCAGGCACACTGAACCTCCTTCTGCTGCTTCCTTCTCCTCCGCCGCCTATGATTTGCCAGACCACCACCCGATCCCGTGGTCCCTAGCTTGTCTCGTCAGGGCCTCCCTTGGCGCATTGTCTACCATGCAGGCTCCATGGTTCCACAGATGGTCTTCCTCCCATCAGGGCCTGCGGTCTGTCTCTCCTCACCTCTGTCAGGGCAGGCTCCTTATCTTCGGTGCTCTGTGTGGTACGTCCTGTCACTATATGTATTCTTCCCTCAGCGTCCAGGCTGTTCCCAGTGCTCTTCCTCCTCACTGCATACGGGGAGACGCAAGCCCCAGTCTCCCTGTCCCTAGGTGCCCTGTGTGAGAGTGGGTCTCCGTGGACGTCAGCGGGACCGCTAGCACCTTCACTCCACCAATGGCAGTCCTCTAGGATACCCGCGCTGCCTCTAGGTGCCTTGGAGAACCCTCTTGCTGCTCTCTCCTGGGCCCTCTTAATAACATAACACAGGTTCCGGGCCCCTGTCCTTCCGGTCCGGCAATTGCACGAGCCCGCTGCTAATGGGGTCTCCTGGTTGCTGCGATCCGCCGCCAATCAGGCCGCGACTGCCATCTTGCCTGGCCTTGCGGTTACTTCATAGGGTTTGCGGTCCCAGCCTGGGTTATCTTTTATGCTTTGATCCCCTGTTCCCTACAAGGAGAAGCAGGTCTCAGTCCTCCCATTTGCCGGCGCCCTTAGCTTGCCAGCGGGGGTCTTCCTGCCGCCCCCCTCAGCCGGCCTGCTCCCGTATCAGTTACCGCCTCGCTGTTACCCCGGGGCCCTCCGCCTCAGCGCCTCCTTACTGTTCACTGGCAGCGAGGGCTCCGGTTCTTTGTCTTGCCGTGTCTGCGGTCTGTTACGGCCGATGTTCTCAGGGCCTCTCGGCTTCTACCAGGCGCCGCCTCTCAGACCGCGGGCACCATCTTGACTGGCCTTGTGGTCTCTCCTCCGAGTTGGGCATTTCTGCAACGTTACGCCTGTCGGCCCCTTTTCTTAGGCGCCGCTGCACTTCAGGGGTCGGGGGGCACCTTATCTATTGTGGTGGCCCCCCTTTATCGGACAGGATGATACTGGATGGGGAATCACCAGCAGGAGCTCAGGTTCAGGCTCCCTGCTCCATCAGCGTCCGGCCACGCCCCCATCATGTCAAGCATTAGGATTTCTATAGAGAAGTGTTTGAAGGATGCGATGATTTGACCTTCTCTTTTATGTTGACCCTTGTTTGTTATTAGGACGGCAAGCATGGCGATAGGGATAGAAAAGCAGTCAGTCCAGGGGTATGAGTGGGTTGCAGAGGATATTTGGTGATGTTAAGAAGTCAAGGTCGAAGATGTGACCTTTGGAGTGTGTTGTGTATGACATGCTGTACCATGTTGAGGGTATCGATGAGGTTAAAGAGGGTATCCTGATTTGGTTGTTTTGGATTGTATTGTCTGGAAGGTTGAAGTCACCCAAGAGGGTGGTGGGTGCATGTTGGGTGATCAAAGTAGTGAGAAGATATGAGAATTCATCAATGATGTTCTTGTTCTTCTTGAGAAACCTGTAGAGGAGATGCAAGATGGAGATCTAAATTACAGAGAATGGGAAATGGCATGTAAAGAGCGCCATGTAGAAGAGTGCTATGTACTTGCCTAGGGTACAGAACCAGGAGGACTTATAGATGACTACGAGACTCCTCCCTTCTTATGTCCATGGTCCATACGATTGATGCTGTCTGTAGTCTGTGGGAAGAAGGACTTCTAGGATGTTCAAAGATGTGGGCATGAACCATGTTTCTCCACTGAAAAGGGCATCATGCTTGTGATATAGGTGGTGAGGCCTGCGATGTGTAGCGCATGGAGTGCTGCAAAGCAAGTGTTGATGAGCATGAGTTGAAATATGTGTTCTGTAGTTTTAAGGCATTGGGTAGTTAGTAGGATGTGTACAAGATTATGTGTTGTGCAAATTCTATGTGAGTGTGCCATCTACATCTGGGTGTGATTGTGGGGATTGGCATTATGGGGTACTGGCTAAGGTACATGATTATATCTTACTTTGTAAGTTTCAGTAGAACAGGGTTCTCGCCCAAGGCTCTACCTGAGCCTAATAGGCCCAAACAAGCGGTATCCTTTTCTATGCCTGCCCTTTGATGAGCATGCCGGGTTGATGGGACGCTCTGAAGAGTTTATTGAAGTAGGGACAAGGCAGGAAGTGATATCACTTTTTTTGCAGATGGATCAAGGGAAATCCAGTTAGGTCACTTTCTGCGCAGATGGATGATGGGAAATGCAGTGGTGTCACTTCCCGTGCAGATGATTGATGGGGAAAATGGGTTTGCTCCCCCACCTGAAGTGGGGGATTTCATCCTCACTGGCAGTCTGTCTTCCACAAAGTCTATTACACCAAGCACTGGGGCACATTTGTGACCTGGTGTGACCATATATGAGCATAACTGTTTTTGTTTCCTGTTTGTTTTGTCTTTCACCCAGCAAGGCCTTGCAGTGGGCATGGTTTAAGGTTGCTTGTCAGCCCTCTCAGCCATTCGACGTTTTCCAGATCAGCTGCCCTTTTTCAAATCATCTTTTGTGATGAGATTTTTAAAAGATTTGACACATGTTCCCTCCCAAGCATTTTGTGATGTGATACTATAGTGGCACCTTAACTTGATCTTTCTCATGTTTATGCCCTTTGGGCAGATGCACAGCTGTTGGTTACTTACCTCTTCTGTCTCTCTAGACTATCTTCAGCATTGTGATCAGTTCAGCTCATCACACAAGTGAACTTAAGACACTGTTGGTGCAACCGCCCTATGCCACAATTTTTCCTGTCAAACGGCTTCCGAGAACTTGAGGGGCCTTCTTGACTAAAATCATGACTCACTTCTGCATTGGACTTTTCATCACCCTGCCGGCATTCTTCGCCCCTTCTCATCCCTCGAAAGAGGAGGAGATGTGTCATTGGCTGGACCGCAAAGGGCTTTAAGCTTCTACGTTGATCATACCAAAGACCCCCACATGGACGATAAGCTTTATATGGGCTTTTCTGGTGTGAAGATGGTGCATAAGAGTACTTTGTCAAGGTGGTTGGGACTCTGCACTGGTCAAGAAGCAGCTTTTGAAAGGTCCGAGTGCTTTTTTCACAAGGCCTGTTCCACCATGGCAAGGCTGCTACCACTGGTCTAGTACACCGAGTGCTTCTAGCTTGTATCTGCAGGCTGCAACGTGTGTGTCGGTACGCACATTCATGAAATACTACTACTGCCTTGACAATCGGGTTGGCCGGGAAGATCATTTTTCCTGTTCGATTCTGCAAGGCTTTTTTGTCTGAGTCCACTCTTAGTCATCAAAAGAACATGTTACCTTCGGTAGAGGTCTTTCTGGTGTATAAACTATCTGGCTGCAATATCCTCAATGCCCTCTCACTTACTTGTTATGTAAACATGTCCCAAGTTAGGAATATTCACACTGGTACTAACAATTGTTTCACTCTCAGTGTATAAGGGCATGGAAAGAGTATAATAAGAAACTGATGTTGGCGTTCAGTGATGGTGCTAATATGGCATCTTCCCGTCATTGCTGGGGCTGTACGAAATCAGCCCAGAGCCAGAAAGTGCTACCTAGCAGCACATAGGAGCATTGTTGAGGAAGTTTAGGAATCCAGTCTGGCAAGTGAGGAGTGTTCCAAAGTGAGGAATCTGCGGTTAGAGTGTCCACCAGAAAAAGCTTTACCGAAGGAAGTAATATTTTGGTCTAGTGCTTTGCATGCAAAACCTGGAGAGGAAAATGTCTGTAGTAGTCGACTGTATCTAACACAACATAGAGATTAAGGATAATGTGTGAAGAGGTGCGAATGTTTGACATGGGGCTGTGTTCTAATGTAGTTGGTTGCTTATTTTATTATTTCCTGCGCACAGAACTGTTATTAAAAATACAGCTTCAAGTCTCTGAGTAACGCAAAAACATTAATAGAAGGACAGTATAAACAAAGTGTATAACAATATGTCGCTAAAGCTTAGTGTGTCATCGTACACAATTAAAAGCGATAGGTTGAAACGATAGGCTGACCAAATAAGCCTACCTTTTTTTAATATTAATGTTAAACTTAAAGTTTTTAAATACATAGTGTTCTCAAATACTTTGGTAAAATGTTCTACAGCCTGCTCCATCTTTCAGTTTTTTGCCCCTTCGTTTAGCACATCGTTATCTTGGAATTAATTTTTATTACATTTCAGGTTTGATCCTGTTTTTAATAGTAAAATCAGCTGATCATAAAAAAATGGCAGCATAGAAGAAATGTGCTTCTTGATCTAAAGTCATACTGCATTTTGTTCCAACTTTCATTTTAGACTGATTACCCCTCAGTATTAAGAATGAATGCACTAGATTGCGTTTTTTGTCTTATTGATGTAACTGATTTGTCTATTTACTGGAAAAAACAAATGGATGCCAGCATTAACGAGAACGTTTAGCTCATGTTTTATTCGGCTGTCCATCCCTGGAAGAGGAAACAAAAGATATTTGTGAAGCCCTCTTCCTAAGATTGTATATTCGGACATGCCAAAATGCCATTTGAAGTGCTTCAGTAGCTGTGATATATAGTTGGCTAGGGCCTTGGTTAGATTTGTGACATTTATTCAAAGCAAAATGATGGTGCCTGTGGACAGTGAACCTTCATCAATACACTTTTAATTTCTGTTATGAAAGGGTGGGTTTTGCGTATCCACCAGACATTGGTCTTTAGCCTGATTCCACTGCTCTTTCTCGTCCATTGATAAATATATATCTGTTTTTAATTGTAATATTAGCCTTACTTTGTAAGTACATTTGTAAATTTATTGTATAGAAATAACTATTGACTTATTTTGATATTATTTTGTGGAATGTTAAATGGTTTTTATCAACCAATGAAATTATTTGTTCATTCTTTGCAGTATGAGGAATTCCCAAATGCCAGATTGCAGTGAGTTTAATAAGTCGCAGTCATAAATGACTTGGAGGAAATGGCATTATATTATGGTGGTGGTAAGCTGATTGGGGAAAACGGATTTTTCTCAAGGCAATCCAGGTCTAGGTGACCATGATGAAAAGCAACTGCTTTTTGCTGTTCCCAGTCCTGAATTTTTGTACCTTGAAAGCATCAAAATGTCCCTGATGGAGGTGAAGCAGGAAAGGATAGTCCAGCAGAGCTTCATATTTACCCAGGCCGAATAAGCCAGAGGTTTACCTGAATGTGGAATGTGGACACAGGTTTACATTTGTGCAGTGCGCCATAAGAATTTGTCCGGGGGTGTGCTTGTGGAGAAAGTGGTGAACCTGTACTGCATCTACCACAGCAATGAGGTGAATGTAGTACTAACACAGTACGCTTGATTTTTAGGCTATATCTTCCTTCTCCACTAAATCATATTGGAACCTAGTCATTTAATTATCAACTCCAATTCAGGTTGACTCAAATTAGGTCAAATTTGATTTGCTTGTGTCTGTGCCAAACTCTTTTCACAATTAGTTGAATAAGTTAAAAATTACACCCAGATGGTTTGCGAGATAATACTACAGACTCTGACTCTGTAGTGAGACCACCTTTTCGCTCGTTGTGTTCCAACAAGGTGCTTTCCCAGGGCAGAAGCATTAGAACTGAGTGGAGCAGGATTCACTTTAACAGCTTCAGTGCTTCCAACCTTTTTTTGAGCTTCATTGTAAGGGATTTGTATGTTACACTGTAGAGTTTTCCTTGCCCTGGCGAAACCCAGCCACAGCCTACAGAAGGAGGTGCAGGTCGGAGCAATATACCGGACAATGTGCCTAGCAACACTCCGCGTCCGCCTTCTGCATAGGTGCGGCACTGCTGGCTCCTCAACTTATGGCACCTCAGGGTGTGAACCGACCCCGGGGAGTCTGCTGTGGCAACTGAGGGCACCAGCACTCCTTGCGATTTCTGCTTGTTATAACCGGTTGCTTGCTCGTCGGCTCAACAGAGGGTAAGTCACACTCAAAGAAGAAACCTAAGAAGTCCAATTGGGTCTTGTCCCAGCCTCTCTACTCTCCCTAGAAGTCGCGAGGATGTCAAAGTGTCCCCTAGTCTTGTTTTCGGGTCCTTCACTGAGAAGCCGACACTCAAGCTGATCCCGATTCAAAATTCTGGGGCTGTTGGTGACATTACAAAAAGTTGAGGTGTTCATGCAAGCCATGTTGCTAATTTTTGACATCCTGTTGGCTCTTTGGTACGCCTTTGAGCCCCAAGGACCTGTGGAAGCCTCCATTCGGGTTACAGCCAGCAGGTTCTCCCCTAGTGCCATCTGTGCCTCATGAATCAGATTCGGTTTCATCTCTGACTCTGGAGCCATCTTCACATCGACACTATTCACTTCAGTTTGTGCCACCTTGGTGACGGCACCAACTCTGCTGATGCCATAGGTGCTGACCCTATTGCGTTGTCTGACTCTGAACCAAACCCATCTTGACCACGACCAAAGTAGTGTCCGGGAACAGTCCTTGTGCGCAATTTATATCTGGGCCAGTAGGCTGGGTACTTCCTGTGACACAGGGCTGGGTTCACCCCTGATCCTTCAATAGAAGAGACAACATCATTTGCTGTGGTCATCAGACTGCCAGCAGAAGTCCTGAACTTACAATTGCAGTCTGTTGAAGTTAAAAACAGTGTACTCACCGGAGTTCTGTAGCCTGGCTAGACCTAGTCTGAGCCCTTGTTACCTTTCGATAGAGTCCTTATTGAGATCTTCATAGGCATCTGGGCTACACCTTGTTCCTACCTGTAGACAGGTAACTCAATGCCACAGACCTGCAGCAGACAACCTTGCTTTTTCATCACACTACCCTACTCTCGAGAGCCTATTGGTCCAGGCTTCCAAAGCAGAGTCAACCCAAACTCTTTTCCTACAAACGTTCCAGGCAGGGAGCCAATGAGACTTGAGTTATTTGGGAAGCAAGTGGTGTCTTCAATTAGCCTTGCCCTTTGGTCAGTCGGTGCTAGCTGTTTGGCAGGTAGGTACTCCCATGCGTTAAGGAACTTGGTCGCAGAGATATGGCCAGCCAGGAATTTCGTGCCAATTTAGCGCAGGCTGTTCAGGATGGCTAGGACGTGGCCAAATATGGGCCACAGAACGGTCAACTGGTTAGCAGTGCTTAATTTTACCCAGTGGTTTCCGGTGCTCGACATTTATGACAGCTTCCACATGGCAGCAATGTTTGTGTTATTTAGCGATGAGCAGAACATATATGATGAAAACAACTAATACCTAAATCACATTTGGTGTCTTGACAAGGACTATAAGAAGGGGAGGTTGAGACCTCAAAACTACCAAGCAGCCAGATGGTCTGTGTTAGAAGGGAAAGTTCTGCAAGACTTCTGCCTGTGACCAGTACTGGGGCAAAGACCTGCTAGTCTCCCTGCTGTGTGAGGGGGCATCACCCATGGAAACCTAGATCACCTGCCATGGAGCACCAGTACCTACCTGTTTGCCAAGACCAGTGTGCCTTGTGAGGAAGAGGAGAGTGTTAGGAGTGAGGTCCAGTGGGAAGCCCTACCGAGTGGACTCCTTGAGTGAGATTTGAGAAATCGGCTGTGCACCAATCAGGTTGTTGCTCGTATGCAGAAGCGATTCAGCAACCCACGAATGTTAGCAGGTTATGTCGCGAACAGCATGCGGGAGTGCCAGGCCCAACCGCCTTGCTGCAGTGACCACATATGCGAGAGGGGGGGGGTACCGGTGAACTATTTGTTTCCAGAAGCATCAAGATTTGTTTCTGCCTTAATCAGCAACCTGTATGCCAGGAAGAGCAGTCATGTTGAAGACAAGTGAGGCATAGAAATCTGAGCCTCAGTGGAGACCAGAAGGGGCTGCCGGTACTCACATTTCTAGAAGTTCGGGTCATTGCGTAGAAGGGAGAATGGCAAGTGTGATTGGCGGGTCAAGTCTGCACACCAAGGCCTGCACCTGACTGATTCCCAAGGACCGTGAAGGATGCCATCTGAGATGTCATACTCTTGCCAGGCTCCGGTTGGGAGCTGGAGGACAGACCCCCCTCCATCCATCCCCTCCGTTCACTTACCTTGTCTTCAAGGATCGGGAGCAGCTTCGAATGCTGGGACAAGCCGGCATCGGCTCAAGGGAGAAAGCCTGTGCCTGCTGGGTAAATCTACTTGTACCGCGGGCACCCTGACTTTGCTGAACAGGATCTGGACTGAGTGCCTACAGAGAAGGGAAGATATTTGCTGCACCACTGAACGTTTCCATATCACTGGACTGGGTACATCTAAAATTGGGCCTGTGGGGCCCAGGGACTTTATGCTTATGCATTGGCACCATAGGCACTTTTAACTAATTCCTGAAGACTCAAAGGGGAGCTCTTGAGTACGACCTATTAGGGAGCATTCCCTCAATGCTGCCACCAGTGAAGGGGGATTAACCCAACCACATTATAAGGAAGAAGGTGGGTAAGGGATTCGGCTGACAACTACTAGAGCCCTGACCTCAAGGTTATTGTTCATGAATGTTATTTCTTTGAATGTGTAGAGTTAGAAATAAAATACTTCTTTCTCTTATAAAAGTAAGTGATGGACTGGACATTGACTTACTGTTCGTACTGTGTGTTCTATGTGTTATTAGTCATGTTCACTTACCTGTATCTACACTTCCATCAGGCTCCTGAGGGAGCCTTTGACGGCTCTTCCACAGTTACCACTGAGAGCCAAGTGCAGAAGGGGTACTTGGCCCAGTTGCTCAGGATCCATAGTAGGTCGCTCCCCGGGTAATCAGAAGTAAAAGGCCTCAACCAACAATGGTTGGGCCCAGTAACCCCTGTGTGCCCCATGGCCCTCTCAAAGAGGTTCTGACCGGAAGTAAGTAACTTTTTCATCTCTCAAGGAAAGGTTATTGCCATTAGTGGTCTGCTACATAACTCAACTTCTGCACTGGGTGGAGGGTATCTTTTCAAAGCAATAAAGCAGAAAGCATCTCTGAGGCTCGGAAAAAACACCAGCCACCACTTGCAACTAAAGATGCTTACAGAATCCTTGCTAAGTTATATCATGCATCTCTGTATCTGGTGTAACCTCTGTTCACCACCACTATGTATACTCCTTCCCCCACCAAATATATGTATCTCCGTATTCACATTACGTTGAGCAGATCAATACTTTTCCCTCCCATGTACTACAGACACTAGCAATATACCCCCATATCATCGCAGTATGCTTTTATCTCATTATTTTTCTTAATGACGCCTATGGTCTAATGGTTTGTCTCATCTTGCATACTGTTTGATTATTTAAAAATATATCAATACCAAAGAAGCGCTTTAATGTCAACTTTAAACTCAATTAGACTTTTGTTCAATCTCAATGGTAAGGCTTTACTTTCATTGAAAATAGCACTCCTATTTGCAATGACATCAACAGATAGAGAGAAGTTGAGATCCAAGCCATTCCAATCAATTACTGTATTTCAGATTCTGCAGGGGAAACATCATCCTTAGAACGAATTCATACATCATCTCATCTGTTCCTTTGTCTTTTCTAAATGAACAAATGGTTTTGCCTATTTTTTCCCGAAACTGGCAATCGCAGAAAGAGCACGTCACTCACTTGCCATTATCCGTTAGCTTAAGTTTTTATTAAGGCAACAATTAGGAGTGGAAGATATATGATCAGGTATTGTCATCCTTAAATTCTACAAATGTCCAGCTTTGTCAACAAGGCAATGTCATACTGGAGACAATACAGTACATTTTGTCATTCCAGAGGGTGGAATGTCCTTCAATGGACGATAGGAGCCCACTCAACTGGAGTCACGACTTTTGCTTTGGCCTTCATGAGGGCATTACACTTGCAGGTATTTGCATGGCTGCAGCATTGAACATTATGTATATTTTCCCAAAGAACTATTCATTGGATGCACAAGCAAGATCAGATGGTGCTGTGAGACAGGCAGTTTTGCATAACCTGCTAGAATACGGTCAGGATTAATTTCTGCTTTCATTTTTTCTTCTAACTGCGGTCTTAACAATGCTTAAGCACATCAGTATTTGAGAGACCCGATACAAGACGAAAAAGTTACTTACTTGTAACTACAATTCTACCGTTTTGGGATTTTGGATACGGGATGTAGTTCTCACCCTCTTGTATTACTGAATCCTTATTCTTTAATTCCTTTCCCTTCTGCATTGAAAATCTGAGCTATGGAAATCTCTTGGGGGAGTGGAGCTTAAAGCATTTACACCTCAGCCTGATGAAGGGGAAAAATCTAAGCATGTGAATCTACGAAAGTAACTTTCTCATAATGAATGTAAGTGTGCAAGTTCCATCACCTTACTGACATGTTTGTCAGCCATTGATGAGAGCACAAGCATAATCAAAATTAAGTGTTAATTTAGGTGTTAAAATTAAGTGTTAATAATGAATTGCTTCCAAAAACTGTACTAAATAAATATATAGCCTTTTCATCGTGGAAAATAATAATCATATTTCTTTAGGACCTATGCAGCCCTTAGATGTTAAGACAATCTGGGGAAACATGTACTTTCATCCATAAACAGTGACCCAAGGACAGGTGGATTTACCTGAGACATGGTGACCTACTTTTATCTGAATAGAGGCAAACCACAGCAAGATTTGGTGATCAAACTAAAACTCAAAATGTACTCTTTTCCTTGTAGAGGTCAAAAGGCAGCCTTGATGGACCGACAGTTTTTAACAACCAACATCGTCCAGCAAGCACTGGCTCATCCAAAACGAGCTCTGCCTTCCTCACTGTCTCCATGGAAGGGATGACCAAACCAGGGACATGGACATAACTCCAGATTCAGGCTAGGAAAACCAAACAAACAAGCACCTAGCACCTGTCTATGTAGAGCAGCAGGACGTATGACATTCTGCATCTGTAAACCTCTGTTGACTAAGCTGATACAACAGAGCGAAAATCTACTTACAGGCCCTCACAAAGAATGCAGTCTTTCATATCTGTTACTCTGTCTCACTCAGCACTTATAAAATACAGACACTGCGGGCATTGATGGAGATTAAATATCTTACCATGCCAGACATGCACTAACTCAGTAACTAACAGGAAGTGGAGAGAGTAATACCACCCTAGCCAACCCAAATGCCTTCTTTACTCATTTCACAGATGACATCACTCTTTCTTCACCATTCATATCCGTCACACCATCTACATACCCACTCGTGAGATGATGTTAGTGTGTTTTGCAGTAACTTTGGATTAAAGCAGGCAGAGAGGCAAACTTTCTCCTTTAGAGCATAACATTTCTGAACCCCCTGCCCAGTATGAGACAAAATAAACATGATTCTAGGTCAGCGGTTCTTAACTTGTGGTCCGGATACCTCTGCAGGACAGTGATGCCTACTTAGGGGGTCCGTGACTGCTTAGGAAATAGAATAATATCAGCAGAATAATTAAGTGTTTATAAATAAAGAAGCAAAATTGAAAGTTTCAAAATGTTCTGTAAATGTGAAGTAATTTAAATTTGGAGGCTAGAAATTAAGAGCCTGATTTCAAGTACATTGGATGGGTTACTCTGTTGCAAACGTGATGGATATCCTCGCCGCCGTATTAAAAGTCTGTTACGTTCAATGGCTTTTGTAATACAGTGGTAAGATATCCGTTATGTTTGTGATGGAGTAACCCATTCACGATCTCTAAATCAGGCCCTAGGTTGGTATCCTCAGATTGATTTGTGGGAGCAGTACAAGTGCATCAAAAAGAATATAATATGGACGATGGGTGACCTCAATTTAATTTAGAAAAGCTCCAAACTTCAATTAAAATAAAAAACATATGAATAAAATAAAATATTTCAACCTCTGTGTATTTATTTGATGAATGCTTGTGGTTCAAACAATCAAATTTGCTTAGTCCAAGTTCCTGGTGTTCCAATAATGTTTCAGTGGTGGTCCCCAGATTCCAGTAATAATTTAGTGGAGGTCCCCGGATTCCAGTAATGATTAATTTGGGGGTCACAAAAGTCAAAAGGTAAAGAACCACCCTTGTAGGTTATTTAATTGACACATGTTTTGCACCGATTTCTGCCTCGCAGTTAAATCCTCACATCTGTGACATTCACTCACATATATAGACTTCAGAGAAATAGCTTTGACTGCAGATATTCTTTATCTACCTACCCCCCATCTTTCCTGAAGTAAGTAGTCTCATAAGTGACTCAAGTTGTCACTACCACTTGCAATAACACCAAGTCCTAACCCAACAGGTACATTTCAGACTCCCACCTGGCATAGCAGGTCAACCCCCCTGAACCCCAATTTACAAACAGGCATGAAACAAACATTGGTAACCTGAAGAACCAGTCAGCCTACAAAGCAGCACTCTCACCGTACACAATGTTGGTTCACGCAACAAACGTAGGTTTTTTTTAATAGCCAGGTTTGCCCTAATCATCTCTGTTGCTTCACCAGTAATTCATAGGACCATAGAAACATGACAAGGTGGTTAGCATTTGAAAAACTTTCAATATCATGGGTGTAATTGACCAAAGAATTATGTGCTTTAGAATGTTCTTTAACAGGGTTCCTATGTGGACCCATCTTCTGGGGTCAGTATGGCAGAAGGGTAGACTGTGAGTGCTGGGCCAGAGTCAAACCATAGTGTGACAGGTATAAATTATAGTGGGGCTGAAAGCTGTGAGGGGCCAATGGATGGGTGCAGTGATCCTGATACCAGGACACTCTGGGGGCCAGGAAGAATTAATCTTTGTCATTAAATGCAATGTTGCAGTCTTGAGCATCTTTTTGTTTCACCACTTCCCCACAGCGGAATGTGTATCAGAGGAGGCTGCTCAGGAATCTAAAACACAGGAAATATGTGGGTTTATCCCAAGAGGAGAAATACTCCCAGAGGGCTATCCAAAGCTGAGGCTGACGACAAAAAGGCAATATAGTTGTAAGACTGAAGACTGTGATCTTGCGATGCCTGTATGCCTATGTATAGTTTGATTTGTATTGGTTGTCATTTAAAATCAAACAAACATCTTTTTATAGCAGAATCTGCAGCAAAGGAATTGTCTCTCAAGGTCATGAATCTGGAATCCAGTGTCAGGTACAACTTCTGAAGAGGTGTGTCACCGATTTGACTAAGTAGAGATTACCCCAGCAAGACCAGATCAACTGGTCTCTGTCTGAAGTTGGTAAAAAATTATGGATTGGAATTCGCACCTAGCAATTTCCAGTGTCTGAGCTTAATTCAAGCATTATTTTATTCACTTTGTTGTTTGCGACAATAGACTGCCTAGTACATTGTACCACAGGACTCAAACCAACCTAAGTCAGAAGGCCTAAACCGGTCTGTGAGTGCTTGTGTTACTGTCTGGAAACAATCTGGCTGGGCAGTTAAGGCTGAATTCTTACTATTGGGCCATAGGGAGAGGACTAGAATGCAAGCTAGAATGTTGGGCCTTTGGGTGAGATTCATTCATTCTTAATATCACTTTGTCGTTTGTCATTTTAAGACTGCTGTACTGTTGTTTATAAATCGCATGAAAATGAGCCAGGGATTTTGTCAGATGTACTTAGACATTCCCTTTCTGTGATCTTACCTACCCACAGAGACAACTCCGGGCCATTACCATGTAGATCTGGACTGAGAGCTTGCCTAGGTCAAACTTTGGGGCTCCTCACGCACGTTCCAACAATGAACTTCGTGGGAAGCACCACCACCTCCCAGGATATGTTAGTCTTAGGACACCTAATCTGATATTTGCCTGCTACTCTTTCTTTTATTTCATGCATGTATACCTTTACATGTGCTGCAAAATAAAAGAAGACTACCTTGACTTGTAGTTTCAAAGTGTCAAGTTAGTAAAGCTCCATACTTTTTTAAGTTAAATGAAGCATATGTTTAATACTGAAAGATTCTCAGATTGTTATTAATCTTTCAGATCAAAAACGTAAGCTTCATGCAGTGAATCTGCTATAAATAGTAATGTACTAATCCGAAAGCTTACAAATGTGTCTTATACAATTCCTATGTCACGGATATTGCTGATGCTTAAGCAAGGGGCCACATCAGCAGAGTTACTCCTCAGCTATGGTAAAATTACTATAAATTACTGGGCAGCTTATGTATTCAGTCTGAATATCTCAAGGACAAAGTTAGTAAGAAAACATTTTTAGGATCCTAAATGGAGCTCCTGACAGTTTTGCTCAATCATAGACACCAAATTTGAATAGACGGGTGTGAATCACAATACTAGTGAATCCCTATTTACCCGGACTGTAGTACAGGTAATTTAAAATGAGCGTAATCCAACATTAATTCCTGAAGACATGAAATGACTATAGTGTGGTTCATGGATTATTGTGGCCACATTGCAGTTCAAATTTATCACAAACTAAACCATATCAAAGGTTCACGACCAAACTATTTTGTTAGATATTACTGTTAGTAGGCTAAATTACTCAGTCTATGGGAAACCCACATCCCACAGACCATCTAAGTTTGCCCAAACCCACAGTTACAGTTGGTTACAGCACGGGAAAAGTTAATAAAACTTGCGTCAAGGAAAACTGTAGTAATGTCTGTGGCAGCTATTTTATGGTTTCTGCTGTTCGTCAGCAACACAAAAAAGAAGTTTGTTGGATATAACTCGCCCCATGGGATGAAAGTCCTCGTTTTATCTACCCTAACACATTTGCATCATTCTCTTACCACGGACTCTATGGCTGAATTCATAGATGGTATACATTTTTTTATAACCAATTATTTTTTACAATTCCAAAGATACCTTTATGCAATTATTTTATTATTTACTTTATAAATGCTTGTGAATGCACAATTCTTCCACACCTTAATAGCAGCATTTCTTCAATACACCACTTATGTCTAACTTTCCAAAATGGCATTACAGCTTTTTGGACGTTGTTTTTCTTTGGCCTATTACTCGGCATACAGCCTCTGACTTTGAGAATATTACCCTACTTATTTTTGCATTTCTGTTCATGCTTTACAACTGCTGTAATTCCACAATTGCAAATTATTGGAATTTGGAAATCCACCCGCTCACTAATTTACAGTCTCTGAATTGAAGAGGCATTTATGGAAGAAAATGAACAATCACATTTTATTTACTAGGAACATAAACAACTGTGTATATAAAGTCCTTCAAATGAATTGAAAATCTTGCAGTTCGTGATGAAGCATTAATTATTCACTCCATTATAACCAATTTTGTTAAAGGTTTATGACCACACCTTCGAATACAGGCTTTCCTCAAATGAAACTCCTTAAGTGCTGCATTTTACACCATCCATTCCTCAAATATGATGTGTATAACACATTCTCCGTTGCAATCATCTTATTCTAGTATTGATACCATGTTTTTAGGTCTCACGACCTGCGTTGCACGGCGCAGCAGTGCTCGCGCAGACGAGAGTCCTTTTGTCCGGGGTTCAGAAATCGACCCTGGAATCGCACACGCTCGTGCGTGAGCGATTCCTTTTCATCTCCCCCATTGGCCTTTGCGTGCGTCTTCTTCTAAAAGACAGCACGCAATTGGCCCGAGGCGCGTGCATAGCTCCGCCCACAGCTTATTGGTGTCTATTACACGCTTGGTGCGCCTAATAGACACCAATAGGCCATGTGGTTTCAATTATCGTGCCCAGACACGGGCACAATAATTGAAAGCACGTCTCGCTGTGGCACGCGCGCACCACTCGCGGGACTGTTCATTTTTGGATTCATTTCTCATGGAAGCAACGGATGGAAAGAAGCGCTGACGTCTTTTTTTTTTTTTGCTTGATTTAAACACAATTAAAAAAAAAAATAAGCAGCAGCAAAAGCTCTGCTCCTTGTCCTTGAGCAGAGCTGGGAGCAGAGCAGCCTTCATCTGGGCCTGAGTGTGAGTACTGCCCTCCTCCTCCTCGCTGCACCTTTTTTAAAAAAAATGCTTTGATGTTCAAGGTAATATGTGCAGACTAGCAATGCACGCCGGCTTGGCGAGCTTTAGCTGCATTTTCACGCGTTCTTCCTAATTTAATCCTTCGAAGTTAAGGGCAGACACAATGTTACTCTCCCGGCCACACAGGTAGTGAAGTGAGGGAGGGGCATTATTCAAGATCGCTGTTTATCTTCTGTCCCCTGCTCGCCCGCCGTATACCCAAGCAAGGCTGCTTGTGGTGTTTGTATTTGGCTTGTTCGATATTCGACGGAGGGCAGAAGGTTGGTTGACCGGAGATCACGTTACTGCAGTATGGGTGAAGCTCGCCTAGCTCTATGCCATCAGGAAAGGCAGTTTACCAGTCCAGTATTTTCATTTGAAAACCAAACGTCTTCTAGGAGCTGTAGTTAGTGTATTCTTCCCTCGGACTAATTGGACCAGCACACAAAATCACAATGATATGTAAAAGAAAAGCCAAGCACTGAAAACATTGTGTCCTACAACAAGGAGCGACAGTTTAAACACTCACCTCTCTGGTTTTCTAATTTGCAAATAATCGCTTATTTCCATAGCGCTATCAGGGCTGCCGTGTCATCAGGACACACTTTTTCCAGTCCTGGATTTTCCATTTATGGATCTCTGCTGCGAGGATAGTCCAGCGAGTACCACGGAATGAAACCAACCAGTTTCAGATGAAGTTGTATGGTGAATGCAAGCCCAGGACTGGGAAGGGTGACCGTGGGGATCGCATGGTAATTATTAAAGATGGGAGATGGCAACGGATCGCTGTATGGAGGTGGGATGTGCCGTTTCTAGCTTGGGGCTTTAATTTAACAAAGCTGTGCATTCAGGAAGTTGTAGTTTTTAAATGGGGTAGCACCACTTGCATACGCACCTAGGTGGTCATCACACACTACACGAAACACCACATGGGCTCAACAAGCATTTGCAATGCAGTAGGTCTCACATTTACTCAAGTTCAAGGTATTGACATTGTAAATGGCAATGCCTTTTATTTGTTTTAAAAACCAAAACATAAAAAAGGCATTGTTATATACAATGCCAATAGCTCAAACTTGTGTAAATGCAAGACCTATTGCATTGCAAATGCTCGTTACAGTTTCCATCGGCTCTTCTTTGGCGTCATTCTATCGATTTAGTGGATAGCATCACATCTTGTTCTTTCTCCCTGTCACTACCCATCGATTCGCCCTTTTGCGTTACCTCTGTCTTCAAGGGTTCCATCGTCTTCGTCCGCTCTCCTGTGAGGGCCACATTGATTTTCAATTATCGCACTCTTGCAATGTTTCCGGATGTTCTGCTGCTTTCATCTGTTGCTATTGCAATCCTCAATGACCCATCTGACATGTTGACAGCTTTGCTCTCTATCCTACATTTTCAACCATTTCAACACCTTTTCCTGTTCTTTACAGAAATAGGATTTACCCTCCTGAATTAATGAGTTTGAAAGGGTGTGCTACCTTGTATTTTATGTTAAGAGCTTGTCGTGTTTTCACAGCTTTAGTCAGTTTTCAGAGTTATCAAACCTTTTGTGTGTAATCTTGTAAGATCAGTATTGCATGTTCTTCGTACTTAAGATCCCCTACTTTCTAACATTATAATGTTATGTATACTTAAATAGACTTTCAGTGATGGTTGTTGGTGCCGCACAGTGGAGCCCCTTCTATTGAATAACTTCCTGAACACCTAAAAGTATTCTAGAACATGTAAAGCCTGTTGAATTCATGCATCTGGTAACAGCTGCTCTGATGGGCCATTTAAGTGCTTGAGAATCCCTGAAATCTGAGGCAATTCTTCCTTGATCTCTCTTTTGCATTATCTTACCGGGTTTACTGTATCCGCGGGAGCTCTGAGAATGCCTTTATCTTCGTTTGCAGTTCTAGCACATCGATTTTCGTTTGTTCCACATTGTCCTTTTTCTTTTGTGCCACACCTGCTGCCACTTTTTTCTAGTCTGCCCTGAGCAAGTTTAATTCTATGCATATAGTACTGATTTTGCTCTCCAGTGCTGACTGAGAGCTCTCAATTGCCTGAAGTATATTTGTACCAGAGATGGTACATGTGCAGTACCCTGCGGTTGTTGGATTGCCTGTGACTTTTTGTTCCCCTTCAGTTCCAGGCGCTGTTCTGTAGTGTACATTTCCTCCAAAAGGCGGAGCTAAATAATCCTCAGATTAGAAGTCTCTTGCCAAGATCCCCAGCTTTCCAATTAAAATAGACTTGCAACATGACATGCAGAGATAATGCAATGCCATACTGAGCTCAGAGAAGTAACCTTTCCTAGCAAGACCCCTGTTTGGCTCACCACTCTGCTGCCTTGTCGCAACTTAATCCTTGCAGGTCTATTCCCCTGTGCTCCTCCAGTTGCTGACACCAGCATTTCTGTGTGCTTGTTATTAGAACTGCTACCTCTCCAATAGTCCAGAGTCTTCAGTGCACAATAGGCCTTGCCATCTGGAGAGATAAGCACCATTTTTGGTGTTCTCACTGCAGACAAGAATCTGTTTAATTTCCATGAAAAAGCAATCACAAAGATGGTGGTTAGCTGACCTTTGTGATTGTGGCCAATTTGAGCTGGTTGCAATTTACAGCCTGACTAATGAATATTTATTAGGTAGGTTGGACTATGACCCACTCTGATATGGAATTTTGCAAGCAGTCATGTTACCACAAAAGTCGGTTCACACAATTAGATATTTGTCAAATTCCAAACATTTTTTGGCAACCAGTATCTTGATACATGTGGTACATAGTAATTTTTACGTTTGCTCAGCAGCTTTTAATGTGCATTTTATGATGTGATTACCTACTGAACATGGAAGACTTTTTGCAGCATCCAAGAAACCAAGCGTAAGGTTTATATTTTGCTCTGTGATCAAATGCTAGCGTGCTGTACGTTGTAAGTATTTTTTTCTACAGTTGCAGTTAATGTGTGGTGTTCATTTGTTTGCAGGGCGACCTTCAGGGGGACATTAATGAAAACAATTTCTACACATCAGATGGAGAAGAGAAAGAAACAGATAATGTTGATAAGCCTTATGTCATGGATCCTGACCACAGACTACTTCTGCGAAATACAAAACCCCTACTGCAGAGCAGAAACGCTGCGGTAACATTTTAATTTTGTTGTGGATCCTTTTTTGTTGGATTTATTCTATGATATTGTGTACTTTTATTTTTGCATGAACCTTATAGAAGGGAAACTCCAGCAGTTTTATTTTATGTAATTAGTCTCTACCAAAGGAACCTCTTTCGGGCTTGGACAATTCTATTTGAGGTGTTCATCCATTATATTCTTTTAACCCCTCAACGTTTCGGGTGATCGTGGTGATTAGCGAGATGAACAGTAAAATAAGTGGACTCTTCTACATATATAAAGATACTCGTTCAGAGAGACATATAAGTTGAAAGAGTCTACAGATAAATGTAGGGCGAGGGAATGTCAAAGGTCTGCCCCAGAATTTCAGTCAGTAAAAGGTGTGAGAAGTGGCTCACCCTGCATACTAGGCATGGACTACGAACTATAGAGGTTTTGGAAAGGTGAGAGCTGAAGGAGTGTCATCATGATTATTTTAGGTTTATCGGATTGGAAAATGTTTACTAGAGCATGCCCTACTACAGTCCAGCAGGGGTGTTTGGAAGCTCAGCTCAGTGGTTTTGATTGGTTGCCAGTTATCTCAATGGTAGGTGCGCGCACAAAAGCTGCTGTCAGAAACAAATTTAAAATGTGCGTTTTTATTGACAAGGTAATTTTAAGAAAGGAAAAGTTCAGAGGAGGGTAGAGGGAGATGGACTACTAGATAAGTACCACATGTAGACACTAATATTGTCTGCTTATAAACATATGTTGAATATAACCAGAGTGACTGGGCGCTAAATGCGATGTAGAACTGGGTCGGACCAGAAAAGAAGACAGATACATATTGCTTTCCACCAAGAAATGCACTTGCTTAGAGATGAGTATTTGAACTCACTAGGAAGTGGCTAGGTTTTCATCATCATACTCTTTATATACTAGTTATATGCAGATTTTACTCTGACAGACTCCAATGGGTGTATGATTGTAGTGACATCATTGAATAGCAGGATGGTTTGATCAATGCTTATGAGCCTAATGATGCTGCAGGATGTTTTATAGAGGATTGTGGTGAAAGCTTTGGAAACAAGTGTCTTTGGTTCTGTGGGAAGGTTACTTATGCGACACTAAGGTGCCAATTCCGATCCGGTAAAAACCGGGTACGAACCGTCGGACGGAGCCTTTTCTCCGTCCGACTCGTACCCGGTGCGAAATCCATCCGAAAATGCAAGTACGATTCATACGGAAACACCATTTCCGTACGATTCGAACAAAACACCGACCGAACAGAAACTAAACACAATTCCGATCCTGAAAGGAGCCGACGTGACGTCGGTACGCATCCAGCCTACGTTTCACGAACCAGGAAGTACGATTCGAACCGACGTCATCCCGCACGGAAAATATTTACCGGCTGCCAAAAACTGCCGGGAAATCAGGACGACACACGCAAGGAGCAGCTGGACGCGACGAACAGACATGGACCCGAACCTACGTGCCATCCCTGCCCTCCTAGCAGTCCACCTGGCGTACAGGAACCGACGCAGACGCCGCAGAAGGTCAGCACAACAACCAGGGGCAAAGGGGGGGGCAGGGGCAGGACACACAACACCAACACATGGTACCAAATCACACATGGCCTGGACATACCTGACCATCAGGGCCTGGTCACTTCCAGGGGGTGGGGGCAAGGCCAGCAACGCAAGCGTCCGCCACAACGGAAGTGGATGGTCACGCGAACCGGTACGTACCCTACCCAGGCCGCAAGAGCGTGGGTACGGAACGTACCACGCGTCCCCCTACGTCACTCCAACAATAGCGGTACGGCCCGTACCCACGTCAGAAAGGCCTTGGTACAGCTCGTACCAGCATTGCTGGGGTCATGTAGGGGTACGCGTGGTACGACCCGTAGCCACGCCCCCAAGGCCTGTGTACGGTGCGGACCCCACGGCCCGCAACAATGGTGGGACGCACCGTACCCACACACCAAAGGCATGGGTACGGCCCGTACCCAGGCACGCAGAGCGTGGGCAGGGGTATGTACGGACCGTACCCCCACCCGTGGAAGTACGGCCCGTACCCCCACCCGTGCATGTACGCCCCGAACCCCCACTCGTGTATGTACGCCCCGAACCCCCACCCGTGTATGTACGCCCCGAACCGCCACCCGTGTATGTACGCACCCAAGCGCCACCCGTGTATGTACGCCCCGAACCCCCACCCCACCCTGGTATGTACGCCCCGAACCCCCACCCGTGTATGTACGCACCCAAGCGCCACCCGTGCATGTACGCCCCGAACCCCCACCCCACCCTGGTATGTACGCCCCGAACCCCCAGCCGTGTATGTACGCACCAAACCCCCACCCGTGTATGTACGCACCAAACCACCACACCAGCCGTGTATGTACGCACCAAACCCCCACCCCAGCCGTGTATGTACGCACCGAACCACCACCCGTGTATGTACGCACCGAACCACCACCCGTGTATGTACGCCCCCGAACCCCCACCCCAGCAGAGTATGTACGCCCCGAACCCCCACCCGTGTATGTACGGACCGAACCCCCACCCCAGCCGTGTATGTACGCACCAAACCACCACCCGTGTATGTACGCCCCCTAACCCCCCCCAGCCGTGTATGTACGCACCGAACCACCAGCCGTGTATGTACGCACCAAACCCCCACCCGTGTATGTACGCACCTAACACACACCCCAGCAGAGTATGTACGCCCCGAACCCCCACCCGTGTATGTACGGACCGAACCCCCACCCCAGCAGAGTATGTACGCCCCGAACCCCCACCCGTGTATGTACGGACCGAACCCCCACCCCAGCCGTGTATGTACGCACCAAACCACCACCCGTGTATGTACGCACCAAACGCCCACCCGTGTATGTACGCACCAAACCACCACACCAGCCGTGTATGTACGCACCAAACCCCCACCCCAGCCGTGTATGTACGCACCGAACCACCACCCGTGTATGTACGCACCAAACACCCACCCGTGTATGTACGCACCTAACACCCACCCCAGCAGAGTATGTACGCCCCGAACCCCCACCCGTGTATGTACGGACCGAACCCCCACCCCAGCAGAGTATGTACGCCCCGAACCCCCACCCGTGTATGTACGGACCGAACCCCCACCCCAGCCGTGTATGTACGCACCAAACCACCACCCGTGTATGTACGCCCCCGAACCCCCCCCCAGCCGTGTATGTACGCACCGAACCACCAGCCGTGTATGTACGCACCAAACCCCCACCCCAGCCGTGTATGTACGCACCGAACCACCAGCCGTGTATGTACGCACCAAACCCCCACCCCAGCCGTGTATGTACGCACCGAACCACCACCCGTGTATGTACGCACCGAACCACCACCCGTGTATGTACGCCCCCGAACCCCCCCCAGCCGTGTATGTACGCACCAAACCCCCACCCGTGTATGTACGCACCTAACACCCACCCCAGCCGTGTATGTACGCACCGAACCACCACCCGTGTATGTACGGACCGAACCCCCACCCCAGCAGAGTATGTACGCCCCGAACCCCCACCCGTGTATGTACGGACCGAACCCCCACCCCAGCCGTGTATGTACGCACCAAACCACCACCCGTGTATGTACGCACCAAACCACCACCCCAGCCGTGTATGTACGCACCAAACCACCACCCGTGTATGTACGCACCAAACGCCCACCCGTGTATGTACGCACCAAACCACCACACCAGCCGTGTATGTACGCACCAAACCCCCACCCCAGCCGTGTATGTACGCACCGAACCACCACCCGTGTATGTACGCACCGAACCCCCACCCCAGCAGAGTATGTACGCCCCGAACCCCCACCCGTGTATGTACGGACCGAACCCCCACCCGTGTATGTACGCACCAAACCACCACACCAGCCGTGTATGTACGCACCAAACCCCCACCCCAGCCGTGTATGTACGCACCGAACCACCACCCGTGTATGTACGCACCGAACCCCCACCCCAGCAGAGTATGTACGCCCCGAACCCCCACCCGTGTATGTACGGACCGAACCCCCACCCGTGTATGTACGCACCAAACCCCCACCCGTGCATGTACGCACCGAACCTGCTATAAGAATGGGGTGTGCAAAACACCCCCAGCAGTGCCCAGACACAGGAGGGGTGGGTGCAGGGTCCTCCCAGCAGTGCCCAGACACAGGAGGGGTGGGTGCAGGGTCCTCCCAGCAGTGCCCAGACACAGGAGGGGTGTGTGCCTATCACTCCCAGCAGTGCCCAGACACAGGAGGGGTGTGTACCTATCACTCCCAGCAGTGCCCAGACATCGGACAATATACCCCATCAACAAGTTCAGTGACCTACAAGGGTGATACCCCAGATGCAGGCGGAGCCATCGCTGAGCCAGCATGGCTATATTGAAAGGCAACCCTCACACATCCAGGAAATGTAGACACAGCACAGCACAGCATTTGGGAGACACCCTGCAGGAAAAATGGCCTGGGCCACAGAGGACGGAACACACCTTGGGACAATGTCACCATACAGTGAGAGCAAACATGACCAAATACCATTTGCAGAGACCTTTGTGATGGCACGCAGATGGCAGGGTACACCCCATGAGCAGCACACTCCAACATTTCACAGACCCCTAACACATTATCACCACCCCAACGCAGGGAGCACCAGCACCAACAGCAAGTCCAGGAAAGCATCAGTGTGCAAAACAAAAAGAAAAGGCTTTATTCAGCAGGAAAATATATCAGAGAAAATGTCCACTATGTACAAGGGCCATGGGCCAGCCCAGCAGCAATGTCCGGGGGGGGGGTACACATCGGGACGTGTGTCCCCTAGCTTGCCTGCACAGTTCACAAGTCCATTTCATCCACAGAAGAGGGGGCATCAGGGGGGAGGGTGGAAACAGGCACCGCAGGGACAGGAGGGGAAAGGGTAGGTGTTGTGGGTGCAGGGAGGGATGAATCTGCCACAGGGGGGGTGCCAGCGCCAAAGGTGGAGGACAGAATGGCGCTGCACACGTCGGCAAGTTCCCCCAGCGACTCCCCCGTACCCAATCCAACCACAGGCCCCAAGGAGGGGGGGGGGGCAAAGGGATGGGTCGCAGCGCCACTGGGGGAGGGTGTGGACAGGGTGGGGGACTCAACTCCCCTGGCCGGGTCCCGCCTCCACCGCTTGCGGGGTGGTGTCATCCTGGGGCTGGGGGGCACACTCGCAGTGGATGATGCTGTCACTGACTGTTGGCCAGGAGAGCTAAGGGGAGTGGATTTGGAGGGAGTGGGTTGTGTGGAATGCGGACTCCCACTGTGGCTGCGTGTTCTACGTTTCCCCCCCGACCCAGTGGGTGTGCCTTCCTCACCCTGTGTGTGCGTGACAGGAGGTGTGCGCTTCGACTTCCCTGGTGGTGTGGTGCCTGTGTCTGTTGGGGTGCGTGCACGCTGACGTCTGGATGTGCGTGGGACAGGCACGGGAGTGGGAATTGTGGATGGGGCAGGGGTAGGGGGTGTTACGCAGCGCTGCAGGAGATCCAGTGCTGCAGTCAGTGTGGAGTCTATGGACCTCAGCAACTGCCGTTGGTCAGACTGCGCAGCCGACATGCCCTCCATGTATGCCTCCATCTGGGTCAGCACCTGGGTGTGGGCATGGAGGACATTTAGCATCGCAGTCTGACCAACCTGCAACTGCCTCAGGATGTCCACAGACTCCGCACTCACCGCAGCAGTGGTGACAGGGGCAGGGGGTGCGGTGCCTGGCAGGAAGGAGACATGTGGGGACCGAGCACGGAGGGAAGGGCCACGAGCATGTGGGAGGCCGGTGATGGAACCTGAGGTGGCGGGGGGATGTGGAGGGCTGCCATCAGCTGGGGGGGCAGACTCCGCCACCTCTGGGAGCTCAGCCTCGGACCCGTCTGCGTCATAGTCTGTGTTGGCAGTCAACAGGTCCTCCGCCTCACTCCCTTCGGCCTCCGTGCCACTCCATGTGCCAGACAGGACAGCACTGCTGGTACTGGTGCTCAATCTCTCCTCCCGGTCCGTGCTAGTGTCTCCTTCCGTGTCCCCCGGCGATGCTGTGGGCAAGGTGAAGAGACAGGAGAAAATCAGACACCTGTACACTTATGTCACATGAGTCAAATATACATAGGTCACATTGCATAGCCTGAAAAGCAACAGGAGTAACACCTACAAAACAATGTACACATGTAGGCCATGGAACACACAGTTTTTCTACCCACCATGCCACTGAGACACAATGGAGATCATGACACAACAGCAAATCACTGCACCTGAAATTTTAGAGAGGAGTCAGCCTCTGGGGACAAATGTGCACAGCACCTGCACCACACTGCGTCGTCAAAAAGGGATGAGCATGAATCATATCCATTTACTCTTGCCGCATGCTGCAAAGGCAATACATGAAACCAGGCCACACATGACAGGGTCACTGCACCTTGAGCGTATGTCCAGTCAAACATCACACACAGGCTAAACCCAGCAAGGAGGATGAAGCTTCTGACATGTAGGCCTTGTACGCACAAACCACCCACACCTGAGACAATCTCATTGAGACGGAGAAAGTATGTACACCTCTTACTCTGGGATGGAAACACATGGCCTCCACTAATTCATGACTGTAAACACACAGCCCCTGGTGGCCATGTCCACACATCATTGACAGGCAAACATCATCAGATTGTCTCAACAACACACACAGGTAATGCCCACTGTGAGTATGCACAAGCAAAATGGGTCCCCCTGTACAGTGGACACATGTAGCAACCTGTAGGTCCTAACAGTTGAGCCCAGGGTACAATGCCACCCTACGCAACCCATGGCAAAGACACAGTGAATGGCCATATTGTTGGATGACGCACATGATACCTAGGAAGAGGTGCCCCAGGGCACAGTAGTGCCCACACTCCTCCATGGTCCAGGATGGACATGACTGCAAATTAAGCAACCGTCCCTGCACTTAGCAGGCCTCCCACTCAGGCACATCATGTCAGAGGGCACACAATTGGACATGCATGCTGGAAGGCTGTACATTTTGGAGACACACCCCTATGTCGTGATTCACAATCAGTGCCAAGTGACATGGACACCACAATGACTGAAATTGGCCATGGCACACGCAAGGTCCCCATACCTGTGGCACATCACCCCCACACATGATGCTGATAGCATAGGGCACCTGCATGAACTGCCTGCATAAATAACCTTGTGCAAGAGTGGCGACAGACCAGGGAACACATTGCAAGGAGGGGAAGGGAGGGAGTGAGAACAGCACTGTGCTACTTTGTGGAGAAGTTGACGCACTGCACAATCAAACCCTGGCAGTGTATCCATGCAACTGCACACTTACATTGGCTGGGGACACACAACTGACACACATGTACCTACCCCCTTCCTGCTGCTGCCTCTCCTGTAGGCGCCTGTCCATATCGGGGAAGACCACCGCCAGCACACGCTTCTGGATGTGGGTCAGACGACGGCGGCCACGGTTCTTACGGCTCTCAGGTGAGTCCCCCAGCAGGAGCCGTGCAATCCTCCTCGTCCAGCACCGGATGTCCTGCCAGCGTTTCCTCACCTGAGACAGGCTCCGCCTCCGACCCTCTGTACCCCTCACGGCACTGACGGCTTCCCTCCAGATCTCCCCCTTGGCAATGGCGCCTACCTGTGAGGATGCAAAAGAGAGAATACATTAATCCACATGAGCAAAGACACAGAGACACACATATAGAACAATCCTCATTATGAACAGGCCATGGTATGCATGCAACTAATTGCACCTTTGTCATAGGGACATTATCCACTGTGGAAGGCCAAATGCACTACGTGCCAGTGGAAGCACACGGGTGGCATGAGGGGTACCACACACTCACTGACCAGGGATCACACTGTGCCTCACAGGCTACACCAGGATTATGTACAGCACCTCACAGCAGTCACCTGCCCCAGCACACTGATGCTACCTCAGCAGAGTACACAGACACACACAGGTACAGGACAATCACATGGCATTGCCAACTGCGGGTACACACCTCACTCTGCCCATGTGCCAGTAGACGGGGGTGTCACAGGTGTGGGGCTGGCTCAGCACGGCATGCACACAGCACTGCTCCCTGCTCACATCCGATGGCCAGGCCATATCCATCCCTCATGCTGCTTGTGTGCAACACTCCCCATATGCACTCACCCACATGACAGGGGACTAACACACACACCAATGTGCAGGGGACGAACACGGCCTTTGGACACTCACAGCACAGGTACACTGAACAAACACACATCCATGGGTACTGACACCTGTCACACTGGGGGGAACACAGGATCACATCAGGACTGTGGAAACAACATCCCCAGGAGGAGTATGCAGGCAGAATGTGCCATGCACCTTGCATTCATTGTCACAGTAGGCACTATGCAAGTGAGGAGTGCACACAGGAAACACAGCATGCTCTGCATGGGTGACATGAGGCCTTCCACACCCTGGGACCCACTCCAAACAACAGTGCATGTCTGTCACACATGGACACAATGCCAGAAGTCACTGTCACACAAAAGGGGCACAGTCTAAGCTAGTGGAGTCTGCACTCACCTGAACCCCTGGTCGACCATACAGGCTCTGGAACTGTGGGAGGATCACATCTATCAGGGCAAGGTTCTCCTCCTGGGTGAATGGCTGTGACCTCTCCACAGTCCTGGACATGGTGCCAGAGGAATCACTATCAGCAGCAGTGGTCATGGATGAATGGATGTGCAGGCAAGTGCTCTCTCATGGGACCTGGCTGCCTTATATATGCCTGGCTGGCCTGTTCATGTATAGGAGTACAGATTGATTGGTCAGTCACATTAGCATCCTACGTTTCATCCAATCCCTTCAAACCTACCCCAGTGTGTGGCTTTGCATGGTTTCAGTTTTGATAATGATGTCAAGTCAACATCCACATTGCAACAATGTAGATTCTTTCAAACTGACTTCTGCTGTGCACCTGGTGCTCAAATTCAAAAATTTAACTCAGTCTCCATGGCAACCATCAGGCATTTCGGCCCTTATACTTGTCCCTCATGTGTCCCCTATGTGTTTTCATACATTTACACACAGGTACGGTGCGTTCCACGCCCTAGGGCACCCCACAAGCAGTGATACCGACCGTACATGCGCTTGTACGGTCCGGATCACAATATTGCCGCTGGCGTATGCGTACGCCACAGTAGTACGGACTGTACACGCGCTTGTACGGTCCGGATCACAATATGGGCGCTGGCGTATGCGTACGCCACAGTAGTACGGACTGTACACGCGCTTGTACGGTCCGGATCACAATATGGGCGCTGGCGTATGCGTACGCCACAGTAGTACGGACTGTACACGCGCTTGTACGGTCCGGATCACAATAAGGGCGCTGGCGTATGCGTACGCCACAGTAGTACGGACCGTACAAGCGCGTGTACAGTCCGTACTACTGTGGCGTACGCATACGCCAGCGCCCATATTGTGATCCGGACCGTACAAGCGCGTGTACAGTCCGTACTACTGTGGCGTACGCATACGCCAGCGCCCATATTGTGATCCGGACCGTACAAGCGCGTGTACAGTCCGTACTACTGTGGCGTACGCATACGCCAGCGCCCATATTGTGATCCGGACCGTACAAGCGCGTGTACAGTCCGTACTACTGTGGCGTACGCATACGCCAGCGCCCATATTGTGATCCGGACCGCACAAGCGCGTGTACAGTCCGTACTACTGTGGCGTACGCATACGCCAGCGGCAATATTGGCCCAGGGACCCTATACACGCGTTCCGAGCGTATGTACGGTGCGTATAACAACTGTCAGTGGTGACAGGCGGCACACAGACAGGAATGGAGCGGACAGGTATTGCCAAGGGTGGACACCAATGCATTGTCTGTGCAATACCACCTGTGTGTGACACAGGTGTGTCAGGATGTGATGTGGCACTTTACCCCTGAGGTGTGGGCAAAGCACATGTACGATGAGCTGTGTACACATGTCGTGTGTGATGGTGCGCATTGTACCACACATCCCCTGCACTCCTTTGACATGTGTGCATGTCGTACACACTAGTGGAGCCATGAGTCACTTGCATGTCCCAGTCACGGACACCCGCACCTGTCCCCTGATGCCAGGTACACGGAATATTACATATGACACGTGTATGGCTGCGTTGCATGCTGCAACCATGTCATGTGTGTGGCATGTCTTTCCATGATTTTGCTGTAGGTGTGTGATTCAATGTGTCAGCAGTTGCTGCTGCCAACATGTGTCTGTGTGTCGATGGGCATGGCACACTGTTCCGCACACCAGCCCACATATGTGATTTGCCATGAGGTGTGTATGTATCCAACTACACGGAGTATCAACACAAGTACATATCCACATGCTCCCTATGTATGTTCTGTCTCGACATGTACTCCTCAAAGGCAATGTGTGTGGCCTGTCCTATTCCTATGACATGTGACCAGTGCATATCGCATCCAACTACCTGTCTGTACCATACGCATACTACCTCTGCACATGTGTGGATGTCTGTGAATCCTGTGATGCGTGTGCATGTTCACTTACACTGGCCCACAGCTAGTCTCATGCCATGTCATCGTGATCTTGCCCCCCTCCGTTAGTGGCTGTCCCTTGGTAGGAGTGTAACCTGACTGGCGTTCGTGTCCAGGAACTGTGGCACAGACCTGACTCACAACGTGGCATATGTGTATTGGCTGTGTAACATGTGCTCAGTGCATTGACGATGTTGTTGTACAGTGCTCACTCTTAGGTGTTCCTTCCATTTCACTGCAGGGCTCCGCCTCTCCCTCGACGTATGCCAGACATTGCTGCCCTGCATGAACGGGACTGTATACGCCGCTACAGATTCAGCCAACGGTTGATTGATGAGTTGACTGGCCGGCTGGAAGCACAACTCCTCCCGCGCCACAGGTATCCAAGTGCACTGACACCCAAGTTGAAGGTGATGGCAGCCCTACATTTCCTTGCCACGGGTACGTTCCAACATACCATTGCTGATGTCGGGGGCATGTCCCAGACGATGTTCAGCCGTGTTCTGCATGATTTCTTAGAGGCCATGTTGGTTCACCTGGATGAGTACATTAAATTCCCAAATCGTGAGCAGTTGACAGATGTCAAGCGTGAGTTCTATGCCCTGGGAGGGATGCCCCATGTCATTGGGTCCATAGATGGGACACATGTTGCGTTGGTACCACCACAGGCACAGGAGGTGGTGTATAGGAATCGCAAACATTATCACTCCATTAATGCCCTTGTGGTGTGTCTGTCCAACATGGTGATTTCACATGTCTGTGTTCGCTTTCCAGGATCAGCACACGATGCCTTCATCATGAGGCGTAGCAGGGTGCCAGAAATGATGCTGCAGCTGCGGAACGAGCGAGCATGTATTGTTGGTGGGTAGACTCTGGCAGTTCAGTGTTTGGCGTCATCTTCCAATCTCACTGCCTGTGCTGACACACTTCTGTCCATGATGTTTCCTTGTAGGGGACGCTGGCTATCCCAACATGCCATGGCTGATGACGCCTGTCCGCAACCCCAGCACGGCTGCCGAGCACCTCTACAACAACGCACATGGGCGGACCAGGAGAGTCATTGAGAGGACGTTTGGACTTCTGAAGAGCCGATTCCGGTGCCTCCACAAGACCGGCGGAGCACTCCCATATGCCCCGGTGAAGGTGTGCAAGATCATCATCGTCTGCTGCATGCTGCACAACATGGCAGTGGAGGAAGCTGTTCCACTCATACTGGATCAAGATGACCAGGACCATCCACCCGTGGAGGATGAAGGGCTTGGTGACGGGGCAAGTGATGTGGAGGAGGAGGAGGCTGTGGAGGACATGCGGAGTCGGCTCATACGCAACTTCTTTGCTTAGTGGTGAGTTCCAGTGTCTGAGTGTGCACGCATTGGGCCGTGTGTGGCATGTGTTGCAATGTGTGTGTCCATCTGCATGTCTGCCAAGTGAGTCAGTGGTGTGTATTGAAGTGTCACTCAAGTGATGGCGCAATGGAAGGATGTTGTCTGAGGGTCATCATTGTCACCTGTCATGTTAACAACATGATACGTGTTAAGTACATGCTTGCGGATGTGCTCCTTTGTGCTGAATCCTTGTGTGTCTCTCTTCCACAGGTCCATGTGCATGCTGTCTGCTGGTGGCATTGTTGTGCTCCTGCTACTCCTCATGAACACAGCGACATGTGCTGATTCAGCGTCACATGCACGGGCAAGTGTTGAAATCTCCTCAGGGTAAGGGATGCCTCACGTCGTTTTGGGTGTGTGAATTGTTTGTAGTCTGTGTGCACTTCTCCGGTTCATGTGTGTTCCATTTGCATACATGGTGATCCTACATGGGGAACATGACATGGGGCAGGCTTCACCTGGAGCCATGCTCAGACTTGGTGACTGTCATGTGGCAGGGGATTGGGGATTGTGATGAGGCCATCATTGTGTGTAACACTGGCCTCGGAAACATACAGGTTGCACCGGGTTGACATGGTGTGTGATTGCCCCATCAGGGCCTCAATGGTGTATAGCGGCCTCTCCGTGGCAGCAGGGGGTGTTTAGCTGTTATCCGTCACTTGTGTGCCAGGTCAATGGGATGCCAGCATCTGTGTTGCAATGGGGGGTGCCAGTGTTGCTCCCACATGTACATCCACATGACCTGTGTATGTGTTGACAGAGTATCATTGTCATTCCAACACACATGACTAATAAATTTGTCCCTCTGTCTCCAAGGTGCCTCTTCCCTGTCAATGGTGCCCTGTTGCCACTGTGCGTGCCGCAGGTCTGGCATAGTTTTCATAGGTGGTGCATATGTGTCTATGTGTAGAGTGACAAGATGCTAGGGGTTTGTCAGGGAGTGGGAACTGTATTATGCACAAGATGCACAGTTCCATCCACCTCAAGGCAAGAGAGACCATCCCCCAGGGAAACTACAACATCTGTGTAGAATCCTACCCTGCAGTCTACGGACATGTGCCTCACGACTCCCATGGTACTTGTCCATATCCGGAGTGCATCTGCACAGCTCTGCTACTGCGTCGGGCAACCAGGCCACATCAACGTCCTAACGGGATGGGGGGAATGTTTCACAGCCAGCTGCAGGATGACCTTCTAGATCCACGCCCACACTCATGATGCAGCCCACAACCCCAACACAACCATGTGGCACAGTGATCCTAAACTGCATTCTGGCATCTCCATGCATCCAACCTTGGCCTAGCCACCATTCTCAACATCCGCCTGACGCAAGCATGCTGCACATTGTAGGGACACATGTCTAGACATACCTGGGAGCGGCAAGCCAGGTCACTCCACATGATCCCTGACCTCTGCGCATGACTGTTGCTCCCCTGAATGTGTCTGTAGCCACAGTTGTGCGGGAACCACTCAGCTGGTTGGGCCCAGCACAGGTGAGTTTGGTACTCCATGTCTGTATCAGATGAGACATTGGGACCCATGTGTGTCCTGGGCAAGACTGCGACCCCACGGTTTGGATGGTTGGAGTTAATTCTGAGATCAGGCATGCTTTGACTGTACGACACACACATGTATTGTAATAATGTAGAATCACGGCATCATCTTGTAAGTGTGATTAATTTATTTGTGGTGGGGTACGGGTTTGTGGGGATGACAAGAGGTGCACAGCGGGAGTGTAGAATCCAAAGTTCACTGGGGGAGTTGGTATCCTTGTCGTAGCAAAATGTCAGAGTCCATGCCACAGTCTTCGTCAACATAGGTCAGACAGTGACCAGCAAGTCCATGTGGCAGACAATGTCATGTGCTGCTATTGGGCCAGAGGGCCAGGTGCCAGGCCAGGTGACCTGGGAGATGGTGATGTTCTGCTGACTCTCACAGTCTTTTTCGTGGACGACCCACCTTCCTGCGGGGACCCTCGGAAGCAGTCCGTGACGATGTCTGTGACGCTCCGTCGGATGAATCCTCCTCCTCCTGATCCCTCCCTGTGTCTGGTAATGGCCTTCGCCTGGTGCCACAGGGAGGGTTGCCCATGTTGTCGGCAATCCGACGGAGTACACCGGTCATTTGGGTTTGCACCGCCACGAGCTCAGCCTGTCTATCCTCCATCCTTCCTTGGTGTTGCAGTTGACAGGCATGTTGCTGGGACTGCAGGGTCTTCATCTCCTGGAGGGTCCCCTTGATGTCATTGAGGGTGGACGCAATCTGGTCCATGCCCCTGGTGTCACGCCGGTATGTATCCAGGATGTTGCTGACCTGGGACACTACCGGGTCCTGAGCTGCCTGGTCAGGTTCGCGCCTCCGCCGTCCTCCACTCCCGCCACCCCTGCCCACGTGCACCTGGCCTGCCGTTGTGGGTGCATCGGGTCTCCGGGACCCCTGAGGGATGGCATCTGCGTTGCCGCCTGCCTCCTCCTGGGTGCCCGGAGGACCGTGTCCCTCCTGGGCAGACTGGCTGGGTGGTCGTGTGCGGGCAGGGCTCCTGGACGTCTCCTGGGATGTGGCAGGAATGGGGGTGGTGGTTGGCACAGTTGTACCTGACGCAGGTGCTGCAGGTGGTTGGACACCAGAGGGGCCAGGTTGGTCTGGGTCATCCACGGAGTGGTGAGAGTCATCGCTGGCGGTGGGGTCATCATCCCGCGGAGCCTGGTCCTGTGTGACTTCCCCCCCAGTGTTGGGGGGTGTTCGTCGACGTTGACCTGTGTGTGAGAGAGACAATGTTGACAGTGTCACATGTGGCATCCATGTTGCATGCATTTCTGATTTGGCACTCTTCCTCTGGGTAGTTGGATCTGTCCTGCATTCCTCTCACAGTGCACTTGTGCATGGCTATGTCCCTTGGCCACAGCTGTCAGGGCTTTACGCATGTGTGAGACACAATCTTAGTTGATGCATCTATTTGGGTACACAGTCAGCAGTGTGGTGTGCGGGCGTAGCGAGCCATGCAGAGGCGCCTTACGTGTTGCACTGTACGTGGCCAAATGGTGTTTTGGCAAGGCAATTTGATGTTGCAGGTAGGGGACTGAAGCATTTGTGACAGGGTTCTTACCGACACGGTGGGTGGGTATACTGGGTGTGTGGTTAGGTCTGTGCCTGCAGCACGGATGGACTCGTGCACAGATTGACACATGGACCGGTCTTCATCTACGGAAGGGGGGGTTGAGGCACTGCCAGACCTGGTCTGCATGCACACAGTCCACCGGCTGACGAGTGGACATGGCCACACCACCCAAGGGTGATTTAGTCTCCCTGTGTCTCCCTTCCTCCCTCCCTCTGTCACCCTCCTCCCTCCCTCTGTCGGTCTCCCTCTGTCACCCTACTCCCTCCCTCTGTCTGTCTCCCTGTGTCCCCCCTCTGTCTCCTTCCCTCTCATTCCCCCTCTCCCTCCCTCTCTTTGTCACTCTCTGTCACCTCAGGCCAGCTTCCTGGGCACACACAGTTAGCCGGTCTTTGAATGGCCATTGGCTTGTTCATGTGAGTTAGTCCCTGTTCTCCGGGCACCCATTGGGCAGTGTGTCTGAGTGTAGGCTGCTGCTGTGGCGGTGTGTGCTGAGACTCTATCAGAGCGATGCATCTTCATTGTCTGCTGTTATGTGCAAATTGTGCCTTCAGACCCATGGCATCCTGCATGGCAGCCATCATTTGCAGGCAAGACAGTACTGTGTGGGTACACACAGTTTGTATGGCTGTGCCCTGGGCCATATGGGCTGAGGGCATTGTTGTGTGCTTGTGAGTTGCTCAATGTTAGTTTTGCTGCCCCCACTCCCAGCATCGACCACATCCTGTGTTGTGTTGGTGTATTGTGTGGCCTGTGACTTGGCATGGCCCTGATTGATGCATGGGGCATGGAGGTGCCAGTGGCATGTGTGTGTTTGTGGAGTGTTGTTGTGTCCGGTGGTGGCTTGGGGGGGGTGGCATGCATGATTGATTGTGTATGGCATCCCCCCCATGTGAGGTGAGTTGTTTGTGTACTCACCAGGGTCTGGGAGTCCTGGCAGTCCGTGTAGTCCCTCCACCGCCAGCGTGGACATCACCTTCTCCTCCCAGGGATGGTATTGTACCGGTCTGGGGGGCGGCCCTCCTCCAGTGATGTTCCCCTGGTTGTGATTGTCAGTCATCTTCCTCTTGACCGTCCTCCGCAGATCGTACCACCTGGATTGGCACTCGTGCCTGGTCCTTCTGGTTGTCCCAACAGCATTCACAGAATCGACGATCCTCTGCCACATGGCGGTTTTTTCGGATATGCTGGTCTGTCTGACCAATGTCCCAAAGAGCTGTGGCTCGACTCTGAGGATTTCGTCGACAAGGATCTCCAGCTCCTCCTTTGTGAACTTTGGATTCTTGGTGGTGGACATGGCGTGGGGTGTGGTTGTGGGGGTGTGGGTGTGGATGGCTGTGGGTGTGTGGGTGTGGTAGTGGAGGTGTGTGTGTGAATGTGATGAGGGGGTGTTTGTGTAGGTGGTTGTGTGAAGGTATGCAAGTGTGAGGTTCAAGTATGGTGGTGTGGGTCGTCTGTGGGCTCTGGCAGCAGTGGGTCTGTTGCAAAGGCTCATGGTTTGTGTGTGTGGTCCATTTTTATTGGTCCATTTGTGGGTGTGGCTGTGTTTGAAATTTGTGTGGGTGTGTTATGAGGAGTGATTGAGTTTTGGGCCTCTGTTTGGCAGTTTGGCAGTTGCAGGTGAGTGTATGTGATGTTTGTGGGGTTGTTGGGCCTGTTTGGTGGTGTGGGGAAACTCTACTTGACTCTCCTTGTGTAAATATGGTTTGTCCGGGTTCAGTACGTGTTTTTTTGGCGTCAGTACGGTCCGTACATGCACTGGTGGGGGTGCGGTCCGTACATTCCCTGGTGGGGTGGTGGTTAGGTGCGTACATACACGGCTGGGGTGGGGGTTTGGTGCGTACATACACGGCTGGTGGTTCGGTGCGTACATACACGGCTGGGGGGGGTTCGGGGGCGTACATACACGGCTGGTGGTTCGGTGCGTACATACACGGCTGGGGGGGGGTTCGGGGGCGTACATACACGGGTGGGTGTTTGGTGCGTACATACACGGCTGGTGGTTCGGTGCGTACATACACGGCTGGGGGGGGGTTCGGGGGCGTACATACACGGGTGGGTGTTTGGTGCGTACATACACGGCTGGTGGTTCGGTGCGTACATACACGGCTGGGGTGGGGGTTTGGTGCGTACATACACGGCTGGTGGTTCGGTGCGTACATACACGGCTGGGGGGGGTTCGGGGGCGTACATACACGGCTGGTGGTTCGGTGCGTACATACACGGCTGGGGGGGGGTTCGGGGGCGTACATACACGGGTGGGTGTTTGGTGCGTACATACACGGCTGGTGGTTCGGTGCGTACATACACGGCTGGGGGGGGGTTCGGGGGCGTACATACACGGCTGGTGGTTCGGTGCGTACATACACGGCTGGGGGGGGTTCGGGGGCGTACATACACGGGTGGGTGTTTGGTGCGTACATACACGGCTGGTGGTTCGGTGCGTACATACACGGCTGGGGGGGGGGTTTGGTGCGTACATACACGGCTGGTGGTTCGGTGCGTACATACACGGCTGGGGGGGGTTCGGGGGCGTACATACACGGCTGGTGGTTCGGTGCGTACATACACGGCTGGGGGGGGGTTCGGGGGCGTACATACACGGGTGGGTGTTTGGTGCGTACATACACGGCTGGTGGTTCGGTGCGTACATACACGGCTGGGGGGGGGTTCGGGGGCGTACATACACGGCTGGTGGTTCGGTGCGTACATACACGGCTGGGGGGGGGGTTCGGGGGCGTACATACATGGGTGGGTGTTTGGTGCGTACATACACGGCTGGTGGTTCGGTGCGTACATACACGGCTGGGGTGGGGGTTTGGTGCGTACATACACGGCTGGTGGTTCGGTGCGTACATACACGGCTGGGGGGGGTTCGGGGGCGTACATACACGGCTGGTGGTTCGGTGCGTACATACACGGCTGGTGGTTCGGTGCGTACATACACGGCTGGGGGGGGGTTCGGGGGCGTACATACACGGGTGGGTGTTTGGTGCGTACATACACGGCTGGTGGTTCGGTGCGTACATACACGGCTGGGGGGGGGTTCGGGGGCGTACATACACGGCTGGTGGTTCGGTGCGTACATACACGGCTGGGGGGGGGTTCGGGGGCGTACATACACGGGTGGGTGTTTGGTGCGTACATACACGGCTGGTGGTTCGGTGCGTACATACACGGCTGGGGTGGGGGTTTGGTGCGTACATACACGGCTGGTGGTTCGGTGCGTACATACACGGCTGGGGGGGGTTCGGGGGCGTACATACACGGCTGGTGGTTCGGTGCGTACATACACGGCTGGTGGTTCGGTGCGTACATACACGGCTGGGGGGGGGTTCGGGGGCGTACATACACGGGTGGGTGTTTGGTGCGTACATACACGGCTGGTGGTTCGGTGCGTACATACACGGCTGGGGGGGGGTTCGGGGGCGTACATACACGGCTGGTGGTTCGGTGCGTACATACACGGCTGGGGGGGGGGTTCGGGGGCGTACATACATGGGTGGGTGTTTGGTGCGTACATACACGGCTGGTGGTTCGGTGCGTACATACACGGCTGGGGTGGGGGTTTGGTGCGTACATACACGGCTGGTGGTTCGGTGCGTACATACACGGGTGGGGGTTCGGGGCGTACATACGCGGGCGGGGGGTGGTGGGGTGTTCGGCGCGTATGCGGGCACATGTCTCCATGGTTGCTATGGGAGTTCGGTTCGGACGGTGTTTTTTGCGTACGGTTGTGAAATGGGGAGGACGGGAGGGATCGTACTTGCGCAGTCGGACTTTATTTTTCCGCACGGTGGGTTTCTCGCCCGGGGACGTGTCGGTGACTTTTCCCGACCCGAGGACGTGTGGGGAAATCTTCCCAATGCGATTCGTATGGACTTTTTTCCGTTCGAATCGTACTTGGCAGTTTGTACGCTACTTTGACGATTCGGACGGAAAAAAATCCGGATACGAGTCGGACGGGGAATTTTTTTACCGGATCGGAATTGGCACCTAAATAGGTAAACCCAATAAACAAGACCATTAGTAAAGGCGACTGAGTTTTTCCCACTAGTAAAGGGTTGTTAATAACTGGATACAGACCAGCAACACAAAGAATATTCGATAAACTCACAAGTGCAAACAATCCATACTATAATTGTGTACCTGGGCCACATGGTGATTAACACCAAAAGTATCACTAAACACAGTATACTATTGAAGTCATACAGAAGAATTATATAATGGACGAGTGAGTAAGCAGGGATAAGTTTGACGAGCATAAAAAGTGCTGGTGTGGGAAGCTTGTATTAACACTCTGCTGTATGTGTAGAAAACATTGAGTAACAGATTAGGGTGGGAGCAATTGACAAAAAACACCATCAGAATATTTTGTTTACAGAGAGGTGATTAAAACGAGGAAAGACTATGTGAATCCTGTTATGAGATAAAGGATATTTAAACATGTTGAATACAGTACTATGCAACATATCACTGCAAGGATATTCCTGACTGCTAAACAATCAAAAATGTGCGAGGGACATCTGGCTAATACTAATGGAGGGGCCAAGCACAGCAGACAGGAATAAAATACATGGGTGTGTTACTGTGATAGTTCCAGAAACCATTTTCATAACCACCCCAGATCCATCCAAAAAATGGCCTGGATGCAACTGAATCTACCTTAGTTCATGTTGTCAAGTTTATGTAAAGAAAATAGGAAACAGACTGGAAAAGACTGATAAGGACATGAGAAGGAACCCACCAAATTAGGTTAATACAGAGTGAATGAATGTGAATGGTACTTAACTCCTATAATAAAACATCTAAGGATTGCAAGTGTTTGATTACATCCAACTCCAGTATATAAGCAAGAGAGGGCAGCACAATGCAGATGTCAAAAAGTAAACATTATTTGTTCCTTAAATGTAAACGATTGGTGTAGTGAACCTTCCTACTTTCTAGTTTGTCATAAATACTTGTTTAAATAAAAACAGCTATCTATGACAGTACACCAAATAAGGAAGTCCTCTCTGTGAAGCGGGAACACATTCAAATTATTTTTTAGCGTTTGTTTGTAGCTAGTCATTTAGTTCAGTTATGTTCAGATCTCAGAGTTGTGTTAGCAAAGTAAATTTTTGCTCTTTGAACTTTTTCAAGGATGTGAAAATCTAAAAATGAAAAACTGTAATAAATCATGATTCACTATGTAAAAATTATTATTGACAGCGGCCTGTCCAAGATGGTGAAGAAATAAGACATGCCTTTTTATCTCTTTGTCGCCAGCTGAGGTAGGGGGCCAGCCACCCACTCCCAAGAAACACCACTTGGGCCCTGAGGTGCATTCTCAATGCAGGTACCCTAACAAGTACCGGAGGGTACCGACCGAGGTATCTTAGGCCCGTCGGTGGACTTGAGCAGCATAATGGAGGTTCCAAGAAGAGAAACAAAATGGCAGTGGTTGTGGCGAGATGATGAGAGCGCGATCTGTACCTCCCAGAGGGGCAGCCCATGAACTTGCCGGCACATCTAGTCGCATCTGTGGATCACCGCTGGGGAGCCTAGGGGACCACAGGTCATAGAGGAGGGCACTGACTGCTTTCCTGTAGTGCCGCAGGGAGCGGCACAGCCCTGCACTGCTTCCGCGGTAAAAACAGGGCAGCTACTCCATCACCCCACCCGGAGCTCTGGAAGGGCGAGGAGGACTGAGCAGAGGCAGCTGCCCTGGGTGATGCATTGAGGCTGCAGAGCGGTGGACGCAGAGCGCAGCCCTCCTGTCAAATGAAAGCGCTGTGCATGCTGCTTCTCGCCCAGACCAGACATTAACAGAAGGGACATGGAGACCTCCCTCGCCCCTCCTCTCTTGTGCCGGCACTCCCCTATTGACCTGGAGCAGAGGAGTTGCCCCAGTAAAGGTGGGGGAGGACACCCACTACAGCACCAGTTCCAGGCAGCATAATGTGCAGTACTGGAAGTCATCCTCCTCATGCACAGTGAAGCAGCATCAGGGGGGGGGGGGCCATAGTCCAGGCTCGACGCTCCTTGCAGACTACGGCTAAAATAAGAATCAGCAGGCCGCTCGCTCCCCATAGTGGACTCTGCTGAAAGAGTTTGGCGACCTCCCCCCACCATCGTGCTAGAGGCTCCCCATAGCTTAAAACGAAGGGAGATGGCTGGATACAGAAGGCACTGAATCGCATTGTGGGCGGAGGGTGACCTAGGCCAGCGTAACCGAACTGCTTGCCACTGAAGCACTCCTGCTGGGCCTCTGGATGCTTATCTGGATCTGACTGGAGACCTGCAGTGCCTGGGGGATTGAGCGTCGTCCTGGGGGGAGCAGGAGCGGTTGGCAGGACCGCCTCACTGACCTGACGAGGGGGACTCTTCCCCCGAAGGGAGGCTAGGTAAGGAGCACGACTCACCCACTCCTCTACATCGCCGAGAATCCACGTTGGGGGCAGTCAGAGAGACAGGGGCCCTTCCACACTGCAAGGTCACACATTAACGGAGAATTAGACTCAAGGTAACTCACTGCTTTGGTGACCAGGAGCAGCCTGCTGGAGCCATACCTCGATGACGACGGTAGCGGCTTGGGGTAGGAAAGAAAGGTCCCTCAAAGAGATGTTTACCAAGCCGGCCGGAGTCCCACCAGAGGAGAGACCTCCTCCCTAACAATAGAATCACGTGGCAGACAGTGAGTGACCAGTGACAGCATCCATTATGAATGCGCTGTTCAACTCCCTACAGAAAGGCCTTCAGACGGTGAAAAAAGACCTGTTCGAGGCATATGAGCTGCAGATTACACACTGTGCATAGATCGCCATCTGGTGTTGGGTCCGGATGTTTGCAGTTGTTTTTCTCTTGGAAACTCTTTGGAAGTCACGAGTTATGTGGTGACTCCTTTAGATCATATTGCGCATGGGCTTCGGCTCCATCCTCATATTGTTTTTTCTGCCATCGGGCTCGGATGTGTTCTTCGCGCTCCAGTTCGGAACCATTCCAGTTTTCCTGTTCGGCACGCAATCCTTCCCCTTTCGACAGTATTGTCTCGATTGCGTTCTCCACACTCGACGCGACTCTTAACGATCTAAGTCTTCGATTCCGGACGTCGACGAAGGCCTTCGGGCCTACCTGGGCCTTCTGTCCTGGCTGATGGAAAGGACGCCATTTAAAAAGTGTCCTCGATGTGGGTCGAAGTTTCCCCACACCAATCTACATGGTGTGCAACCTCTGCCTCTCTCCAGAACACGAGGCAAGGGACTGTCCATCTTGCGCCTCCTTCTGATCGGAGAAGACGATTCGGGACCGACTAGCAAGGTGAACTATGGCTCACTCGTCGACTTCGATCCCCAACGACATCTTCGAAGAAGGCGTTGATGTTCCGGAACAACAGCACACCGAAGAAGGCCTCGTCAGCGCCTCCAAAGCTGACGACTCCGACGTCGAGGACATCACTCCGGCACAGAGGGGCGTAAGAACAGACGTCGACCCCGACCCCAAACCCCCCTCCACGCCATTGAAAAAGGCTTCGGTCACGCCTTCGCCTTCGGGCCTAGGTATGCACAGAGAGACTGCTTCCCATACCTCACTTCCGGGTTCGGTTAAGAAGCTCACCAGCCTTCAGGCGGCTTGGGCTCGAGCCAGCCTACCCTCGGTGCCGAAAAACTCTCAAAGACACCGGCACCGAAAAAGAAAACTCCCCTTTCCTCGTCGGCTCCGAGCTCGACACGAAGCACTCAGCGCCGAAGACTGGCACCGGCTCCTCTGCACCGATAACCTCCTCTGAGCCGAGCAAGAAACCGAAGAGCCTCGACTCCAAAGCCTCGAAGCCGAAACCCACCTCGGAACCGAGGAAGCCAAAAGACATTTCTAAACCCCACGGTTCCAAACAAAGAACCAGTGCCGATTCGACGCCTAAAAAACCCACGGCTCCGATACCATCGGCACCGAAGGATCTGCCCCTACAGATGAACTGTTGAGGCCTGATCCTTACCAAAAAACCCTTGTAAAGGGACCAGAAAGACCACTGGACAAGCCTGCACCAGCTCCACCACCAAAAAGGAGAGACTTTGCCACCTCCCCTTTGAGGATTCCTTCACTTCCTCCTCCTCCTCCTCCCCCACCCCATCATTCTCCCACACCATCTCCAGATGAGGATGATGATGACATTTGCTACGACACAGGGGATGGAGCGGACGACCAACCAACAGGGGACCCTACTCCTACGGGCTCCCCAGACCCATGGGACGACTACAACATCCCAGACGTCCCGAACGTCCCGCAGGACGATATTTACCCTTCCAGACCCTCCCCCCAGAGGACACAATGGGCTTTAACCAGCTACTCCATAGGGCTGCCCACTGCCACAGGGTTGATCTCCACACAGACCCCGTGGAGGAGGATTTCCTCTTAGACACATTTGACACTGCACAGAGGTCCACCTCAATTCTGCCCATGCTTAAGGGGGTTATTAAGCACGCACCAGAGGTCTTTAAAGACCCAGTTAGGGCCAGGGTCATCAACCCTCGCATTGAGAAGAAATATATGGCCGCCCCAACAGATCCAACCTACATTAGAGGCCCCGCACCACAAGACTCCCTGGTAGTCTCCAATGCGAGGAAACATGCCAATTCCCAGGCATCAGGTGAGGCTCCACCGCCAGAAAAGGAGTCTAAACTCCTGGACGCCTCTGGCAAGCGGACGGCGTCCCAGGTGGCCAACATATGGTGCATTGCTAACAACCAAGCGCTCCTAGCCAGATATGACAGGGCACATTATGACGAGCTGGAGTCTATAATGCAACACCTCCCTGACAAATATAAAAATAGGGCCAACGAACTAATTCAGGAGGGTAAAACCATCACTAATACCTCCATCCGTTGTGCCCTCGATGCAGCTGACACCGCCTCCAGGGCAATAAATACAAGCGTCCTTCTGCATAGGCATGCCTGGCTACGTATTTCAGGGTTCAAACCTGAGGTTCAGAGTTCCATCCTCAACCACCCCTTTTGATGAGAAACACCTGTTTGGCCCTAATGTCGACGTAGCCCTCGAAAAAATAAAAAAGGACACAGACACGGCAAAATCTATGGGAGCCTTCCAGTCGCAAGCTCCCAGGCGCTCCTTTCGCCGTTCCTCCTTTAGAAGCACCACCAGAGGCTACTCCTCCGACAGCGCCTCCACTTCATACAAGGCCCCTACCCAATCCACCTTCACTAGGGGTTACCAAAGAGGCGGTTACAGGGGTAACAACAACAAAGGCAGAGGCAAAACTAACACCTCCCGCTCTGCCTCCACCCCCACCCAATGACTTCCCTCCACTCCCCCCAGACTATTCCACTCCAGTCGGGGGCAGACTCCACAATTTCCTTCCTGTCTGGGCTACCATCAACTCAGACAGATGGATGCAACAGATAATTCAATCAGGCTGCTGTCCAGAACTAACATCTACCCCCCCCCCCCACCATTCCACCCAAACAGCGCCCGATGTCACAGAAACATTTGTCACTTTTAAAGCAGGAGGTGATCTCCCTCCTACAAAGATGTGCAATAGAACCAGTTCCTGCCCACCAACAAAACAAGGGAGTTTACTCCCTATATTTTCTCATACCAAAAAAGGACGGGTCTCTAAGACCCACTCTGGACCTCAGACCCCTAAACCAGTACATACACTCAGACCATTTTCACATGGTCACACTCCAGCAGGTACATCCTCTGCTCTCCCATAACGACTACCTTGCCACCCTAGACCCCAAGGACACCTATTTCCACATTCCCGTTCACAACGCTCGCAGGAAGTTTCTCAGATTCGTAGTGGACTGTCAGCACTACCAATTCAAAGTACTCCCGTTCGGAGTCACCACGAGTGTTTACCAAGTGCCTAGCGGTAGTGGCAGCACACCTGAGAAGACAACACATCCACGTCTTCCCATACCTAGACGACTGGCTCATAAAAGCCAGCTCATCCAACCAGTGTGTACAACACACTCACGCTAACACTCCAACTACTTCACGACCTGGGCTTCACAGTAAACCACGCCAAGTCCCATCTGCATCCGAGAGCGCTAGCCTACCCCAGTCCTGCCAGGATAGCAAGCATACAGGCTCTTCGCGACAAATTTCAACCACAACACTCTCTTCCAGCCTGAGTGTTTATGCAACTTATAGGGATGATGGCCTCTTGCATATTCATAGTACCTCATGCAAGACTCCAGATGCGTCCTCTCCAAGAGTGCTTAGCACGCCAATGGAACCAGGCTCAGGGTCAGCTATCAGATCTGGTGTTGGTAGACGGTCGTGCCTATCGCTCTCTGCAGTGGTGGACCACCAAAAACCTTTCCAAAGGGCGACCCTTCCTAGAGCCGGTTCCTCAAATAGTTCTAACTGCGGACGCATCGCTCTCCGGCTGGGGAGCTCACATACTACATCACACCATGCAGGGCAGGTGGACACCTCAACAAAAGATACTCCACATCAACCATCTGGAGTTACTGGCCATATTCTTAGCCCTAAAAGCCTTTCAAAGACACGTCTCAGGCAAGGCTGTCTTAGTTCGCACAGTCAACATGATAGCCATGTACTACATCCAAAAACAGGGTGGCACACACTCTCTGCAGCTCACTCAGCTAGCACAGAGCATATGGAGGTGGGCCATACCTCAAAACTTTTTTCTCCTAGCCCAACATGTCCCAGGAATCCAAAACACCATTGCAGATCTGTTGAGCCGTCAAACAGAACAGATCCACGAGTGGGAACTTCATCCACAAGTTCTTCAACCATTCTTTCAAATGTGGGGGCAACCACAGATAGACCTCTTTGCCACCCACGAAAACGCCAAATGCCCAAGCTTCGCCGCCAGATATCCACACCCATTGTCCAAAGGCAATGCGATATGGATGAACTGGTCAGGCAGATTTGCGTACGCCTTTCTGCCTCTCCCGCTCATTCCATTAGTGGTGCGCAAACTACAGCAACATTGCCTAACTCTCATCCTAGTTGCTCCGACTTGGGCCAGACAACCGTGGTACACCACATTGCTGGAACTCTCCATAGTTCCGCTCCAAAAGTTACACCTCTCTCCACGCCTCTTAACCCAGAACCATGGAGAGATCAGACACCCAGACCCAGCTCAGCTCAACCTTGCGATCTGGCTCCTGAAATCCTAGAATTTGGTTACCTTAATCTTCCCCCTGACTGTATGAACGTCATTAAAGAAGCTAGATGACCTACCACTAGAGCTTGCTACGCAGCCAAGTGGAAACGTTTCGTGACCTATTGTCACAACAATTACATCAATCCCTTAGATGTGTCTATCTAACACATCATAGGCTACTTACTACACCTACAAAGATGCAACCTAGCCTACACGTCTATTAGATTACACCTTGCTGCAATAGAAGCATATCTACAAAATAGACAGCATCTATCACTCTTCAGAGTACATGCCATAAAAGTCTTCATGGAAGGCCTTAAGAGAATAATTCCCCCCCAGAGTGCCACCCTCACCTGTGTGGAACCTAAACATCGTTCTCACGAGACTAATGGGGCCTCCATTTGAACCTCTACATAAATGTGAGCTTCAATTTTTAACATGGAAAACTGCTTTCCTTGTAGCCATTACTTCGCTCAGAAGGGTCAGGGAGATACAAGCACTCACTATTCAAGAACCCTTTCTGCAAATGCATCATAATAAGGTTGTTCTCTGCACTAACCCGAAATTCCTTCCTAAAGTCATTTCTCCCTTTTACCTCAATCAATCTGTGGAACTGCCCGTATTCTTCTCGCAGCCACAAACCATTGCAGAAAGAGCTCTACACACCCTAGATGTCAAAAGAGCTTTACTCTACTACATCGCGAGAACACAACCTTTTCGTAAGACCAAACAACTATTCGTGTCTTTCTCACCACCACACAAAGGCAACCCCATCTCCAAATCTGGGATAGCTAGGTGGATTGTTAAATGCATACAGATTTGCTACCACAAAGCAAAAGGAACGCTATCTGTTCCCCCTAAAGCCCACTCTACACGTAAGATGGGGGCTTCCATGGCATTTTTAGGGAACATCCCCTTAGATATCTGCAGAGCAGCTACATGGTCTACACCGCACACTTTCACTAAACACTATTGTGTAGATGTGCAAACTAAGTAACAAGCTAGTGTGGGCCAGGCTGTCCTCAAAACATTGTTTCATCAACTGCAACAGATACTGGTGGTCGCCGCTTGGAGCGAGTACTGCTATATAATCTATGCACAGTGTGTAATCTGCAGCTCATATGCATCGAACGGAATATGCTACTTACCAGTATGCATCTGTTCTTGGCATGTAGAGCTGCAGATCTACACACGCCCAGCCGCCTCCCCGGCTACCTTTATCTGTTCCAGTTTTATCTTATTTAGATACAGCACACATGGGCATCTTTCCTGTTTCTTACAAATCTTTACCATTTCCCCACTGGCGAAAAACAATTTGAGGATGGAGCCGAAGCCCAATATGATCCAAAGGAGGTGTCACATACCTCGTGACTTCCAAAGACTTTCCAAGAGAAAGACAACTGCAAACATCCGGGCCCAACACCAGATGGCAACCTATGCACAGTGTGTAGATCTGCAGCTCTACATGCCAAGAACAGATGCATACTGGTAAGTAGCATATTCCTTCTTAGGGCTTGAAAGATGTCCGCCAGGTCCTGACGGAGGTGGGTGACAGTCCCAACCTTTGAGGATCATGAATCTAGCCGGGATGAGGGACTTGAGAGGTTTCAACAGATGGTGTTGCTCCTCTGTAACCAACAGGATGACCTGTAGGCTCGCGCCGTGTATTTGGAGAACCACTAACCAAGAAATAATACCTGCATTCAGGGAACATCAGGCAAGGTGGAAGGTACTGACATTGGAGCATATGTGAGGGCCCTGTTTCTCCAGATCATCAACCCGCCAGCTGATGCAGAGATACAACTTGATAGGGTTCACAGAGCGGGGATACCTAGACAGAAGAGCGCATATCCCTTGGACATTCTGTAATACATCCATGATTTCTAAACAGTTTCGCCGTCACAAGCTGACAATAAATCAAGATATTTTGTCCCTCACCTTACTGAAACGCAGGGCTTTCCGACCAGTGATGACGTTTCTTGGCAGCCAAGACATCTCCTACAGTTGTGGGCACCCGTTCTGCTTAATCTTGCGATGGGACGGGAAATTGCATCAGCTACGATCCCTGTCTGAGCTCTGCTGCCTGTTGAACATCATGGAGACAGAGGAGGCGAGTTCACGGAACAGCTCCAGTGATCGTAAGGATCATAAACATCTGCGCTGGAATAAGGGCTCGACCTCTCCTAAAGGACTGTGTTCAGGCTGCGCAACCATGGCCATTGAGAGACCAGCATTGTTGGACACCCTGGATGGTGAAGCGGCTGGAAACTACATGAGGTGCACCCAGACCTAATGATTTTCTATATTACCTACAGGGGTGTGTGGGGATGGCTTACTTAGGGAGGAGGGTGTTGGCGGGACAGAGACCTTTACATGGTGGCACTTTGATTTCTCTGATGGACCTCCTTTCTTGGGATTCATTCGGGGCATTTCTGGCTTCCCCCAGTGCTTTGATTTTTAACAGGACTGTTAGTTCATCGTTCATGGTTGGGGTGCTTGTTGGGGGTAGGGCTCACATTCACCATGGGTTTACTCTGCCTTGGGTCTCCAAGCACACATAGCCCTCCTAGCCAAATCCGGCTCAAATGGAGCAGGGATCTTCATGGGCCCTGGTCCATTGGCACTACGTCAACTCGCCCTCCGTTCTTCACACGATAAGCTGAAGATCACCACCCTCAATGTGGAGGGTCTTAGTAAGCCAATCAAGCACAACATGATCCTGTCATATCTGGAGCAGGCCGGGGCTGACCTCGGTCTCCTGCAGGAAACACATTTGGCACCTGGGGACTGGTACAGGCTCAAATCTCGAGCCTTCCCACAACAGTTTTTTCCATCTGCTGCCACCAAAACAGCAGAGGTGGTTATTCTAGTTTCTCACTCTTTTCGAGGCACGGTAGGCACTAAATTGGCAAACATAAAAGGGCGTCTATTAGCGTATCAGATGCATTTTGGAGACTTTACCTTTACATTGGGCTTTTTATACGCTCCCAATAAAGACCAGGAACACTTTCAAAAGTGAGCCATAGTGTAGGTGATGGCCTCCCAGAATCAGCTAGTTTTGATTGGGTGGGAGCTTAACCTCGTCTTCAGTAATTAGGTGGACAGGTCTTCCCGGCGCTATGGGCATACTGGTGCACTTTCTAGCTGCGGGAGATAGGCTTACTGAACATCTGGGTGAACAAACATCCCCAAACACGGGATTTGTCCTTTTGTTTGCTTGCGCATAAGATGTATGCTCTTCTCGACTTCATCTTGGGTACCTGCGGGAGCTTGGACTTGTTGGAAATGTCAGAGATTGAGTCGAGATCTCTTCCTGATCATGCACAGTATCTCCAACCAACCCTTGGTGTGCCTCAGGCACAGCAGGTCACCTGCTCATGGCGAATGAGGGAGAGCTTGCTGCAGAGAGCAGATACGGTGTGATGCTTTACGTGAGTGCTCGCTGACTTTTTGGGGCTTTTAACGAAAATGTCGATACTTCTATAGACACTCTGTGAGAGACCCTAAAGGTAGTTATTTGGAGGGGATTTGATTGCAATATCAGCGGTGGACAATAAAATCTGCCTGCAAAAGCGGGAATGCCTGCAGAGGGAAATGAAAGAGTTGGAGCTTATTCATAAATGCACTGGGGCCCTGAGTGCCCTAGAATCAGCATGCATGCAATTGATCAGTTTGGACTTGTACAGGGCTGAATATGCACTACTCCCATTGTGGCGCTATTTCTATTTAGGGAGGGATAAATGCTGCCGGTTGTTGGGCAATAAGCTCCATGCTAAGCGTCGGGCTGCAAGTTTGGACCCTATCCTTGCCCGGATGGTACTGATAACACGGGGAAAGGCCCTATTGTGGCAGCCTTCTGGGACTAATATAAAGCACTTTATTCAGCGCAAGCCCTCCCTTTGGATGGTCCTCATGCCTATCTCTAAGGGGTACGCACCCCTCGACTGATGACCACGCAGGCTGACTCCCTGGATTAACCTAACTGAGTTATCTTTGCCATTGCTAAACAAAAGCCCCTAAAATACCTAGGCCTGGATGCCTTTCCTGCTCTCTTTTAGGAAACATTCTGCAACGCCCTCGTCCCGGTCCTAACCAGCCTTTTTAACTCCTTGGCTGTGTCAGTGGCTATGTCGCCCTCAATGCCAGAGGCCTCTATCGTCGTCTTTCTCAAGCCAGGGAACGACAGGAGGCAATGTGATTGATACTGCCCCAAATCCCTTTTTAATGTGGATGTTAAACTTTTTACTAGCATCCTTGCAGTGCGGCTAGGCTCATATATACCCAGGTTAGTGGACCCGGACCAGGCTGGGTTCGTCCCCCATCATCAATTCAGTGACAATATTAAAAGGATCATTCACTTGTTTGACAACGCTAAGAATTTCCAGAGGCAAATAATGCTCCTGGTCTTCGATTCTTCGACACTTTGACTTCGAGAAGAGGTTTTGCACTTGTGTACTTAGTAACTATGTATGGCCACAAGTGACGGTACGGGTCAATGGTCAGACCTCAGCCCCCTTTCCTATTGGTCGAAGGATGCAGCAGGGGTGTCCTTTGTCACCCCTGCTTTTTGCTGTCTACATGGATTGCTTCTTGCTCCCTACATGGATCCCATGGCCCAGAGGGTGTGTGACAATCCGAATATTACTAGGGTGCGCTTTGGTGGGGAGGAACACATTGTCAGTCCCTATGCCGATGACGTGATCAATGCACTTGATGACCTGCTGAGGGCACTGGTGGCCTTTCTGGCAGAGCGTGGCGATTTTGGGGAGGCTGCAGGCTTTTGATTAACCTCCAAAAGTCACAGGCCCTTAACCTCTCTGTGTCGCCGGCTACGTCAGCGCTACTGGCTGTCCAATATCCACCTCTGTGGTCATCCACCTCGACCCACTTACCTCGGGGTCCAGATAGCTCAGAAGTTAAAAGCGACAGCGGCTATCAATTACCAGGCTTTGCTTTGGCAGGATCAGAGGGATTTGGCCCAATGAAGGCATTAGTGTCTTTCTTGGCCCTTAAAGGTGGCAGCATTAAAGATGACCGTTCTTTTGAGGGTCCTGTTCCTATTTCTGCTTGTTCTATTTATGTTGATTTGCTTTACTCTTGGATAATAGTAATATATAAATATCTATATATACTGCACAACAATGCTTAAATAAAGTTGTAATATAAAATCAGCATGTGAAACTCAAGTGTAAAAGCATTTATATATATGTATATATAGATAGGTGTATGTATATATATATATAGATGTATAGATGTATACATAGATATTACCTACTGGCGGTCGCCAGTAGGTAGTTATAGTTAGGACCACGTTTCCATAGGAAAACCTCAACATTCTATTTTGAATAACTTTGGCGCCGGTCGACGAATCCTCGCAAATTTCTCAAAATAGGTGGGGCGCTACGCTCCGCTCCTACCCTGAAAGTCTCGGGGGGGATCCGTCAAGCGGGGGCTGAGATAAAAGGGGGGTCCCAAAACGCGTTTTTCCCATGCATTTTTCCATAGGACCTTTAGAACGAGCTACAGCCCGAACGGCTGAACAGAATTACTCAAAATTTGGCAGAGAGGTAGTCCCTAGGTCAAGGAAGTGCCTTTTGTAGGTTTGGTGTAAATCTGTTCAGTAGATTCTGAGAAAATAGCCTTTAAATCAATATATATATCTGAGCCCGCTAACGGTACGCTTACCGTACGCTTACGGTAAGCGTACGGTGGCGTGCGCGAGCGCGATTCTGATTGGCTCTTAGATCTTAGTAAACATTCGAATCGGTCGAAACCAGGAAGCGGCGGCCGCCATTTTGTGTATTTCACTCTGAAAAAAAAGAGTGAAAACAAGGAAATATATATATAGATATATATGGATATATATATATATATGTATAGATATAGATATAGATATATAGAGATATATACCTATATTATCTACTGGCGGTCGCCAGTAGATAGTTATAGTTAGGACCGAGTTTCCATAGGAAATCTGAAAATTCTATTTTGAATAACTTTGGTGCCGGTTGACGAATCCTCGCGAAATTTTCAAAACTGATGGGGCGCTCCGCTCAGCTCCTACCCTGAAAGTCTCGGGGTGATTCGTCAAGCGGGGGCTGAGAAAAAAGGGGGGTCCCAAAACGCGTTTTCCCCATGCATTTTCCCATAGGACCTTTAGTCGAAGGTACAGCCCGAACGGCTGAACAGAATTACTTGAAATTTGGTCAGGCATGTGCCTTTTGCATATATGGTGTCAATCTGTTCAGTAGTTCCTGAGAAAATTGCAGTTAAAAGTACATAAATATAAGCGCGCACCGTGCGCGCACCATAACGTGCGCGAGCGTAATTCTGATTGGTGGTTACATGTCAGTCAACATTCAAATCGGTCGAAGTCAGGAAGTGTCGGCCGCCATTTTGTGTGTTTTGTGTGTGACAGTGAAAAAGAAAGGTGGAGAACGTGAAAAGGGGGCAGGGTAGAGAGTTCCTGACCCCCTAGCCTTTGTCAGGGGGTCCCTGAAGGACCCCGAAGGGTGAAAAAAACATTTTTTTTTTCTCCAAAAAATCGTGGGGGAAAAACGGTGAAAAACCTTAAAAAAAAAAAAAAAAAAAAAATTTAAACAAGCATTCCATATTACAGGATACAGTCAATCTATAACTATATACATAGGTAGCTTATTGTAAAATAAATATATAAAAAATATAATAAAACATACATAACTTAGCATTTAAAAAACCTTACAAATTCACTTAAAAGACCATAAGTTTCACACACGTTATAGTTAGCTGGACATTTCACTCGTAAAAAACCATTGAAATTCCCCCGTTATAGTTAGTTCAGATAACTATAACTCGCGCGACCGCCACTCTATCACAAGGATGATGTCATCAGTAATGTCATGAGTGATGCTACTGACCATTTCATGAGTGACGTAATATGTGACGTCATGAGCAGTGGATTGCGGGCGCGCGAGTTATAGTTATCTGAACTAACTATAACGGGGAATTTCAATGGTTTTTTACGAGTGAAATGTCCCGCTAACTATAACATGTGTGAAACCTATGGTTTTTTAAGTGAATATATATATATATATATATATATATATATATATATATATAGATAGATAGATAGATAGATAGATAGATATCTATATATATAGATATAGATATATGTATATATTATAATCCAATCCTGACGGCGGCGAACAGACAGGGACTGACTCTGTGATATGATGGCAAAGAAGTTTTAATCCATACATCAACCTAGGCTCGTTTCGACGTCGTACCGCCTTGGTCACTACGTCAGGTACATTCTCATTTACTGTATTATATCCATCTCTTTCCACATGGTTGTCATAGCAACCTTCGGCTAGTGATAGACCTAGTGATTTCCTATGCCTATTCTTGCATGACAGTGCATATTATTACAGTGTGAACCACGATTTAAAAACAAAAATAATCACAATTGTTGTTAATGTATCCTAACATTTCCTGCACAACAATGCTTAAAGAAAATTGTAATATAAAAGCAGCATGTGAAACTCAAGTGTAAAAGCATTTGTGACATCATCCCGGTCAACATGTATAGACATGGAAGAAGTAACATGGCCCGTGTCACCCGCAGAGTATATAAATTTGGATGGAGAGTGTCTGGGAGACTTAGCGTGCAGGTTGAGTTGCTGACTATAAACAATATTATAGTAATAGCAGCACGATGCGCGCGCCTGTCAGGGTTTCCGCGTCCATAGTGTAAATGTCTAATGTAAATAAATGTGGGTATACTCCGTGTATGGTAGAATTGAGAGGGATCGGTAGCCAAATAGTGTGACTGTAATGCCCCAGTGGGCTGTGGCTGCTTACGGCTTGCCACTCTCATGACATGAAGTCTTAATGATATACTCGGGTGGGTGGGCGCTACAAACCGAGTGTTTAATAAAATGTCACTAAAAAACAGGCCCTATCGTGAGTGGAAAAAGTGAAAAATAAACATAAGTTGAACTAAAAGTGAGTGTGACCTGGCGTTACAGATACTGGATCTGGAGCAGGACAAGTAGCAAAAGACAGGTTATAAGTGTACATTTAAAGCTTCATCCGCATTCATTCCATTTGGGATCTTGGAATCGTAGAGGATGACGTAATGTGATTCAAGTCTTCTAAGGGCGAGCTGTCTGTTGCCTCCCATAGGGTTTCTGGCGACGGTGTCAACCACATAGGAGGATAGATCTTGCGCCTTACCACTATGAGATGTGTTGATGTGTCTGGCGACAGGGTAGGTAGGGTCGTTATTAGCGATGGCCCTAAGGTGTTGCAGAATGCGGACGTGTACTGGGTGGATGGTACTACCCACGTACACTTTGCCACATGTGCAGTACAGAACATAAACTGAAAAAGCTGATTTGCAGGTGTAGCTGCCTCTGATCACATATGGGGACTGTCGGAAGGGCATTTGAACCTCTCTGATGTTCACGCCGTGTTTGCACGCCTTGCATTTGGCGCATTTGCGAAAGCCCTTAGATGTTTTAAGCCATGTCCCACTTTTTGCTATGCTTGGCACATTACTGACTATTTCCTGTTGCATTGACTTAGCTCTCCTAAAGGTGATTTGGGGAGTTTTGCTACAGATAAAGCCTATGACTGGGTTATTGCGTACAGTATTCCTGTGCCTATGTATTATTCTGCGCACATTAGCATGGTATGCGTTAAAGCCTATAATTAATCTGGGCGTGTCAATTTTTATAGGGTCTTTCTCATGAGCACTCCCTAACACCCAGGGGCATGTGGGGGTCATGGGTGTTCAGAATAAGCGAGGCTCTAAGTAGCATGATGGGGCACAGGTTAGTTGACTAAACTATAACTGGCATATTTTTGTGTTTTTTCTTTTTTTTTTTTTTAGCTGTTTGCCATTAGTTCTGGTCTCATTTCAACACCTAAATGAGGCCACTTCAACCTTTTGTTTCTGATCAGTGAATTTATATTAATATAAACATAATGTGTATGGACTACCCTACAGAAAATAATGTTACTAGTCAGAAATCATCTTACAAAACTTTCCGTAATTACATTCATGCTGAATATTTACGTTTTTACTCAAATTGTGATCACTGTAGGTGACAAAAAGACAATGTAAAGTGTTAACCTGGATGTCGGATTTTACTCAGTATGAATAAAAAAAAAAAAAAGAATTTGCCAGCTGTCTTATTTATACCACAAGACATGCACCAATCAGGAGGGCCCAGAAGAAGGTGAAATCTGAAATCACTTGACTTATTTAGAGCACTTTCTTAAGTAGTAGTCGACCTGGTTGATGGTGTGGCTGGAATCAGTGGTAGAACGTTTATAAAGCATAGTGTCAAAGGGTGCACAAACCCCTTGCACAGAGACTGATGATGTTGTTGATCATTGTAAGCTTCAATCCAAATGCTTGTGCTCCCTTACTTACTATGAAAATGTACTCTTTGAGAGTCTGGGAAGTATTGCAGTTGGACAACTGCCATCTTTGCCAGAACCTTAACGTACCTAACCCAGAAATTGGTTTGTAGGTGTTGTGGGGATGGGTGGTTGGGATTTATGAAACAGGGGAACAGTTATTTTGTAACGCAGGTAAGGGAGCAGTTGATGAGGCTAGTCAGGGGCTGCTCTAGGATAGCCATGGCAGGGAATTCTGTCCCTCTCAAATTATGATGGACTGATGGGTACTGAAGTAGTCTGACTTCAGAGTCTATGCGTGAGAGTGTCCGCATCAAGGGGAAGTGGGGAGTTAGGCAAATTTGGGTTTTATCAGATTGTTGTTTTTGGTCTTCAAGGTTAGGGTGGGACCATGGGAGTGCTGTGTAATCTTTCTGTAGTAGAGTGTAGAGGAGGTGTGTTGTCTATCAGCAAATAGTTTAAGTTTCTTATGGAGGACTAAGGTTTACAATGTCTCAGAGGAAGCCATCAAACATTTCAAGTGCTGCAACAACCTTCTCAAACTCTCCTCTATAGCACCTAAGAGTTGAGGCCAGACTGCAGACGTTCAGAAATATCTAAAACTCTCCTCCTCTGGTGTACCTGTATGAAATATTTTCCCATTGATTTCAGCATCCATACCTCTGAAGTACTAGTCTGTGTTCAGTTTCATTGTTGTGTCTGTCTCTTGATTCTTGCAAAGTGCACTGATACCTTAGTGTGCATATATGTCTTTGAAATAAAGCTCATAAGTTGCAGATACCTCTGACACCAGGACACCATTTCCAGGAACTTGCACTCCTGCAAGTCAAGCAAGATGTCCGAAACAGGTAAGGCTTCAGTGCCCCCATGCCAAACAGGATGGTGATGGAGGGTGATCTGTTACCAACCTAGTGCAACTTTTCCAGCGGCAAAACTCAAGTTGATGGCTTATGCAGCTGTCAAGGTATTTTATTCTTCATGTGCACAGGAACTTTTCAGGTTCGTCTCTTCAAGTTTGAACTCTCAGAAATTTGATTTTGCCAGTCTATTGAAGGTAAAGTCCTACTTTGTCATTGTTGAACAAACACATTGCCTATCCTACAATGTTTTTCCACTCTTAAAGCTTCAGCTTTCACTGCTGTAAGAGTCCCAGTCCAGTTGGATTAGCTTTCAAGGTATATGAATCCCACAGACATGGCTTCAGGCACGACACACTGCATATTATGGTCTTGTCGGATACTGGATAGGTTCTTGAAAGTAATACTTTACACCATATCTAGCATTGAGGGGAGAGAATTGGACAAAGACCTGGTGTGTCTTATCCTAGGGGCTCCAATAAATGACACATACCCACTCCACTTGCCAGAACGAACAGAATCTCGCACCTATTGCTGCCCACTAAACAAACCATTTTAAACTTTGGTGAAAGGAGTTGGTTCCCACTATAGAGAGAGACTTGAAAGGGTTTGGAAAATATTATCCTTTGGGAAAATAGCATATGACCTGAGAGATGATACCTGTAAATCTATCAAAATGGGGGACCCGGTATTGAAATTGTAAAATGATGACGATGAGGCATTAAGTGCCCAAACACACTAAGCACCCTGGCCCTTCTGGACATTGAGAGATACCTCCAAATGGCAAGCTGTACAGGACCAGCTGGCAATGAGACAACCTCCAAGCAGTAATGCTTCACATATTGCAAGAGATGGGGAGTCATCCAGGAGGGACTTAGAGAGGGCGGGGATCATTTTCACTTCTTTTGTGTGGCGGTGTGTCCACCCATCCAGAGTTTGCTTTTCCTTATATTTTCAAAACTAATCAAAACAATTGAAACCTCAATTGACAGCTCAATCAGCGCTGGGAAGCCTTCTGGCAGCTATGCGCTTAACAAAAACCTAAACATCAACATCCCACATAGATTTCTTTTTTAAACCTTTATTTTGCATTTATTAGATCAAAAAAAATAACATTCAGAGCATATCCTCAAATGCAGTTGCCATTCAGTGTGTCTTGTAATTCAGAACAAGAAATTCAATACAGAGTAAGCAGCAATACAAATACCAAGTACATGAGCTAACATGACTATACATTTATCAGGTTCTCACTTGGTGACCACAGTTTCTGCTTTCAAAAAACACCTGCACACATTCATGCTTCTTGTTCTCTCTGGTCTGAGTACTGTCCGAGCCATCCTGTTCATTATCATCCAGTTTCAGCCTCCAGACTGCCACAACCTTGGCAGCCACAACCTTGGCAGCTTTGTAGTCCGTGCGGGAGAGACGTATATGTTGTTTTTCTGCAACCTCCCCCCCCCCCCCCCCCCACCATTCTAGTATATCTCTGATCCACATGACTGCGTTGGCACCCGAGATTTCATCCAACCTATGGCCACCCTGTGCTTGGCCAGAGCTGCATTAACCATAGGAATTTGTATGCTGCTTTGCGTCCCTTGGGCTTCTTTACTATTCCCAGTAGGCACACCACAGGTGTATAGGGGATATCAATGCTTGTGGCCCACTCAATCCTAGGCACCACCTCATTCCAAAAGCCATGTACCTCTTCACACTGCCAAACCATATGTAAAAAGGTGTCATTCTCTTCACCACAATGCAGAAGTTTTGCTGCCCTGTTAGGATCAATTTTATTTAGCCAGGAATGATTAATAGAAGTACAGTGTAAATATTTGAAATATAATAGCTTAAACCTGTTATTACAGGAAACAGCCCTTACCAGAACACAAGCATCGCCCCCAGTTCGAATCCTCAAGGGGTGCCCCTAAGTCCATCTCCCAGTCTGCTCTCTTCCGATATGAGCTCTTTTTTTTATCTCCCTTGAGGGCTTTGTAGAAGAGTGTGATGGGGTACCTGCTCTCTCCCCATCTAATCAATCTGCCAAATGTCTGAGAGGCAGAGCCATTGGGTGGGTGCACAGTATCTCCTTTTCTGTGTTGTCTAGATTTGCATAGCGGAGTAAGTGTCCACCCAACATTAAATGTGTCCTGTGCTTCCTTGAAAGTGAGATAAGCTTCTCCTTGTGTAAGTCATCTACTAAAAGGCATCCCCCCTCTTTCCAACTGTCCATAGACATACCCTGCTCTATGTTCTAAAGGGCTATAGGTCCCATAGCTGTAATTCCCTGTTGAAGGGGGCCTTATGTAGAACCTTCTTCACCACTGTCTCCCATTTCTGTGCTGTACCAAATAAGGAACCAGCACCGCAAACCTTATGCAGAACGTGTTGATCGTCTTTGGATTTCACGCGTTCTTCTTTTTGATTTGACCGTCCTCTTCTTTCGGATGTCTGTGACGATATTTGAAAGGTACGAGAGGAACGTGTATCAGTATCTTGATACCGGTCAGGTTTTCTCAAATTATTCCTATTCCTGAGGTTATACCTCCTTTCAGAGGGCTCCTTTTGAGGAGACCTACCTCGGGATTGAGAATCTTTCTCTTTGGAATGTTGTTTGTTATTTTCCCACTTCTTTTTAGTAGAGGTAGGATTGTTTTTAGTAAAGGCCTTTTCAGGACTTTCAGACAGTTGTGATTTAACTGGTTTCCCTCCCAAACTGTCTCGGCCTAATTCTTCATAGGATTTTTCAGTTATTCTTGGTAGGTTCTTGTGGTTGTTCTGTTACATCAAATTCCCTTAATTTCTGGCGGATTGTCACTGATGCTGCTTCTCCTTTAATATTAGATAATATTATTGTTGAGACCTGGTCGAAATTTTTCTGTAACTTCATACCTAAATTCAAAGCAGGCTCTGCCCCGTATTAGTTTTGAATTTGTTTCAGGACATACGGTATTTCCGCCATAGACGGACCATGTGTTTTAGTGTAGTTAGCAGTAAAGACGGTGCCCCAAGTGGTGCAGTCTTCCAGATGTGGTGTTATCCCCATTGGTAAACAGATTGTTAGAATTCTATGTTTCTCATAAGGGCTGGTATTAGGAAATACTGCTTCATTTGAGTAATTATTTGAGCTATCCAGAACGGATTTTGTTCACGTTTTTGTGGGCATTTTACCCGTGATTTTTAGCGCATTCCCCTGGTGAGAGGTTTGTCTTGGAATGGCTATTGTTGGTTGGACTGTGAAAGTCCGCATGACATATTGAACCAATTGTCTATATATTTTGATTAACTCCTTGAGTTGAGCAAGTAATTCTACATCTGACATTTCTTCAATGTCAGGATGAGGTGTATAGCCGGCTAAAATAGGCCATGTTGCTCCTGGTCTACCTAGTGGACCGAGCCTGGTAATGTGATTGTAATGTTTTAGGGCGCCTTTAAACCAGAGATCATGCTTCTGGTATGCGAGTAGAATTTCAATATCCTCGAAAGGAATATATTCCTCAGGTGTTTCATCTTCTTTGTAGAAGTGAAACATTTTAGTTACTGGATTTGATTCTGGAAATACTATCCATGAATAGAATACCTCTGTCTGGTGAGATTCATGTGCCTCTATCACAAAAACTGCTCTACCACCTCTTGGTGTTAGGCCATGTTTTGTAAGTTTTAGAGTGATGGCTCTCCTTAAATTTGGAGCGATGATTTTTGCATTTTCATCGGTTTCATTAAAACCTGTATAATCAAAAGCTGTTGCGATTTCGTCGGGTACAGCTCCACCGGTTCCGGTGTTACTATCCTTGTTTTGGGACATTGCTTAATGAAAATTGCAGAGCAAGTTTCAAGGGAACAAAGATAAGGTGCACACTATTTTGGAACACTGTATACTTCAACGTTGAACAAACCAAACAGCTAATACATAGGATTTTTTTCCTACTCAGCTATGGCGGATATTATCCCTACCCACTCCAGACTTCTTATTGAGTATTATGAGTAGGGGTCTCTGAGAAAAGCACGAATGAGTTACTTCAGTATCTAGCGTTAAATTAGTGCCTTACCAAACCATTGGGCGCCATGTAGTGTAGTTCCTATATCCCTGATAGGCTCTGCGCATTGGAATAATATACACTATAGTTTTGACATAGGACTGAGGTCAGTATGTCTCTATCAAGTACATTAAACTTAATTGTGTGTGCCAACTAAATCGGAGGTCACTAGAAACTTCTCGAATAAACAAAGGATTAGTTTCTGACAACCACATAAACATGACAACTTTGTTTCCCTTAGAATCGGAACAATCTCAGAATACTGGAAACAATAGATACGTTTTACTCCGTCAATCGTGCATGCTTCGTTTCTACAGAGTTACACAGAAATAGATAGACGGGCATTTCAATAAAAAGGGTGTATTGAACAGTCTTATTTCTTGTGCAAGAGATATGAACTGCTACAATCGTAAGACAGAATGCGAAGTATAATACGTACAGCGTTAGCAGTAAGATAAAATAATACTGCAATAGCATGGTTTGTAGCTATGACAGATATTCATAAAAATACATACATAAAGAACACACGCTAAAATGTTAATACTCATCTGATGCTTCTAGCTAGTTCTACCCCAGTGTAGGTGCTGTTTGTCTATAGTCTAGTTTAGCTATAGTTGCCAAGATTTGCCAAAAGTTCCTCTAGGTTCTAGTCCGCTCCATACCTTAGAATGAGTGAGGTTGGAATCTCTATACGATTCTCGATCTCTAACACCCGGCAAGGGGAGTCAGAAACACTGGAGCTGGATTCTCTGCGAGGAGGATGACTGCGTCTGGTCAGTGCGCCAGGCGGGGAATTGACTTCCTTCCGAACTTGCCATGGCGAGCCGCGTCGTGCAAGTAGGCAGCCGAACCGTGGTTTGCCATGGTAAATGAAGGTATATTTATACCTTGAAGGTGTTTTGGAATGCCAGTATTGACGTAAAAGTCGGTCAGAAGAACGTCATGAATGAACCCCTAAGGAATAGATGTTCATGCATCATAAATGAGTTGTTGGAGAAATCAATATCCAAGCAAGGGGAAGTATTAAAGGCTTAAGAGTCTGGTTTTCCAAGAACTCGTTGTGATGTAGATGAACGGATGTAGGTGGCCATGCCTGTATTTGGTTAGCATGGATAATGCCTAAATAAGGGAAGGATTTCTATGCCTAAATATGGGCAATGCGAATTGTGTCTATATAAGGACATAAATCGGGAAACCTATATACGGTATCTAAATCGACACACAACAATACTGTCTTGCATTTTTCTTGCCCTTCGCTTATATCCAGCATACACAGCACCCAAACAAATCAGACCTATCCTTGTGCATCTGAAGGATCACTTAGCTGTCTGTCAATCGTTAGGTCGGTTGCGGCACACGGGGAACATGGTCTCTTTTCAGAGGCAGCCATCGCCATGGCGCTATCACCCTTAATGACGGTCCTGGCAGAGTCCTGACTCCCACAATCCTGGCCAGGGCTCATCTCGCACTCTCCCGTCCGGGCGATGTGATCACGCTTTGCCTTGTCACCTCTGACAGGAGTACAACAATAAACCCCCTCTGCGGTGCGAAGTTTGCCCGATTCCTTTTGCAGGTCTGCATGAAGGAGGTTTACTTCGATGAATGCCGCCTCCATCTTCCACTCCAATGCAACGCGGGATCCCTGGATAGCCGCTAGGATGTCTGCTCAGGAGGGGTAATCCTGGGATGATGCCCGCAATGTATCGCTGTGGGAACTCCCATGTCTTGTTTGTCTTTGGGGGCCAGGAGTCAGGGTGGCATATTGCTCCATAGTGTTTCCCTGCGGGGGTCCAAAAGGTCTCCAGTGGGCTGCACCCTCCGCACTCCATTTAGGCAATCGGCCCCTTTCCTGGACCTCTCCATCAGGACCATCGAGCACCACTGTCAAGCATCAGGCCCAGCTTTGTCAGACAGATGAGGTCCACACCGGAGTCCACCTGTGACTTCAATTAGGGACCTTCAGTCCTGTGGAGGCCCCTGCCTCACAAGCACCTCTACAGCATACGTCTCCACCATTACGGTGGCCCAATACATATGGGGGGGCCTGGGCCCACCACTACATTGAAGCTGCCTATGCCTCAGGCTCACCAGCCCCGAAGCACCACTTCAAAGTGCAGGCCGCCATGGCTTCGGCTGGGCAGGCCTAGTCGCAGAGGACTCCTCGAGCCACGAGGCACCCCCATTAGCTACCCTACACCCTCCCTGAGGACTCTGCACCCGGCCAGGGGACCAGGCAGGAGTGGGGGGGAGTGGGGGGGGGTGGGGGAGGGGGGCAACAGGTTCACCCAGAGTTAGTAAGTGTTCGGGCCCCATCTTTACCGCCTCACAAAGCATCCAGGATTTGGGTCATCTGGGACCACTCTGTCCTCTGCCAGCCCGACGGGCCACACCTCTGCACGAGGCCCCTTAAGCAGCTCCCTGGGGCCCTCCAGGTGCATTCATCGAAGTTTTTGGCCCGCTGGCTGCAAACATTCCCCACAGGCAGGCATGCGTTGAAGGGACGCCCCTGACCCTCAGAACACCCTCTCCATCCCATCTGACAAATGGGTCCTTTAAATAGTCCAATTGGAATATGTCCTTCCATTTTTTTCTGACTCGTCACAGCTTCTTCCCACATCAAAGTGGCTCTCAAAAGAGCACCTTTCCATCTTGCTGCGAGAGAAGCAGGCTCTCCTTCAAGAAAGTCCAGGCCTCTCAGATAGGGACAGACAACTCCTCCTGCTGTCTCCTCTTGTCAAATAAGGATGGAACCTCTGTCCTAATTTGATCTTCATCCTCTGAATGCCTTCCTGCGGAAGGACATGTTCAAAATGCCCACATACGCCAAGTTCTGTCTGCCCTGGATCCAGGCTACCGAATGGTGGCCTAGGACCTGCAGGACACGTATTTTCATGTCCTCAAAGTGGAGTCCCCCAGATGTTACCTGCGTTTCTAGGTGGGCCACAAGCATTTTTAATTTGGTGTGCTCCCCTTCGGCCTCGCCAGCTCCCCTCAGGTTTTCATGAAAGTGATGGCAGTTGCTGCGGACAATCTTCGGAAGTTAGGGATCAGTTTTCCTCTACTTCAATGACTGGCTATTGAAGGCAGGCTTGCCACAGTCAGTCAAGGATCGCCACCAGACGACAACAAACCTTGACAAATTTGGAGTTCTTGATCAGTGTGACATAGTTGCATCTGACCTCGTCACAGTCTTTCTTGGAGCGGTCTGGGATATGGTGCAGATGCAGGTCTAAGATTTGGGCCCTCCCTCCTTCATGACAAGGCCAGGACATTTGGTCCTGGGTCATGGCAAGAGGGTTTATGAGGGTTTTAGGCCTGTTGGCCTCCTGCATCTTGCTTGTCTTGCCTGCCTGAGCACTTATGCAGGCTCTGCAGGGGAATCTGAAGTCTCAGTGGGCCCACTACCAAGGAAGCCTGTCTGCTTCTATCCATGTTTGAGAGGAGACTACATAACATTTGCTGTGGTGGCTGTTCGACCACAATTAGACCAGTGGCAGACCTCTCTCTCTCTACCCCGCCCAAAGCCAACGACCGGGACAGATGCTCCACAGCTGAGTTGGTGAGATCATGTGGGTGAAGTGGTGAGCAGAGCACTCTGGTGGAAGCCCAGCTCCATATTAGTCAGTTGACGGTGTGGGCCAGTCACATGGAATTGAAAGCCTTCTGCCACCATTCAAGGGCAGGCTGGTGCAGGTTCTCACAGAAAACACTATCGCCATGTGGTACTGCAATAAGCAAAGCAGAGTGAGGTTCTCTGTCCTGTGCCAACAGGTGCTGTGCTTTGTGAGGTAGCTTGTCCGTCTGAGCATTTGCCTGATCGTGAACCACCTGGAGGTATCGTAAACAACAGGGCGGAGGAGTTTAGCCGACAGCACCTGGCAGATCATAAATCGAAGTTGGATTCCGAGTTGGTACAGGGTATTTTCCGACAGTGGGGAGTACCCTGTTTGGACCTTTTTCACCACTGTTGAACGTGTCAAAACTTTTGCATGTTTGGAGTTCCCACGAAAAAGCTATACTTAGGAGAAAACTAGAGTGGAGCAAGAGACTCCTGCTTTCCACCTCTGCCTCTCCTGCCAGAGTTCTGAAAAAGATTATGAACAACTAGGCCCTAGTGTGTCCGGATTTTACCTGGAGAGTGTAGTACATTCTAGTGGCTCCTGATTGGGCCAGAAAACTGTGGTACTCGAGCATGAGAATTTGTCTTCCAATCAGGCTACCGCTTCGTCTGGATCTTCCGTTGTAGCAACAGGGCAAGGTTCTACACCTAAACTTGCGCGACTAGACCTCCATGCATGGAGATTGAGTAGCGGCAATTGACTGTGTTCGATATCCTTGTCGCAAAGTATCCCACTACAAAGTCTATCTAAGCCAGACGCTGGGACATATTTGTGTCCTGGTGAGGAGTCCACAACAAATAACAGTACCAAACCCCGAGGTCTATCAAAAGCTAAGAAAGTGTGGAAACCACTACATCAAAAATTAAATGAAACCAGAAAAGTGGAACACAAACAATGTCGACGCCCAATAGATATGTTTGATTTGGGATAGAATCTCCGTCCAAAAAGGTTTAATGACGGGGCAGTTCCACCAAATATGTCTGAAATCGCCTATCAACCCGCACCTTCTCCAGCACCTGTCTGATGAGTCCGGGAAAATCGTGTGTAGTTTCTTAGGGTACAGGTACCAATCATACATGATTTTATAGTGTGCCTCCCTAAGATACATGGAACGGTTGAATTTAACTATGTCCCTACCTAAATGCTCCCAGTGCTTATCCTCCAAAGGGTCATCCACGAGAGCCATCCAAAAGCGTTGGAAACGCGACGTCGCCCTGGGACTCATCGACTGGGTGAGAGCATACAGATAGGAGATACACCCCTTGGAGGAGGCCCCAAACTGAGCGAATTTCTCGATAGGGAACAACTCCCTGGTGGCGGTGTGCTGCACCAAGGGTTGCTGCACCCAGTGTTTCAGCTGCAGATAGTGGTATTCTTCTTTGTCAGTTAACGCAAATTGTTTCTTGCATTCCTGAAAAGTGAGGAGTGTTCCTCTGTCAAATAGGTGAGAGATCACGTGGCAACCGCCCTCCCTCCAAACCTCGAAGGGACCTTCTTGAATAGCAGGGGGGAATGCAGCGTTAAAATGTATAGGCGTGTGAGGGGAGGGAAAGGTCATGAGGTGCAGTCTGGCTGTGAGGAAATCCCAAACCGAGAATCTAGTGGACGTAGGCATGCTAATGTAGGTGTTGAGTGGTCTGTCTTTCTTAGGTTTCCAGAGAAGATCCCAGATAGTACGCCCAGTTATCTGCCTATCTATGTGAAGCCAATGCTTCTCCGAAGCCTGCAGCGACCATTCCGTAATCACTCGCATTTGCGCCGCTCGAAAGTAGGACTGAAAGAACCGGTAATGCTCGACCACCCTCTTTGCGTGGTCTAATAAGCAACCTATATGGAAGTTGGGCCCTTTTCCCCTGCCAAATGAATTTGGTCAGCATATGCCGCAGTTTCCTGAAGAGACCCCCCTCTACTTGAATAGGCAACCCTTGAAACAGATAAAGTAAGCGGGGTAGGACATTCATCTTGATGGCATCAATCCTGCCTAACCAGGTGATGTATGCAGCACTCCATTTGCGCAGATCGGTCTTTAGTTGTTGCAGGAGGGGGGGAAGTTAGCTTGGTACAGATTCCGCACCCGAGGGGTAAGCTTAACCCCTAAGTAGGAGATCTCCTTAGTGGTGCAGCGGAAAGGAGACACCTCCTCGACCTTCCGCCAATCGTCGTTTGGTACTGTCAGGTTCAATAGGAAGGACTTTGTCAGGTTAACCTTGAAGCCTGCCACCCCTTAGAACAACTCCAACTCAGCTTGGATGGCCGGGAGGGAGACCAGGGGATCTGTCACTGGAAGGAGCACGTCATCAGCAAACGGAGATATCTTATGGTCATCTGGGCCAAATCGCATTCCCTGGATCTCCTGATTTCCTCTGATCCTGTGGGCCAGGGGTTCGATGCTCAAGGCAAGGCCGCAAGTCAGGTGAAAGGAGGAGTAAGCAACGCCGTTGACAATGACCCGAGAGCTAGGAAAGTCGTAGTTAGCGCGAATCATCCCTATAAAGGTTTTGTTGAAGCCAAAGCGCTGGAGCACTGTAAATAAGAAAGACCATTCCACGCGATCAAACGCTTTCTGCACGTCTAGTGAGTGAAGCGCTGTTGGGATGTTTTTCTTGTGGGCCTTTTCAATAATGTGGATGATAAGTCGCAAGTTATTGTGGGTTTGTCGCCCCTTAATAAAACCTGACTGATCCGGACCTATAAGAGCGGGGAGAAATATTTCGAGACGAGTAGCCAGGATTTTGGAGTAGATTTTTGCATTCAGGTTCAGAAGAGCAATCGGGCAGTAAGAAGAGCAGAGTGAGGGATCCTTGCCAGGTTTAGGCAGTACTGCTACAACTGCTTCTCCCATGGAAGGAGTGACTTGTTGCTCAGAAGTGATAAGATTAAATAATGTTGTCAGGAAGGGGACGAGCTCCGGTGCAAAAGTACGATAGAAATGAGCTGAGAAGCCATCCGGCCCAGGAGCTTTCTGGAGTTTAAGGGAGTCAATCGCCTTCTGCACCTCTTCAGCGGATATGGGTTTCGCCAACTCTTCATTGGAGTGAGCCCCTACCTGAGGGAGGTCTAGGGGGTCCAAAAATCCCGAAGGATCATGAGACCCCGAAAACTCCGATGTAAAGAGTTCTTTAGAAGTCCTCGAAGGCTCTTGCCTTCCCCTCCTCCGACTTGTGCAAAACTCCTTTCTCATCAACTATTTGTTTAATGTATTCGCTTTCCTGTTTGGCCCGTAGTTGGCACGCCAACAAGGAGCCCACCTTATTCCCACTCTCATATCCCCTAGAGTGTAAACGTAAGAGAGATTTTTCTGCTCTGTTAGTGTAAATAGCCTGTAGTTTCCCCTTTAGGGCCGCGACTATCCGTAGCGCCAGGACTGAGGGATTGACCTTATGGGCCTGCTCTGCTGCCGTAAGTTCTCGTTCTAGTTGGAGGCGCTCTGCACATTGTTGAGAGCGCAAAGTAGTAGCCAATTCAATGCACTTGCCTTGGATCACAGCCTTGAGAGCGTCCCAAGTAGTGGCATGAGAAGTATCCTCAGGGTCATTTATCTCGAGAAACTCCCGAATGGTCTTCCGGAGTTTGTCACGGAGAAGTCTGTCCCTGCATAAGAAGTTGGGGAAGTACCAATGGGCATGTTTGGGGCGCTGGTTTGGCCAAGTGATCATCCGCTCCAAGGGGGCATGGTCCGATAAACATATATCGGGTGGAACGGAGATTGCAGGACAGAGGGGAGCAAGCATTGACTCAGGAAAATGTGGTCGATACGTGAGTATGTTCTATGAGATTGCAAGAAGAACGAGTAATTCCGCGTCGTGGGATTGACGTCCCTCCGTATGTCTACCAACCCCATAAGCTGAAGCTGGGAGCGCAGCGCCTTCCCAAACGTTCCCCCAGGTGCCCTGTGTGCGTGTGTCGTGTCCCTATCCAGATCCCAGACTAAATTGAAGTCCCCCAAAAGTAGAATGTCCCCCTGGGCAAAAGTTTCCAGAGTCTTGAGGAAGGAAAGAATAAAATCTTGTTGACCTGTGTTAGGAGCATAGAGCGCTGCAAACGTACATTGGTGGCCTCTGAGATTCCCCTCAAACCATAATGAACCTCCCGCTTTTGTCTGTTTTAGTGTTCTGAGCTTGGAAGGGAACCCCCGCGTGAAACATCCGTGCCACCCTGTTTTGTTTCATGGAGTGTGAGGATCGAAACATGAGGCGATAAGCTTTGTGGCGTAGTCGCTGTTCATCTGACTTTTTGAGGTGTGTTTCCTGAAGAGCTGCTATTTGGACATTGTGGTCAAGCATGTACTTCCAGGATCGCTGGCGCTTGTTAGGGGAATTCAGTCCCCGAGCATTCCAAGAAACCACTCTAACCACCTACCTATGTTGGGCCGTAGCGTGTCGGACTGCCTTGCCTCGGAGCCCCCAATTAGGGCCTACCACTCTGCTACTCTCATAGGTCAAGTCCGCCGCCATTCACCAGTGGCAGGGCTCTGTCAATCTTTTACTGCAGGCCCCCTCTGCCCCCATCGGCTGTGAGCTCGTCTCAAAATGCCTCTGTCATTATGTGCAGCATGCTTACCCACTCTCTGCAATCATCCTCTGCTCATCAGTGCAAACCTCTTACATGGGCCTCAACTCCGCCCATGCCCACTCTGCCATGTGCCTGTACCTTGTCTGTATCTTGGCCTGAAGGGCAGACATCCAGCGGATTACCACTTGCCGCATGGTCAGTAGGAGCCCCAGCTGCACAATCTTATTTCGCATCCTGTGCACTTTGGGACACGGAATAAGACTCAGCAGGCAGTGTTTAGCCTCATCCTCAAGGTGAATGGCGGTGGTCTGCCGCAAGCATCACAACACCTCCTACAGATCCGGCGCTATGTTGCCACAGCTCCAAATCATGTGAATGAATCCCGCTCTGCTTCTCCTCCATCTGGGGCATTTTTGTTGTGCGGGTGGGATATATCCTACTAAATCTCATGGTATCAAGTATACTCGGTGCAATACGTAAAAATGAGCCAACTTGAAAAGAGCTTTACTAGATACTTCTTGTACCAGCGCAAAAGTTTTTATTGTATTCTGCATCGGTTACGAGCACTGTTATATCTTCCTCCCAACCGCTCTGTGCTCGGTATTCAACCTGTGGTCTACCTTTCTTGAGGACTCGGTACAGATGGGATACGAGGCACCTGGATGACCCCAGTTTCAGCATTGCCTCTAATGTACAGGTCTCTTGAGGTGTTGCCGGGAAGCCAGGCCACAGTCCCCTGGTCACTCAATGCAGGGCATTAATCTGAAGAACTGTCCCGGGCCTACTCTAAACTGCTCCCGAACTTCTGGAAAGGTGAGGCAGGTGTCAGCCGGATAAAGATCCCCAAGTGTCTCGCAACCCTCCTGTCCCCAGTCGGCTAGGGACATCGCATGGCTGAGTCGCAAACTGAGGTATCCACTCTGTTGGAAGTTTCCTAGTTAAGGGTGTCACATGTAGTACACTCTTAACTGTGCCTGTCCATGCCTGAGTGACCTGCTATATGATGAATGGGTGAGATAAATTGCACTGTCTTCCTGACAGCAGTATAGTAGGTAGGTGTTCCACCCCGGGGTTCCTGCCAGGTGTTAGTGGCAGACGGAGACGAAGCGGGGTTTCCGTGTGTGTGTTCAGCATTGCGCTCCCTTCACAGGACGGAATTTGCAGACGATCCCTACGATCTTAAAAGGAACATCTGACGCGTAAGCCGTTGCTTGGCTTACTGATTCCTGACGTAACCACGCCCCTTTGGTCAATTCCGTGTTTGTTCCTCGCTTAGCGGCACGGATGTAGCCGCTGTGATTCCTGGATTCCTGTTTGTTTCCCTGAGACAACTTCCCGGTGGGAATTTTCTTACCTTTACCCCGTGATCCTGCTATCCTATATCCTTAACACCCTCCGGGGGTCCCGTTCTCCGGCATCTCTGTTTGGCCAGCTTTTCGTGTTTCCCTAACTCCCTGACTGGTCTCGCCTCTCGTCTTCCCTGTATTCCGACCCAGCCTTTCAGTGTGAATGTGTGTAGACTCCCTTCCCCCTTCATTATTGTTACCTGGTACGAACGTGATTGTGTGTGTTTACCCCGCTCCGTATCTTCTTGTAGATACCAGAGGGGGTGTAGTAGCCCTCTCTTTCTCTCCTCAAGGGTTAGGTGGTGTAGTTCCACTCTGTCTTCAGTTTAGGAGTTGGATTACACGTATTTCACCTACCTCCTCTATCCGGGTAAATGCTTACTCCGCTCCATCTTCAGTTTAAGAGCCGAGTATAGTCATTTGCATTGGTGTATGCAGGTCAGTGATACCGCTCTTCTCAACCTAAAACAGGGATCTAAAGACTTACTTACGTATATCACCCAGTTTAATGGCTACTTGTAGAAACACATTGACCGGAAGATAAACGGACTTCCCTGTTTTATAGGGGTCTCTCAGATGAAGGATTTGTTATCTCAAATCGTTAATCCCCCTGATGACTGTCCCTCTTTCATAGAACTCATGGTGAAACTGAATCAGCGCTTGCAAGAAAGAAGAGGCGAAAAACCCAGTGGGGCCGTACCTAGATATGTAATGTCCCGACCAGAGAAAAAAGACAGTAAAGACGTACCTGAACCCATGCAGATAGGAGGGATAAGAGGTCCTCTATCTGTAGAAGAAAAAACTAAGAGACGTAAACTCAATTTATGTCTCTACTGTGGAAAGGGAGGTCATTATGCTAAAGAATGCCCTGTTAGACCTTCGGTTCCACCAAAGAAGGTCGCAAGTAACTCTGAAAACTAGATCACTTGAAGAATGTAGGGATCGATTCTTCAAGTGTTTTACCATCTCAGATCTCCAAGACGCATAAAGCATTGAGGAGGCCTGTGAAACACTTTTTGTTAAACGTTACGTTGATAGTCTCCTGTCAGGATAGATACAACATGTCTATTCTTTTGGATTCGGGAGCCACTGGGAATTTCCTGGATATTCAAGTGGCAAAAAGGATAGGCATTCCCTTCATTCCCAAGAAATGCCCTGAACCAGTAAAGGCAGTAGATAGTTCTGAATTATCTTCAGGCTTAATCGTGCATCAAACACCTCCGTTAGTAGTGGTATGCGGAAATGGACATTCAGAACCTATATCCTTTGACCTAATAGATGCTCCCAGTTGTGGAGCTATCTTGGGAGTTCCATGGCTCCAATTACACAATCCACAAATTGATTGGATAGCCCGAACTGTCACGCTCAAATGACCTTTCTGTATGCTTCATTGCTATCAGGAAGCTACTGACAGCCTGAGCCCTTTATGTTGTGCGATCCATACGGTGGCCACTGCCTCCAGCGTTCCAGAGGTGTATTCCGAATTTGCTTCTGTCTTCAATGAACAAGAAGCCACTAACTTACCGCCACACCGCAGTTACGACTGTCGCATAGATTTAATGCCAGGATCTGAGTTGCCTAACAGACGTGTCTATGCTCTCACCTCAGCAGAAACGGAATATCTCAAGGAGTATTTAGACGATATGTTACAAAAGGGGTTTATTAGACACTCCACTTCTCCAGTCTCGTCACCTCTTTTTTTTATCTCCAAACGGGAGGGAGGCCTGAGAGCGTGCCTGGACTATCGGGCATTGAACAAGATCACAATAAAAAACAAATATCCTCTCCCGCTCATCCCTGTCTTATTAGACCAAGTTAGAGGGGCTAAAGTGTACACAAAGATCGACATTAGAGGAGCATACCATCTCATTCAAGTAAAAGCAGGCGATGAGTGGAAAACGGCATTTCGAACTAAATTCGGGCTTTATGAATATTGCGTTATGCCATTTGGATTATGCAATGCCCCTGCGGCTTTTCAATATTTCATGAATGACATCCTGAGGGAGTATCTCGATATTTTTGTCATAGTGTATATTGACGATATACTGATTTATTCACAAAACGAGAAGGAACATCTGCTTCATGTACAAACGATCTTACATAAATTGAAAGAGCACCAACTGTATGCTAAACTGGATAAAAGCATGTTTCATACAGATACCATCGATTTCTTGGGATTTGTGCTCTCGCCTCAAGGGATTCAAATGGATCCTCAAAAGATAAAAGCTCTCATCCAGTGGCCGAGCCCAGCGTCAGTTAAGGAGGTTCAATCATTGCTAATTTCTATAGGCGATTCATTGATCATTTTTCTGATGTAATCTCGCCAATTACGAAACTACTAAAAAAAGGAGATAGAATTCGCCTGGACCCTGGAAGCAGAAAAAGCCTTAGGTATTCTGAAGGATAAATTCACCTCGGTCCCTATAATCATACATGTAGACAACACACAATCTTTTTTCTAGAAGCAGACGCTTCCCAACACGCTGTAGGTGCGGTTTTGTCTCAGAGGGACAAAAACACGGGGCAATTGGACCCAGTTGCATACTTTTCTAAAATGTTGCTGCCAGCCGAGCAGAATTACACTATAGGAGAGAGGGAACTTTTAGCCATTAAATTGTCCTTTCAAGAATGGAGACACTACTTGGTGGGATCCCCTCATGTCATCACCATTTTTTCAGATCATAGAAACCTTCAATTTTTCAAGTCTGCCAAGGCTCTTACTCCTCGACAGATGCGTTGGGTATCTTTTTTAGCGAATATGATTTTGTCATAACGTATAGACCTGCCGCACAGCTTGGTAAAGCGGATGCACTATCACGTATTGGGGGTGCTAGAGTGATTACTCGAGATAACGTACTCCCCATCATTCCTAAACACAAAATCATAGGAGCAGAGACACATGGGTTTACTACGTTCATAGAAGAGTTAAAAGAACAATGTGCCCTGATTCCTTCAGAAGAATGGATAAAAAACCCGGCACATACCATCCAAGAGGGGTTATATTATCACCAGAAAAAACTGTACATACCTTGTTCCTCTTTGAGACAGAAAGCCAAGCCCACAAAATTATTTCCACCCAAGTGAAGATGAATGTGGATAAGGCACATAGTCAAGTCGAACCACCTCCATTAGTAGGCCATAATCCCACTTTAGAAGAATTATCCATAGTCCTGATGGATTTACAAGCTGAGATAGAAAGGCTACGCAGCGAGAATTCACGACTACACACTGAGGTCGAGCAAATGAAGGCTCAAGAAAACAATACAGCCAGAGGACTAGGGACTATTCCGAAGACTAAGAGAAATTACATCCAACCCGCTCATTTTTCAATCCCGTCCGCTACCCTGGGGGCCACGGCAAGTGTCACTGAATCCCTACCTCCCGTCCAAATCACTGTGCAGACACCTACTCTGGTTCCTTTAGCAATGCCAGAAAGATTCACGGGGGATAGTGCGAAGTATAACAGTTTCATGACTCCTTGTCATTTGCAGTTCATGTGTAAAGCTTCTGCCTTTCCGGACGACGCGGCAAAATTGGCATTTGTGATTTCTTATCTCGCTGGGGATGCAGCTGATTGGGCCGTCTCTCTGGTATAGACAAATGATCCTTTGTTATATAATTACACGACCTTTCAAGATAAGATGAGAAGCCTGTTTGCCAAACATACCTATATGCAGGCGTCCCGTTCTGTCTTTAGCTTATGAGTCGGGCAACGCTGCACCATACAGAGGAGAAGGACACCCTGTTCTGTCTTATGCTTATGAGACAGGGTGTTGCAAGAGTGAGAGAGAGTGTTACCCTTGATTGTTTATTTCCCTCTGTTGGTCCTATATTGCCCCTTACTGGCTTGAGCCTCTGTGACTCTCTGCATCTTCCACTGGACTCCTTTCACAGAAGACCTCTCGCCAAGGCCTTGTGCTCACAAGAGTGGGGTAAGTGGAGCGCGGTGTTGAACACACTCCAAAAGAAGCTTTGTATAGGTATTAATAGTACTAAATGAACAGTGTAACCTTTTCTTTGCAGTTCCTGCACTTCCTCAATTCCCCGCTGCAGCATCATCTAGCTGGGGGAGAGTGGGGATCACTCCTTGGGTAATTCCCCCCACACTTTTTGGAAGCTGCTGCCCTTGAGTGTGTTACGTTGCTCCATTCTGGGCGCTAGCTCTTGGGAAGTGTGGAGGACTTTAATCTTCGCTTCTGTGGATTTGGGCCTGGGCAGAGGGCCTAACCTGACAGCAGGAGTCGCTTCTCCCAGTTGTCACCCTCTGCCCACCAGCATGCCCCATTTTGTAACTGCAGCGCCAGATAGTACAACTCGATGTCTGGCAGTCCCAGACCCCATGTGTGGCATCCAGCATAAGAATTTATTGGCCCACCCTGCTGCGTTTGCCCGCCCAAATTAGTGCCATGATGAGGCTATTTAGCTCTGTAGAGGCGATGCGAGGGATCAAACATAGCAAGTTCTGCAGTATATACAGGCCTCTCTGTAGCACCACCATCTTTGCCAGGGAGATTCTACCTGCCTCTGACAGTTTTTTCCACCGAGGCTTTCAGTCCAACTAGCACTCTACCCATATTGGGAGAGAATTTCTTCTTCTCCCTGTGTGTCACCTAAATCCTCAGATATCTAAAGGCATCCAGGTCCCATCGCAGCCCAACCTTTGATAGGGCCTCCAAGGGTTTACCTTCTAGTCTTGCCAATATATTTATTATATTAATGATTTACTTTGGTTCACCCGGAGTCCAGACACCTCACCAGATTCCCATAGTTCCTGTAAAAGGAGAAGCACTGAATTTGCGGGCTATTGCAGGTAGACAAGGGCGTCTTCTGCATATAAAGAGATAAAGTGGCCTGTTGCACCCACATGCATGGCACATCTCCCCAGCTCAACTCGCAGGGGGATTGCTAAGTGCTCCTTTGCCAGAGCAAACAGCAGTGGGGAGAGTGAGCACCCCTACTTTGTACCTTGCTTTATGATCCAGGCCATTGAGACATAGCCAGCTCAAGTGTACTCTTGCCATGGTGTTTGCATAAAGCAGGGAGACCCATTCAACAAAGATCGGGCCGAAGGCTATCTGCTTCAGGGCCTCCTAGAGATACTCCCAATCCGGGGTATCATCCCTCTTAATATTTAGTGCAGTCATGGCTCCCTCCAACTCCGTGCCTCTTATGGAATGCATGCCATGTGCCAACCTACATAGGTTCATAAGGATGCTGCGTTGTGGGATAAATCCTCACAGATCGTGTATCAAGTGGGCCATCACTGTCTTTAGTTGATTAGCTAGGGCTTTCGCTAATACCTTAACATCCGCGTTGATCATTGACAACCTGTAGTAGGAGCCCACTTGCGTTGGGTCACGCTCCGACTTAGGTAGCATGATTAGAAGAGCCTCTTGCATAGATTTTGGTAGGCTGCCCAACTGCTGGGCCTCCTTAAACATCTCCAAAGTGGGTCAACGAGCAAGCCCGAGTAACTTTGGTAAAATTCAGAGGAAAGACCATCTGTGACCGGCGTTTTACAATGAGGCATGCTCTTCGTGACCTCCAATATTTTTCCTTGTACAGTCTACGTCTAAAGCTGCCGCCTGCTCCCTACTTAAGGATGATAATGTGATCCGACCTGAAATATTCACCCCGGCGGTATCCCTCCCACCCCCCAATTACCTGGCTTCTTGTAAAGGGCAGATAAATGATGGTGCAATACTTTGTTGCTCGCTGCCTGTGTGATCACCAGTTAGCCCTCGTGGCCCTTCACAGTCCAGGTTTACCCGGCTGAGGGGGCGCTAGGTTGCGCACGAGCAAGATGGCCGCACTGACGTGAGGTTCCTGCAGCTCGGCACAAAAGATCTGATTATTAATCCTGCCCACATGCACCTGTGATGGTAATAACCGTGGCAATCCAGAGCCCATCAGCAGCTGCACACTCCTGGATGCCGCTGCAAGCACATTCCTGCCGCACCGCTACACCCGCCTGTCTGGAACTGCCGGTCGGCGTGCAACACTACGAGAGGCCCGTGGCTCCCACGTGGCGGCCGGGCCTCTCAGGCGGAGCTCAGGAGGAGCACTCAATGCTGAAAAGAGGTGAGGCTGTGTCGGGCTGTTCTCTGCCACAACATGACAAGCGCGAATCACAGCACCTAACGGTGGCAACTCCGGGGATCCTGAACTGAGCCCTAGATGGCATGATTGGGGTACGAGGCGCGACTCATTAACGGTGCCCGAGACCCCCCCGGCAGTGGAAGCAACGAAAGGCCACGCAGACAGTTAATGCGCTCCAAAGGGAAATCTGCAGGATCACTCTGGGAGGCCCCACCCATACACGAGGGATATCCCCATCTAAACGCTTTCACTGCATAGCGCAGAAATCAAACTGCTATGATCCCCTACCCACGCATCAGAGGAGAAGCGGGCGCAGGGTGCCGGGCTCCCTCATCCACTATCGACACGGCCGCTGATACATGCCCATAACGCGCAGAGTGCGGGGAATTGCATCTCCGGGGGGCACAAATGCTTGGTGGGCCACTCAAGATATACTCTGCCCACTACCACAACATCGGGAGAGTTGAGACCCCTGCTGAACGCCTCAAGTGACAGTACCCCAGCAACCATATCTGGCTGACATAGAAGTAGATCGCATACTCAGCACGACACTCTATGTACGGGACACACGCAAAACAAGGCGCAGGCAACCAGACGATACAGGAACTAATTTAAAGACCAAGAACGCTCCCCCCGATCGGGCCATTAAGTTTACCAGTTATTTTTGACACTGGAGCAGACGCGGGGGAAGACATCACTGCCCTGACGATTTCATCTAGTGCCCACAATGGGGAAACCGGACACACAACAACCACGGCTTACATTTGAGGCCAAGAAAAGTAACCGCCTGCAACAGAAGGAGCTAGGGGCAGCTGGTGATGGCGCCGCTCAAGACTCCTCCAACATGATAAATGAGGACATGAAAACTATCCAACAAGAGGTCAGACAGGGCTTCACCACCATAGCGAAAAAAATTTATAGCATGGCGACGCGAATGGATGCTATCGTTCATAAACTAGAGGGTCACGAAGCACGTCTCAAAGATGCAGAGCGCTGTATCTTGGACACTGAGGACAGCACCTCCCAGGTTAAGACCCATGTCGCACAAATGGGCAGACTCTTGAAACGGATAGCGTCCAAGAACGAAGACTTAGAAGCGCGAAGCAGGCGCAACAATATTCGTGTTCTTGGTATTCCGGAAAGCACTAACACCTGCAAAATAGAAGATTACATTGAGAAGATGCTACTGACGACCATCGGTGCGGAATCATTTTCGTCCCAGTTTATCGTCGAGCACGCGCACCGCACTTTGGGCCCTCGACCGCCACAGGGTAGCACACCTCAACCCATCATTGCAAGGCCCCTGAATTATAGAGATCGGGACGTCGCGCTGCGTGTAGCAAGGGACCAATGGCAATTGTACTTTGATGGCATCATGTTTACTATATACCCTGACTTTATGGCGGCAGTGCAGGAAGAACGACGCTAATTTACACCCGCAAAACAAAAAGGCCCAATTAGACTATGCATTGCTCTACCCAGCGCCTCTTAGGATCACTCATCAGGGAAAGCAGACCTTTTTCATCAAACCACAGCAGGTGGATGAATTCTTGAAACCTCTCAAACGCACCAACAAAAATCCTGTTACACCCAACGCGTCCCCCAGATCCAATCACTGACCGAAGAGTCTGACCCGCACTGAACACCTGTAGGTTCTTAACCGCGATGCCAAGGGAAACGTAAAAACATGGCGTAACCCAGAGGGTCCTACCTTACAAACGTCTTCAAGTGACTCACTCAGAACATTATGACACAACCAGGTGACACTAAGGGTTTTTGTTCCAATGACGCGTTGGGCACCCTCTGCCCTCTCTGAGATCATTCATACCACCAATCTCAGAGAGAAGGCGAGGTGTAATCGTGCACGCACCTAGGGGTTCCCCCCAGCGGGCAATCCCCCACTGTTTTAGCTGCATAATATGCGCAGCATATATTTGTTGTTGTTGGGAGTTAGGGAGGGGGATGGGGAATGTAATTCTGGTATGTTGGGGTTGCTTCAGTGGGAGGGGGTGGAGGGGGGGTTGTTTTTTTCACACTTCAGCACGGACACGGCACAGCAAGCTAGAATGGAATGTAGTTACATGCTTATCACACTCACTATGCAGCCTTAAACCACTTACTGCAACTAGTCTGGGCCCATGACTGACACAATATCCTCTGGAAAAATTAAAATCCTCACTTGGAACGTCAGGGGATTGCGGGATCCACGGAAACGTCACCAGATACTGGCCTACTTAGATAGGCACCAGACCCATATAGCGATGCTACAGGAAACCCATATTAATCCTGCACACAACAATAATTTTGCACATAAATAGGCTGACCATAGGGTCTTCTCATTGTATTCATCATATGCCAGAGGAACGGCCATTATCATCAAAAAACTAACACCATTTGCCCTGACCAGCACATATAGTGACCCTGGTGGGCGATACTGCCTTGCATGGGGACGACTGGGTACAGATTCTGTAACGCTAGCATGTTGCTATGGCCCTAATGTAGACGACCCTGACTTTTTCACGACCCTGTGGGGCAAGATTGTGGGGGTAGGCTCCACTCACATAATCTGGGGAGGGGATTTTAATGTAGCACGTGACCCTTCCATTGACCGATCCAACCCAGCCCCACATCATTATACGAAGTCCTGCACGGTCCTACAGGATATAACCAAAGCTAGCTACCTAATCGACGCATGGCGACACATATATCCCCACAGACAGGAAGGCACACACTTCAGTGCACAAGCAGCATCGTGGGCGCGTCTTGATTGCTGGTTCCTTTCACGGGGGCTTGGCCCAGCCATAACGAGTGTTTAGCATTTAGCGTGCACATATTCTGACCACTCTCCAGTCCTGCTTACACTGACTTCACCAGGCTACGGCACCCCTCACTGTGGCTGGCGATTGCAACCTTTATCACTGCTTGACACAGTTTTCCATAGCGAGTTAGGAGAAGAAATCCAGGACTTCTTCCAAAGAAATAAGGGCTCGAAGGAAGTGGGAGCCATTTGGGAAGCCTTTAAAGTTACCATTTGGGGAATCTGTATATCCAAGAGCGCAGGGGTACTTAGGGACATACAAAACACACTACAGAAACTTGAGTCCGAGCTAAAAGCATTAGAGACACAACTCTCTGCAGGTCCGGACAATGATGCCCAACGAGAGTTCCGCGAGAAACTTTCGGACTACACTGATACTGCAAACCGAGAAACCAAATTTAGAGGAAAATACTGGATAGCTAGGTGTTACGGGGAGGGCGAACGCCCTGGGAAGTCACTAGCAGAGACCATACGAAAGCCACGTTTCTCTAATTACGTCCTAGAAGTGAAAGGGTCTGAGGGGGCACTATATCGCAACACAGCGGATATCCTCAATACATTCGCCATGCATTACTCCTCGCTATACACCTCCACTCAGAATGACCGACTTGACCTTGACGAGTATCTAGGCGACGTAGCACTGGGATGGTTGGGGGATTCGCAACAAGAATTTGTATGCGCCCCCTTTGAATTAGATGAAGTACAGGAGGCTATAATGCATACACAGTCCGGTAAAGCAGCTGGCATGGACGGGATACCCATCGAATTTTATAAAACATATATAGACCAACTGGCTCCCATTCTTCGCGAGGTCTTTGAAGACTCCTTGGAATCTAATAGGCTCCCCCCGTCCATGAGGAAAGCGCTTATAAATTCACTGCTCAAACCCGGGAAATCACCAATCCATTGTGTTTCGTACAGGCCACTTTCCCTGATTAATTGTGACACTAAAATTCTAGCTAAAATCATAGCCAACAGACTTTCATACCCGGTAGGGCAACAACGCACAATCTGAGGACCCTTTTTGCAGTCTTTCATAACGTTGCGCCAGAACTCCCATTGGCTGCGTTTTTTTTTAGATGCCACCAAGGCATTCGACTCATTCGAATGGGATTACATATTTGGGGTGATGCAACGCATGGGCTTCCCTCCTTTATTTCTCTCTTGGATAAAGATTCTCTATCAACAACCAACGGCCAAGGTTCTTATTAATCGTCACTTATCCCCAGCTTTTGACATTTCCAGAGGCGCAAGACAAGGCTGCGCCTTATCGCCTCTACTTTTTGCCCTAGCAGTAGAACCATTAGCGTCTAAATTGAGGCAACACCATCAAAATAAGGCACTCTGCTAAAAACTAACGTCAGTTCCTTGTGTCTCTCTATGCGGATGACATCACATTATACATCAGAGACCCGCAAGATAATCTGAATCCTATTTTACGGGAATTCATTGTTTTTGGAAGACTGTCCGTAATACACATCAACTGGGAGAAATCTCATATTTTCCCTCTTACCACATCGACTACTAGATTTCCCCTAGATTTCCCATTAGAATGGTGCGACACTGACCTGCGATATCTGGGGATTCGCATCTCTCGAGACAGAGAAGAGTTGATGCGCCTTAATTATGGCACCACTATCGAGCGCATTAGCAGCTGCGTCACTCAATGGATCACATTGCCGCTCTCTCTGGCGGGGCGAGCGTGCCTAATTAAGATGGTTGTACTTCCGCAGTTACTATATCTGTTTCTAAACATTCCCTATGACCCCGGCGGATATTTTTTCAAAACGCTTTTGTCCGAAATGATCATACTGGTATTGGGAGGCAAACCGCCACGATTGCAGTGGAACGTCCTTACTAGGCCCTATGCACAGGGAGGATGTGACATTCCTGATTTCGAGCTATACTACATAAGTGCACAAGCTCGCTATGCTTATTATTGAATGCGTCCCCCACGATACATGCCGCAAGTGGCTGCGGAGCATTGGTTAGCCGACCCCATACCCATTGAGGGACTACTTTATGCTGCCGTTAATCCGCGGGATAAAGAGCCCACCACATTTGCATGTACGATAAAGGCGTGGAATCGAAACGGCGCTCTCCTGCAATGCCCCATGCTATATTCCCCATCACTCCCCCTTGCATACCATCCTAATATGCAGCTCCTTCAGGAGACAGCATTCCGACGACTCAGAGAGCATACTCACATTACCACGTGGGGGGCTCTTTATCATGCTGGGACGTTCCGAAGCTCTGACCATTTTTTTTCATGGGCACCAACCCTCTCCCCTAGATGTTTTCCTTTACGTACGTCTCCGTCAGGGCATCCGCTCGATCACCCCAGAGTTTCCTCAGGAGCCCCCCTGTCTCAGCCCCCTACATTTGATGCTCTGTGCTGCCTCCCCAAAACGGCTGGTTTCCATGATCTATCACACCATACATACTCAACGAGAGGCATCCCCATGCCCCTCACGGGCACATTGGGAATCAGAACTTGGCTATGAGATTTTGGATGCCCACTGGACGTACTGCTGCTCGCAAACAGAGCAAATCTCTGCCAGTAGCAGGTTACGCATCATGCATTTTAAATTCCTTCATCGCCTGTACTACACTCCTGTTACAATGTACAAGAACAAATTGAGGGAATATGATTGTTGCAATAGATGTAGAACCCCGAGTGCCGATTTTTTTACACCTGGGCTGGGACTGCCCTGAAGTACATAACTATTGGAGGCAGGTTCTGTAAGCCATAGAACAGATGACAGCGTTAACTATCGAGAAATCTCCACTATTAGCCTTACTGGGTTACACCCAACACATCCCTAAACCACAACGCAGATATGTTTCCCTAGTACTCTTGATGGCTTAATGACGCGTTGCGTGCCAGTGGGGCAGCGGGAGAGCGCCGACATTTAATGATTGGCTAAATGATTAAATATATTGCCAGGAGCAACTATCCCACTACGCAGACCTACTTCCCAGTACATCACGGCCCAGAAATATATGGGGGACCCTCACAAGCTACCTCCTTGCACATCCGAGGGAGGATCCAGCTGACAACCTGACACCAAATAGACCTTAAACTTTATCCCACAAGAGACACAAGTAATAATTGTGGGGTATATGCCGGATATCATACTCCGAAATGTATCTCCCTGTATCGAATCTCTAACATGATGCTGCTTGTCCTAATCATATCTAGCTCTAAGGTATACCTGACCAATGATGCTTTATTGAATGTCTAATTGTCCTGCGCATGTTGTAAACTGGGGAGATGCTGCAATTGCTCTGAACAGTACCACAATGTGGGAATAGATTGGAAAATGTAAATAGAGAGTGTGATGAACTATGTGATTCATTTGATTTAAGATGTTACTATAAAATTAAACGACACATGTAACGTATACGCATATAAACTGTGTCAATCAATACGTGCTTCTCATGCTTTGTATTGTTTACTTTGAAAAACCAATCAAAATAAAAAAAAATTAAAAAAGGTTTACCCGGCTGATTGACCCACTCCCCATGTAGCCTCTGTCTGTAGTCTCTCAGGATGAATTTGTTGATGGTATCCCATATCTCGCCTATAGTGTTTCTCACTGCCTGTATCTTTTCCTTTAAAGACCGTTTTTCTACCATTACTCTTTGTAGGTGAGCTAATAAATTAATAGATCTTTAATCTGAATACATCCTAAAACTTGAAGATTATTGGTATAGCTAAGTAGTTTATTCATTTGACTTTGAGATATGAAACTAGCAATTGTAGGATGGTTGTACTTGACATTGATATCAATATTATCATCAACTTGAATTTCACAGCTTTTCTAATGGCTCCTTAACTCTTTTTCTTGAGCTACGGCATTAGAACTGCTACCTTTTCTACTTACTTGTTTAACTATACAGAATGAAGCTAGTCTAGTTTGTTTATATCTTACAGACAACACCGAAAAAACATTAGTCGGAGGATGTGTTACATAATATTGATCATTGTACTGCAAAGAAAATAAATCTTAGTATATGATGTACTTCGCTAAGCTTTTCTCACGCATTTTCATTATTATTCATTTTTCAATTTGGCACATTTTTGGTATGTGAAGTTGTGTTCTAAAAAGGCTATATCTGAAAGATATAACAACTAGCATTTCGTAGATTATTCTGTAATTTGTGTGTTTTAAGATATCTAATCTGAAGGTGTATTTAACCGTATCTTTAGGTGGTGATGGCAGTGGGTCAACTCTATTGGCACCTAGCTCCAAGTTCAGAGGTTGCCATTGTCTCCAAAGCGTTGGTACGTTTACTTCGTAGTCACCGGTAAGTATGTGAGTGAAGTTGTTTTGCATTCCTAGTGCTTTGGAGCTGGCCCGATAAAACATTTTTCTTTGTATTTCATTCTACTTTACTTCTTGTTTATTTCTCTGACTAAGTTATGCTCTTCTGTTCAAGATCCTTTACGTTGATTCAGAGCTGGTGATCTAGCCCTCGTTAGTTAAGACTTTGTTAAGCGAGCACACTCTGTATTTCTTAAAAATGTGTTGTATTTAATTAAATTCTTTTTGGAGTATGAATCTCACTTAAAAGAAATCACTGCAAAAACCAAGAAGAAATTTCAGCATTGTAATAGTTTTACAAATGAGGACAGGGCATTAACACTCAAATCACAATACTAAGGGCAATACAAATATGGTGCTAAAAAAAAGTTAAGCATAAGAATACAAGAGAGAAAAATTGGTTTTGCTACACTAAATTGCCTGTTGCAAACAAAAATGCTTCTAAAATACTTTTGAAAAAGTGTTGAATATTGTTTGCAAGGCAACTGGAAGGAAGATCAAGCCCATGGCTGGTAAATTGTTGGTAAATGTTTTGGTTGTCTTTATATAGGCATTTCTAGAATCTTTGAAAAGTCTAATTGTCTGATAAGTAGGTTGTTAGCTTTTAAGCAATACAATCACATTTAGGGAAGAGGATTTCATATCCAAAGGTGATGAAATTGGAGAAACCAAACAATTTGCTTGCAGTTGAGCATTGAATTAGTCTTCATTGAGTGAAGAGTAAAAGTAGGAAGTACAAACATCTCCCTCCCCATGGCTGCACCATGTCGATTGCTGCTCTTCCTCATGTTCAGATATCTCTTCTGTGCTTTAACTGTTGTCCACCTTCCCTCCAGGCAAACTTCCAGCACCCAATCAGCACATGGATATACTCTCTCTGGCCCAGTTGGCTTGTAATTGCCTTTCCATCAAAAATGCTAGCAGCACCTGGCCAATCTAGCTTGTTGCATACCCTCATAGAACCCTTCACCAGCATACAGTCACTGCTTTCCTTATCTGCCCTCTGTGCCGCAATATTGCCCTCCCCTAGGTACCACTCTTGTACCAACCCCAAAATGCAGGTGCAGTTTGATTTTGAAAAATGGTTAGGCACCCATGCAGTCCATATTCACAGCACATTTGTTGCGCTGAGAGGAGTGTCTTCCAGATCTTTGGAGACTGCCCCGATGTCAGCTAAAATCTGCACGAGGCAACGTCTAAATGGCCCTTCTTCTTTCTCCCTCCCTATAATCTCACTGGGTAGAAAGCCTCACAAGCAGACTCCGAAAGAGAGGAAATAGTACAGCCTTAGCCTAGAGATCCATCAGAGAGACTACACCTTATACAGACTTGTATGAATTTAGATTAAAAAGAAAGACTTAAACCAGGACAAAGGGAGAGTCACTGTTGATATGCTGATGTATTTGACCTTCTAACTGGAAGCTATTCGTAAGTAGAAGAATTTTATTTGCGTCCTCACTTGTGTTAAAGTGATGGTTGTTAGGAAGACCGAAATTAATATAACAGTAAAGAGAAAAATATCAATATGTTACAACAGATATTATTAGAAAAATAATTAGAATAGCAATATAATTCAGGAGTTCTTCACGTAATAGGAGAGAGCTGGCAATTATGTTGTGTTTGTGTCAACAAGATGGGTAAATCCTGAGTGTGTGTAAATGCATTTGAGAGACAGATTGAGCGTAACTAGAAACTGAGAGATGGCCAAACAGATGCAGCAAGGGGCGGGATCATGTTTAAGTGTCGTATCTGCTGATTTGCTGATCTGTGCCAGCATGTTGGTCATGCTGGCTGCATTTAAATAACAGAGTGAGCCATGAATGAACCCTATTGGGACATTATTTTTTCTCTTTGGACTGTGATGTTAGTTGTACTCTCTAAAGTCTTCTCCTGAAAGGTTAATAGCAGTTCTGCGCTCCCAGTTCCTACCAGTGTTCTGTGAGCTGAGCTAATCCAGTCTGCCGCAGTACTGGCAACTTTAAATGCTTTTCTTCACTGGAGCTCATCTCTTACCATATCTAAGACATAGACACAATAGAATTCTAGCCAGCAGATCCCCAAACTGGTATTGTTTGAACAAGCCAATGGATTTTTTCCTTTAGTCCCACTTCTGACCGGCAATCAGCAACTCAGATCCCTAAGCTCTCCAAATTCCCTTCTTTTAAGTTATCCCTCAATCAATAAACAGTTCCTGGATGGTCAGTCTTTTTTACGTTGCAGCACCTGCATATCAGCATTTGCTTTCTTCTCGCTTTAAAAAACCAACGATAGGCTTCATTTCCAAAGTTTTCTCCACTGCAGGTGTCTAAACACTTTCCCCGTTCACTCCACCCATGAATGCTTTCTTGTGCTCTGATCTGGTGTTCTACCTCCTTCTAAAGAAGCTTCATTTCAGGCTAGATGTCTTACAAAACGAGGAAGCATGTTTCAACTAATTGCTGTTGGTCTAGATGTTTTTCCAAATACTCTGTTTTGATACCAGAAAAGAGGTTTGGTCTATTTACTTTGCTGCTTACAATCTGCCCTGAAGCCCTGTGGTCTATTCATGGTTTTACTATTTAACTAACATCCTTATGATTCTAGGCAAATCACTTTATTTGTGCCTCAAATTGTCAATACGTGCAATGTAATTTAAATATCTCATTGTTTAATTTTGTTTATATGTTTGATGTAAAGAAAAAACCTGTGCTTTGTAGTAATGTACTGTCCCGAATATATTTTCTCACCCCATTATATCCAGTTTTTTTAATCCTGCCTTAAACGACATGCCTTATCCATAAGATCAATTTGAACTTTGCACAATAGTAATACATCTTTGAATGTGCATTTGTTATTTGACCACATATGCATTCTCTCCCACTGTGCATCTGCATATGTGGCTTGTGCCGTGGTTTTTTGTCAAGCGAACTTGCTTTAACAAAATCCAGGATGCAAGGAATCATTTGTGAAGTATGTTAAAATCACATTGAAGAGACTCCATGACTGTTATGAGAGTTCATTCCCTGTGTTAAGTAATTGTTACGTCCAAACGATGAGGCAATAAAGTGTTTCCTCTTGTCAATATTGTTGTATTGTAGGAATAAACTCTAATATGACTGTTGCACTGTAGTAATAAATGTGCGAATGTGCGTTTATTAATACAGTTGCTCTAAATTACGTGTTATTGGGCCACATTTATTTTTACTCCCTTGACATAAATATATAAATGAAGAAAATGCATTCCGCCCTTTCTCCAATTCATAGTATTGCAGAAAAAGGTGTACATTATTATAATGCCTTCAAATAATGTATTTAAATGCCTTTTTATCTGCAATCCACGTGGAGTGCTGTCTCGTTCGTGGATAGAAAGGAAAGATGTATTTTTCTTGATTTGTGACCAACATTACTCTGGGATAGCTTTATTTGCCTCGCACAGGCAGCAGTGGAGCACAGGCATCGTGCGTTATGCTGTGTGTTGCTAACCATAACTGACACGTTTTAGTTGATTTGTGTGTTTGAGCTGGAGCCGTAACCCAGTTTAATGTGTTTTTACCAAGTGAATTTCTATTTATTTTTTATAATTCATATTATTGGCAACTTCCCACCATGCCCTGAACCTGGCACAAGCTGCCAACCCATCCTGCCCACGACCTTTTGTCAGTCCCAGCGACCAACTCGCTGCAAGTGTCCAGGCCCAGCATGCAACCCGGCAAAAGCTGCCAATGCCTGCACCGCTTGACCTTTGGAAACCAGTCCGCCACAGGCTACCAACCCCTACTGTGCGCAATCTGTGATTGATAGGCTGTGCAATTTCATAAATCCCGATTTTAAATGGCAGCGTTATGCAATTGTTTTAACCCTTTAAAGTCAATTTTTCTCAAAAGTTACTTAATACATTTACACGAAAACAATGAAAGTGTGCTTTCTGAGTAAAGTTTGATGTCCATGCCAGGTTTGGCTTAAATCCATACAGTGGTTTAGGTGTAGGCACAAGCTAAATTTCCTGTGGGAGCTAAATGCGAAAACACATTTTTTTTTTTTTTTTTTTAAATTAAACCCCCCCTCACCCGTTGTCCACTCCCCCACATGCCCTCCAAACCTAATCTCCCCTCTTTTTAATGTTTGTGTGTGTGTAATATATATATGTGTGTGTATACACACACATATACATATATACTTATTTAGGTGTGTGTATATTAACTACTGGTGGTCGCCAGTAGGTAGTTATAGTCAGGATGCAGGAAGAGCATTTTTTCATTTGCCAGTAACTTTGGTGTCGTTTGACGAATCCTCGCGAAATTTTCAAACCTGTTGAGGCAATCACTTCAGTTGCTGTCTTGAAAGTTTCGGGGTGATCTGTCAAGCTGGGGCCGAGAAAAAGGGGGGGGTCCCAAACATCCTTTTCTCAATGTTAATTTCTGCAGGAAAATTTAGACACAGCTTTAGCCCGAACTGCTGAACGGAATTACACCAAATTTGGCAACAAGGTAGCTCTATGTCCAGAAAGCACTCTTTTTGTTAAATGGTGTAAATCCGTTCTGTAGTTGCAGAGTAATAAAAAGATTTCTCAGATATAAAACTGTGGCTGCAGTGGAACAGTGACCCCTACCGAACTCGTGCCTGAGATCTGATTGGCTGCCAACACTTCAAACCAGAAAGTGTTGGCAGCCACCTTGTGACTCGGTTGAATCGAGTCACAAGAAAAAACATTTTTAAAAAAAAGAAAAGGGGGACAGGGTAGCAACACCCTGACTCCCAAGGCCTCTAGTAGGGGTCCCACAGGACTAAAAAAAGCATTTTTATTTTTTAATTTTCGATGGAATCGTGGTGGATCAGCGAATCCCACTGAAATGTTTTAAAAAACGAAGCGCTGTTACACGCACTTGTTTAATTAGGCCCAGGTCCCGGAGCAATTCGAAATCACGACGGGGGCCCAAGCAGGCTCCCTGCAGCCCCAGATGACTGCCACCGCCCCAGGGCTGAAGACAAAGGAAATGGGGGGGGGGGGGGGGGGTGCCATGCGGCCACTATCCCCCTCTGCCCCGAGGGCCACCACCTTCCTGGGCTTAACTCATACAAATGTTGCGGGCCACACGCCCCTACCCCCAGAGCCCCAGGGACTTATACCTCCCAGGGGCTATATTAAAAAAGATTATGTGTGGGGAGAGGGCTCCGGCAGCAGCCCCCTTCCCTGAGAAAAAAATATTTAAATAAAAAAAAAACAGGCAAGTCGCTGGAGGCCACGCCGCCTTCAACACCACTGTGCAAGCGCGCCTCCTGGTGCAATGGTGGTTGGGGAATTGGGGAATGAAATCCCCTTGAATGCTGATGGTCTTTAGGGGCCAAAAAACCCTCTTGTTACCTCCAGCAAATCCCAGAGTGAGGGATTGCTGAGAGGACTTGAAGGCCAGGCCCCATTTCTCCACCACTCTGCAAACTCGCCTCCTGGCATGCATCTGGTTGGGGAGTGAATTCCACTTTACTCCTGAGGGCCTCGGGACTAAAGTGGACTACTTCCCCCAAACAGTAGTGAGTCAGGTGTTACTGGAGGCGGCAGGAGGGGTTGTTGGGCCCCCAAGGACCCTCAAGAGCCAAGGGAACTTCATCCCCCAACTAGTAGTTTGCCAGGAGGTGCATTTGCAGAGTGGTCGTGGCCACCGAATATCTCTCAGCAATCATGCTGTGTGGGACTTACTGAAGGTAACAGGAGGAGTAGTTGGCCCCCAAGGACGTCCCTGAGGGCCAATTACCCCTCCTGTTACCTCCAGTAAGTCCCACACAGCTCAATTGCTAAGAGGTCTTTGGAGGCCACATCCCCTTTCTCCACCATTCTGTAAGCGCGGCTCCGGTCATGGTGCACTACTGGTTGGGGGATGAAATCCACTTTACTCCTGATGGAGGTTAGGGGCCAAGAAGCCCTCCTGTAAGTCCTACACAGCGGATTTTCTGAGAGCTGGTCGGAGGCCCAGCCTCCTATTTCCACCACTCTGCAAACACAATTACTAATTAAACCATAGAAATTCACTGAAAAAAACAAAGGTTATGGGGACGATATAGTTAGGAGTTCGCTTAAAAAAAAAACCTTAGAAATTACCTGAAAAAAAGCAAAGGATACAGGGATGTTGTAATTAGGAAATAGCATTCAAAAAGCCATAGAAATTTACTGAAAAAATCAAAGGTTACAGGGACGTTGTAGTTAGGCTCATGTTTCACTCGTACAAAACCAGAGAAATTCAGCAGTTATAGTTAAATAAGCTAACTATAACTCGCCCCCCGCCCCTCATGACATGGTCAGTAACATCACTGATGACATCATCCACAGAATCACTGATGCACCCACTCACACCCAAATATAACCTTTCATACACCCACTCCAACTTCTACACTAGCATTCTAAAAACCATTGACACACTCATACAAGTACTTACACACCCACTCACTGCACTGCACACACAGCCAGTCACCCATACAGCCACTTGTACATCAACTCACCCACAAATACAGCCACTGATATAGCCACTCATACAGCCACTCACACTTTCAGTCACTCATAGAGCTTCTCACTCCTACTCACTCACCTATAGAGTCATTCACACATCCATTTACTCACCTATACATTTATACATACACCCACTCATTTATTCTTACAGATGCTAACACATACTCACTCACCTATACAGGCACTGACACAAGCACACACTCTCAATCACTCAGTTATATATACATACAGTCACTCATATACCCCAACACTCAACTATACTGCCTTTCACATATGCAGTTACTCACCTATATACCACTGACTCATCCATTCACTCACCGACACTGCCATACACACACTCACTCCCCCATTCAGCCAACTACACACACACTCACTGTGCCCACGACTCATCCATGCACTCATCCATACAGGCAGTTGCACACACCCTCACCCACCCATACAGACATTTAGGCACCCATATACCTACTCAGACAACCAATCACTCTCATACAGAAACTCACGTACCCACTCACACACCTATACAACCACTTGGGCACCAACTGACAGACAGAAACGGAGATTCACACAAGTCACTCACCCATACATTCACTGAGACAATTATTGACTTATACAGTTACTCACGCACCCACTGAATCATCCAATCAGGCACTCGTACACCCACTGATTCACCAATACACCTTGGTATGTCTATTTAACACTCAAACGTTTTTAAAACACTCAGTCACTGGATGATGTCATGAGTGATGTCACTGACTATGTCATGAGTGATGTAATATGCGAGGTCATAAGCAGTGCATTGTTGGGGCATTTGTTATAGTTAACTCAGCTAACTATAACTGTTGAATTTCTCTGGTTTTGTACAAGTGAAACATGAGCCTTACTTCAACCTTCCTGTTACATTTGGTTTTTCTGTGACTATATTTATAATATATTGTGCTGCTAAATATTGCTTGGACTTCTTGGTTATCTCCTTAGCCTAGTGCACAGTATATTTATGCACTGATTCTATTATATCATAGAAAAGATATCTTATACATGTAATCCTTTGTTTGACCTGTAGGGAAGTCCAGTACATCGTCCTGCAGAATATTGCAACCATGTCCATTCAAAAAAGGGTATGTCTTTCATTTATTCGAATCTAATATGAAATATTTTATGCTCTAAGAGTTTTTTGTTTTCTATAATATTATTTTTGCATGTATTTATTCATTTCTGTTTGTTTTAGGGAATGTTCGAACCATTTTTAAAGAGTTTCTATGTTAGATCTACTGATCCAACCATGATTAAAACATTGAAGGTATGTCATTTTCTTTTAAGTTTCAATAATTGTTATTGATTTTTAAGTATATCATAAGTTAGGCATAGCCTAATAAAATATCAGTTACCCAACATTAACCCTAATCTCTTCCACCTAATCCCTCTCCCCAAATCCCTCCCTCCAAATCCCTCCCTCCAATTCCTATACCCAAGTACTGCTCTGTTCTTTTCAGGTTTATCAGCTTTTGTCCCCTCCTTCCTTCCCACGTCCTGCCTCTCCAAGGTGTACATCTCAGCCTCCAGAACACTACCCACTACTCGTATTTTGGCACGTTAGGCCTCTGTATTCCACATTGAAAATAGGCAGTTACCCGGTCCCATAACCTGCTGAAGACCTGTCCCAGATATAGAGTGCTGTGTGCCAATTTCCCATTGCCTAGGAATGACAAAGTCTCAGAACATGTAGACTACATCGTTGAGACCCGAGTCTTTCCACCCATAAGGTGAAAATCACTTACATTGCCTCTCTTAATTGTTGTGACATGGTCTTGCACTTAACCGAGTGCAGTCTGTATATGGACAGAGCTGGTCACCCCAGCAAAACTTTTCACTGGACCATGCTCAACATGTGTTTCACAACCTGCTGAACAGACACCACCACCATCGCCCTGTAAGCCAATATCTTAGAGCTACTCCACAGGACATGAGCCCCTGGTTGTCCAGCAGTATTCAAATCTATTCTAGTACATTCCATGAAGCCCAACTGACGCGTAGTACCATCTATATAACATTCTATACACAACCTCCGTTGCTTGGGTGTGCCTAGCAAAGTTCGTCGCCCTCTTAAAAATGGTAGACCATTGGTGAATGTCAAACGAAATGATTCGCTTACTTTCACAGTGAAATTGACATCGTTATTTAGCATTCAAGTGTTGGTGATTCAAAAGGGCGTAGAATTTTGAAACCAGTTGCGTCTTTGAGGAAAGCGCCTGCAGGCTTTTCTCTAAATTAGTAAGGACTCTTCTTGACCTTTTTTGACCTCCGGGTCTGACAGCCAGTGTTACCGTTGCAGATATTGGAATCACTCTGCTTTAATAAACATATTCTGCTTTCATTTCTTTAAAGTACTTAAATCCTCTGTTATTAAAAAAAATTGCACAATGCAGAGCAATCCCCTTTATCCCATGCAGAAATGTTTTCCCTGTCCAAGCGTGGCTGAATGCAGCATGCCTAAATAAGGAGAGAATGGTGATAGATGGAATACGACAAGTCCCCTTTTCTTCATAACATTAGCTTAAACCTCCAACATAGCTCTGGTGACAGGGGAGACATAGAGGCTATTCCACCTTCTGATCTCAGCAGACCTGCGACAAGGGGAGAGATGCAACACTCTGATCAATGAAGAACCATTTCTCCACGCCAGCACTTAATCATATACCAAAACTGGGAGGCTTGATAATAATGGAACTGATGGGACACTCCCGATCTACCTGGTCCCTGATGTGCCGGGCACTATGCCAAGCTGAATTTAGGTCTTTACCCTCCTGTAAATGCATGGTGTAGAGTTTCTTTAGGTAGCCTATGTTTCTCTGTGGTATACAAAGTGGGAAAACTTGAAATACATATATGATACTAGGAAGAAAGTGCTTTTTGAAGGCCGCAACCCTAACCACAGCATTCTTGACTCCTTTTCTGGATTTAATGGAGCAAAATAAAATGAAGGAACTTGTACCTATGCAGCTGCATACGTTTGAGATTAGTCTGATCTCCAAAAACTGAATGTTTGTTGACTGAATCCCAGGAGAGAGCAGAAAAGCCAGTCTCCCCCTTCACCTGGGCATGTCAATCAAGTGTAGAGCCTTCTTTGTGTTATCGTTCTGTAACAGAAAATCTTTAGTGGTTCCTTATCTGTGAGTGTTCCTCTTCCTGAGTCTTCTGAGGCCTTGCTCCTGTAGGCAGGTTGCATGTCTCCCCTTCCATTACTGCGCCTTTGGGCTGCTGCCTGCTAAACATCTCCTTGATGTTGGAATCCTACATCTCTCTGCCACCAGTCATGGCATTTGAGAGGCATGGCCCCTAAGAGGAGCGCCTGATGCCCCCTCCCCGCCCCCGCCCATGCTACCCAAAGACTAACACTTGTGGATGTTCAACCAGGTCTCCAACATGGTGCTTATTTAAAATTACACACAGGCCCAGATGAAGGGTGCTGGCCTATACGACCAGAGAGCCTGGGTTACAACATTTCCTGCTCCTCCCAACACTATCCTGTAGGGTCTACTTTTTCTAAAACCTGCTGCGAGATGTCTCCAGGCAACGCTGAATCTGTGTTGCCCCTGAACCTGCTGCCTGCTGTTGGAGTGCGAGGAGGAATGTTGCAGTAATTCAGGTTAGTTTTCGGGGGCCTGCCATTCAGTTGAGCTTTTGGGGGGACTTCTCCGTACCAAAGTCGCCTTTTAGGCCACCCTGGTTCACTTTCCTGCAGCTGAAGTCTGAGACAATGCAATGCCTATCAACAATGTCTGGTGACTCCCTGAAGGCCAGACGGAAGCTGGATGTTGCTGCATGATATGCATCAGATAATGGTATTCATGTCAAATTCAAACCAAATTCAGATGAAAATAACTCCACAGGCTTTTTTGGTGAAAATGTTGAAAACACAGTGGCCAATTTTGTCCGTTTCTGAATGTTGGTAGTTAGCTGTGATTATCTAAAGCACAATATGGTGCTTTTTCTTTATCGCACAACAATTTTCCTATTTGAATAGTCATCTTTTGAAGCAGATGGTCGGACGTTATTGATTTGTGTATGTTTTCTTAATCAGAACCTAGAGATGGTAATTATTACAAGAATAAAAGTTGTAATAGGTTTTTGAAAGTAAATTACACATGGCACAGGTCTCTAAAAATATGTATCTGAACATTACCATTAATTGTCATGTTACTTTAGTGTGTTAATACATTAACTGTTAGCATGTTTTTGTTTGTGTGCTGAAAATGTCTTTTGTATTTTACAAAGCTGGAAATTCTAACGAATTTAGCAAATGACACCAACATATCTACAGTTCTCCGTGAGTTCCAGGTATGTCATAGTCTTTTATTTATATTATTAACTCTAAAGTATATTTTGTATATGGGATAAAGCATACACTAACGCACAATCAAGATATTATAGGTCACAGATATATCTGGTAACATAAGCAATCACATGCTCCCTATTTGAACTGCACATTTCTGATCAGATTTTAACTGTACCTTCACTTTTTTTCCCTCCCACTAGAAGTGCTAGAAATCATGAGTCTGCTAATGTAATAAAGGAGAAAGAATCGAGGGTACTGAATGTTTTAGGAAATTTCTATGTGGGGAGGGCATTAATGAACATGAAATGCTTCTTGTTTGCTGCCATCAATGTAGTTAAGTTCAAGGTTGATTCTGCTACATTATGGCATTGAGTTCCTATCCCGACAACCTACAATGATAGTGTGCAAGAGAAATCTATGAGAGTAGATCGTTTCGTGGCTGAAGGAGGTTTGTCCTTGGAGCAACCTTATCTTCCTATCTACTTTACGAATATTGATGTTGGCAGGTACAGAAAGATGGCTTGAACTGGTGAGGAGTCAGTATGCTTGTCTACGTGGTCTCATGGACAATGGTCTTGGCAAACGTGCCTTAAAATAATACTAAATATGCTGGGTATTATATATCTGCTTTACATCTCATTAGAATAGCCCAGGTGCATAAATCATGCAGTAACTGCCGGCACAAAAAATACTTAGGAGGTTTTAGTAACATCTGGCATACCTTACTGAATGAGGGTTTGATGTAGATCAACACATAGGTTCTCTGGTACATAGGGATTAAAGCGGTCTAAATGCATGTACTATAATGATCAATATTACTCTTTAATTTCAGAAATTTGTTTTATTCGTCACCGATATGTTTTCAGTTTGAGTTTTTCTGCATTGCCTGCTCATTGCGTCCTTACTTTGATATGAAGCAAAGCAGTTTAGTCAAGATGGTTCTTGGCATAAAACTTTTTCAGGAGTGCCAAACCCTCAAGGCTGCATCCTAGAATTCCTGATTTAGATGGTGGGACATTTGCTCTTTCCAGATATGCAGACAGGCAATTAAGTGTGAGTGATCTACTTTGCAGAAATAGCTTGTGATAAATGTATTCTTTCAAGAGTCATTGATTCATAGGTGTGGAGGTTTTGAATATCTTTAGAAGATGACATTTTAAGCCCTGGCATATTTTACAAGTATTTACTGCAGATTAAAAATTATGAGAAATGGGATTAGCTCAGTGTCATCCTGCATGACACTGGCCAAAGGGTGGAGGCAAAGAGGAACCAGACTGTCTTTCAGATTTCAGTCAGTCATGAAAAATGACCAGTTACATTCAGGATCTCTTGTGTTCATTTAGTCATAAAGCATGGCAGACTTTAACTCAGCCTTGTCAAAGGATGCTGATCATTCTAGCAGCATCAGCAAGTCGGTATTTACATCTCCCAACATCCAAAGAACATTGTACATCCCATGCAAAATGTGCTCATCAAGATGGTGCATTAAGGGCCACCTGCATATTAGCGGTTGTGAAGAAAGATATTTTGATAATGTGCTCTTGTAGTTGTAATCCCACTACTTTTTAAACACTCCAGCATAAGAAAGGCAAATTGGTTGTGAATTTACAGCTGGTGTTTGATTAGTAGTGGGTCTATAGTTGTCAGTTGCAAGCTGTCCAAATCGTGCGTTTTTAATAGTAGAGCTATTTGTTCTGAGTTACAATGGGAATAAAATACACATTTAGCAAAGAAATATGAAGATTGTTAGAAACTGGTGACAGAAGTATATTATATGCGCATTAGAATAGTTTGTCTTAGTGATTTGATTTCCTGAAATTACAATCACCTTGGAATTGTGTGAGCATTATTATCATATCCATTAGATTAATCTACTCTTGCGGCAAATCTTGCCTCTTACACTTAAGTACCTCACTACAATTGAGTTATAGCAGTGTGCATTAGTGAGAAAAAGAAAAACTGGCCTGCACAAAAAAAAGCCTCCACACTCAAGACCCTCATAATTGCAGACCTGTAGCAAATTGACCATTCCTGTGCAAACTTATAGAAAGAACAGCTTTCGTCCAGTTGTTAGAATTCATTGATGAAAATTCCCTACTTTCTGACATCCAAAAAAGGCTCTGTCCAGATAGGGGCACTGACCCAGCCCTAATCTTCACCTGGGACAACCTTAAAACACAGTAGACCAGAATTGAGTTGCTGCCCGAATTCTCCTGGACCTTTCAGCTGCCTTTTTCCCAGTCCATCATGACATGCTAATCCTAAATCAAGACAAAAGCTGGAATAGAGGGTACTGCTCTCACTTAGATCTTTTCCTGCCTACATAATGGAAAAAATGACATCCATACTCCTTTCTCATCCTAACCCCACAGCATAAAAATAGGAGTCCCTCACGTTTTAATCTCCTTACCCCTTATTTTCAACATCTAGATGAAATCATTCCCAAATCTGGTCAATTTTTTTCAGTTCCCCTACTATAACTAGCCTTATAACATGCATATACTTCATAAATTGGAACTCCACAAGGCCAGTGGAAACTCCAAAACCTTCAACTCCCTCTGGGCTATTGACTAATAAATGAAATGGAGCCATCTCAAATTGAACACCTCCAAATCTGTAATACTCACCTGTGGTGACCAGAAAATGTATCACCCTTTCTGGGCCTAAGCTGACAGTCTAGGACCATCCCTGAAAATATAGATCGAGGTAAGAAAGCTTGGAATTAGCATGGACTCACTCCAAGCTCTGTTTAAATGCCTAAGATGATAAGCTATCCAGATCAAGCTGTTACCATGAAAACGCTTTTACACCTCGCCCCTTAACTAGTATTCCCCACAAGGTCCAAGTGATGACCTTTCTTTTCTAGATTTCTGATGGTTACTTCAGCCTGCAGATTACTCACTTGCAGAACAACCCCAGACATCCGACAGGATCTACAAAGTTTCAGAGCTCTTTAGTCGCCGGTAGGGGGTGCGTGCTGGCTTTCGATGATGCTGGAAGTGATGTGAATCCTGTAGCGGTATGCATCTGAAGCCCATAAAAGAGACGGAAGTGAAGCTTTTTATGGCCAGAAACTAATAACAGAGTTGACGACGTACAAGACCTCAAACTCTTCTGGGGCAAAAAGGAAAAAAACATAAAACAAAGTATGTCTCTTCGTTGCCTCTCCTTTCCTTCGTCCTCGTAGCTTGTTGACATACAGCTAGTTGTTCCTTTTCTGAGCGGGCCTGCTGTGTTGACTCCACTGGACCTGGCCCAATAACGACCTCATTGCGTCAACCCTTTATTCCGGACTCCTCGACTTCATGACCTTCTCTCCCAATGCAGGCACCTGCCTTCCCCCGAGTTTCTGACTCCAGGCTCGGATCGAGCAGCCTTTTTAAACGCTATGTATTCCATTTTGCCAAAGCATTAATGCAATCCAAAGTTACTTTGGGCCTTTCTGTTCTATACGGCTTCCAGATGTTCGTGCCATGGCCCTGACACCATCCGGCACCGACCCATCTGAACCTACGTTGCCTCCACTCTGTTTTAACCCAGCACTGTGTTACACAACGCTGCATCCCCTTCACCACCTTGGACGGCTCCACTTCCACTAACGTTGCCCCCACCTACTGCACTGGAACTGATGCCACCAACACTAATTTGCGAATTTGCTCTGCATGACAGATCACACAGAAGAGGAATACAGGAGCAGCCTTCAGGATATTTTTGGGACCAAGTCTTATACCCTGACTCTTTACCCTTATGGGGTTACTGATTGTGATGGTGCTCAGGGGCAGGACTTCCAAGGCCTGTCTTTTGTGAATGGCTTGCACACTCCCCGGAGTTGGCTGTGGATTTCCCCACTGGTCCACTAAAGCTTGAAGTGAGAGAGAGAAGGAAGTTGCAGAGAAACCAGGCTCACCATCACACAGCGCAGGTAACCAAACATGTTTTGGGCTCATTCGCCCTTGCTCACTGGCATCACCGGAGAGCCCCAGCAGCAGAGTCTCGCGCCGTTCCTGCGGTGATTCAAATATAGTCCCGCCCATTGGGCGTGTCTTGCTAAGGCATTCTGGTCTCTGTAGTTTGCTGCGTTTTAACATCCATACTGGAATGCCGCTGTGTCTCCCAATGTCTTTTATAATCTCTAGTAGATCGCTGAGCAAGGCTGGGTCCCTGCTATCAAACTCGCCGAAACTGGTCACGCCGTTCCAGCAAGCGCTAACAAATTCAAGCGCACAGGAGCTGCTCATCTGCGGAGGGGTGCCTCGCGACCTGGGAAAGGCCGCTACATATCCATATGAAAGCTGCACCACCATTGAGGCACCACACATGTGCGTGTTCAAACCTTGTTTATTCGGCAAGCTGCAGGGAAACCAGGCTCACCATCACACACCGCAGGTAACCAAACATATTTCAGGCTCATTCGCCCTTGCTCACTGGCATCACCGGAGAGCCCCAGCAGCAGAGTCTTGCGCCGTTCCTGCGTCGATTCAAATATAAAACAAGGTTTGAACATGCACGTATCTCAACTCTTATTTTTTTTTTTTAAGGGAGGGGACAAAGTTACGACTTTTAACTGTACTTTTAACTGCACTTGATAATTAAATGCAGTGGCTGAAGGAAGGGATTCAGAGAGAGGGGGACACTCTCACTCTGATCGTGCCGAAGTGGAGGCATTTTTCGCAGGCAATCATGGAATGTAAGCACCATGCAAACAGAATAAATCTACGTGACAACTAATATTGAAACATGCACTGTAAATAATTGGACACTTGAAGAGGAATCTAATCTATTAAGATGTTATGTGAACTTTAACTACCAGTGCAATGTATCATGGGGCTTGTATTTTGTATGCCTGTCACATGACTTTTGAAGTTTAAAAAGCGCGCACAAAGCACTGTGCAAATGACGTTCTCCCCCTGTGACCAAGGCAGATGCCGAAACGCTTAAGGGAAAGGAGATATTTTGCGTTGCTGAGCCTGTGAATAAACACCTTCAATCCGGTATTGGGCCTCATGTGGTGTGTAAACAGATGGGAAATGGTCGGTCTGCTCCGTGCCCGGTGTTCTGAGGCCGCCCTGTAGGGTGTAATGCTCCTTTGCTCGGAGGCTTTTTGGATATATATATATATATATATATATATATATATATATATATATCAACTCTTATTTTATTTTTTTAAGGGAGGAGACAAAGTTACAACTTTTAACTGTACTTTTAACTGCACTTAATTAAATGCAATGCATTTCTACGGATTAATCTCGGTTTTTATCGCTTTTCCTGTGTTTTTATTGCTTTACCTGTATTTTCTCTTGGTCCTTACTGTTCGTCTTTGCCCTGTTCCGCGCGGCTGCAGGACAGTTTGAGCGGAGGGTGGGACTTCGTTTTTGCACACACTTCCGCTGTACTAGCTGGACACGAAAGTTGGCAGGGTAGTCTTGGCGGCTTCCCGCCTATATCAGATGCCTGCCAGAGCGCACGTGCCGCCAGTGCGCCAAAGGCAAGCCCGGCTGCGTCCGTTCGCGGTCGGCCGGGGCTAGGGGCCAGAACCCCTATTTGTTTCATGGGAAATCAGCGCTTGGAATACTCAGTGGAGGAATTGAAAGAACTAGGCCCTCCGGTTTCAGACCTATGTAAGCACAACCTTTTTATAAATATAGTGCCATTGAAGTGCACTCATTGTTCATTTAAAACAGCTGTTCATAAGGCAGGGCATGGGGATAGGCATAAGTTAAAATTAATGCTCATCAATTGTAGGTCCCTCCATAAACATAAGTTTGAAGTCCTTGATTGTATTTTAGAAAGCAACCGGGTGCTATATTTCTCACGGAAAGCTGGTTGAAGGAGGATTTTGCCCCTGATACTGGATGCCCTCCTTCAGAATTATGGTATCCTTAGATCGGATCGGCTGATTGAACGTGAGGGAGGAATAGCCATTATCTACAAATTAGCCCTAACATGTACTCTGGATATAGCCAACATAGACGAGAGTGAAGGTGCCTCCTTTTCGATAATGGCAGCTGCTAATCACACCAATAATTTTATTTCTAGTCTAGTGGAACAAATCGTACAACCAGCACTTCGTTAAAATAATCTGATAGTTTTCGATGTATTTAACTTACACTTTGACGATTACACTAATAGTGAAGCACAATTTTTGCAACAGGAATCAGCCGCTCTGCAGTTAAGATTCAAGTCCACTCTCCCAACATACCTACATGGCCATTTATTAGATCCAATCTTTTCTAACTCTATAGAGCTAGATATTGAATTTTCATTTGCAGTCCCATGGTCTGACCATCATCTTGTTGCCTTCACTATTCCCTTAGCTAAAATCCCCCCTATAGCTACTATTGGCTGAAGCACCCCTCATAGGAGATCGTCCTGATTTAGCTCTGCAAGTTTTACCCATGCCCTCCAGCAGAGTCATCCTCTACTGGGAAAGGATATTAATGGGGCATGTAGTTTAGTGGATAAGTGGGTTATGGAAGCACTGTATGTGGTGGCTATCTGGTCCTGCAGCCTCCCTTGTAGACAGACTAAATCAGCACCATGGTTTAATGAGGCCCTAAGAATAGCAAAAACATCTTGTAAGCTTCTAGAATGCATATGGAGGTTATATTTCTCAAACCAGAATAAGACTGCCTATAAGTTGCATTTAAAGCACTACCTCTGTCATATAAAAAAAACCACGGGCTGCCTATTATAATGAGAGAATAGAACGGGCAGACAACTCTTCTAATGAGTTATTTGCCATTCTTACAGATGTGTCCTCACTGGAGAGAACTATGGCTCCTGCTACCAGCTCAACTCATTTATGTAACCAGATTGCTGATTTTTTTGCCGAGAAGTTTGTCAAAATATATGATACCTTTCCGGTTGAGGCTCGTAATGGGATGCTCTGCCAAACTTAGAGGACCTCTGTGGATGGGGCCAACTCCCTCTGCAAATTCTATTCACTAACACTTGAAGAGCTAAAATGGGTAGCCTTAAGCATTAAATCCGGCTCTCCCACAGATGCAGCTACACCTAAGATTATGCGAGAAGATTTGGAGATAATAATTCCTTACAAATGGCAGCTTCTTTATTTTTCCTTCTCTGGTGGCAGGGTTCCAAATTCAATTGTCCTTCCTCTTAAGAAAAAGCCATGAGCTGACTCGAGTCAGCTGGAGATCCTACGTCCTATTTCGCTTCTGCCTTATTTTTCTAAAATGGCAGAAAAAGTGGTGAATACTCAACTAGGTGCACACATTAATCGGCATAATCTACTGCATCCCACACAATCGGGCTTCAGAGCCATGTACTCTACGGAGCCCGCATTGTCCTTGCTATGGAGACAATACGCAGATAATGGGATATAGGTCAGACTGTTGCTTTGGACCTTAACCCTGCTTTTAATACGGTGTTGCACAAACTGCTTTTACAACGTCTTCGATCAGGAGGGCTGGACGAAACTGCATTAAAATGGATGACTTCCTTCTTGCAGGACCAGAGCTTCCAGGTTACACAACCCCCATATATTTCCAAAAGCATATCTCTGTCTCAAGGGGTACCTCGGGGCTCCATTTTGAGCTCAACTTAATTCGTACGTTGCACCCTTGGCAGAGATTGTGGAAAGACAAGGTGTCACGATTGTGTCATATGCAGATGACACGCAACTTGTGGCCTCTGTCACATGACTCCGACATAGCAGCCATCAAATTCTCTTCTTGCGTGCAACATTTGGTGTCTTGGATGACAAATAACTGCCTTAAATTAAATGGTAGTAAAACAGAGATCTTAGTGGTGGGGAAATCCCCCTCCATTTGGTCATCGGCATGGTGGCCACAGACTCTGGGCTCTACCCCTATCCAAAGACAGCAGTTTAAAAAACCTAGGAGTCTGGTTGGACTCCACTCTTTCTTTTGAGGCACAGACCAGAAAGGTGGCAAGGAAGTGTTTTGGAATACTTAGACAGACCCCCCAGGATATAGCGGCATGGATTAGCAAATTTAGCGGCACAAATATGGCAATTTAGCGGCATTTTTGCGGCATTTTATTTTACTCATAATCAATTCATTTTCAGCCTTAAATCAATGGAAACTGTTTTAGCAGAGTATTCCACTTTGAATAGGCAACCTGGGATTTGGAACAGAGGAAGCAGCCCACAGGTGAAGGTTGTTATCCCTTGGAAATGCAATCCTCTATTTGCTTTAGTATAGGTTCTGAGAAGCCCATCAAAGATGGCCTGGTAGCATCCCATAGGAAATGGCATTCTAGAACCTACCTTAGTGTATGCTCTGGGGGCAAAGATTGGAGGGACAGGGAGCTACCCAAAGAAATTGAAATTATGCAACCAGTCACAGTATATGACCTGAGGAATCCACTTAGGAGCAGCAGAGGAGAAACTCATAATAAAGGCACTATACAGCCGTGTAATACTTTAAGGCAAATCGCAAAATCCCGGAGGGTCTGGCTAGGGCTCCGACCGTTTGTTTTCACGGGTGAAGGGGGCGGAGGGGCACAACTTTATAACATTTGCAATGTAATAGGACTTGCATTTACGCGCGTTCAAGCTATTGTCATTGTAAATGACAATGCAATTTATTTATGTTTTATAAACCAAAACATAAATAAAAGGCGTGGTCATTTACAATGCCAGTAGCTGGAACTCTCGTAAATGCGAGACCTATTGCATTGCTAATGCTTGTTTTTTTACTATTCTGCTAGGCTGACAGACATTTACACAGGACATGAATGAGTGGATTCTGCTGCTGCTCTGTCCTCTCTACCACTTCCTTGCCGCCTTGCAGTTTCCAGAGTGTGAATTCTTTTCACCTGATCTGCCCCATTGGGTTCACTGCCTGCGCGCTTAGTGTCCTGTTCTGGTCCCTTGTCTCCATGGTACCCATCACCTTGCTTCCCATAAATTACCTGCCTGTATCCCATTCTGCCCCTAAAATGGTCCCTTCCTGTTTACCTTTCCTCTCCTCTAAGCGTCTCCCCATGAAACTTAGTCACCAGCAGTTGCTGTCTGATTGTGCGCATTACCGATTTCGCGGGCACTTTTGTAAAAATCGCGGCATTTTTTACAGTGCCGATTTCGCGGCAAATCCCGAAATCCTGGAGGCTCTGCTTAGAATGTTCAGGAAAACCCTAGACGTTCTCCCCACCGCAGCTAGGAAAACCCTGGTCCACACACTGGTAACATCCCAACCGGACTACAGATATGTTATATATCTGGGAGCAACAAATAAATGCCTTCATAGACTGCAATGTATTCAGAATGCGGCGGCTCGCTTAGTTCTGGAGCTCCCTAGGAGTACGTCCACTGGCAAGGCTCTGGATGACTTGCACTGGCTGCCGGTCAAGAAAAGAATCCTGTATAAAGCCTTATGCATTAGTCATCGTAGCCTATTATCTTCATGACTTACTCACCCCTATAACCCTAGTCGCTATCTTAGATCGTGTGGGACCTGTCTGGTCAAGGTTCCTAAAGTACAAAAAGTAAGACTAGGTGCACATTCATTCAGTTATCTGGCGGCCAAAAATTGGAACGCACTGCCTCTCTCTCTCTTCGGGTTGAACCATCAGAGACCATCTTACGAAAAAAACTGCAAACCTGGCTTTTCCAGCCATAGGTTCTTTTATTTATTTCTCCTCTTCTGGAAAGTTAGTCCTAGCGCCGGTACACACCTGCTGGTGTAACCAGGTGCTTTATAAGTGATACTACTATTATTATTATTAGTTCCATTAGGTAATGCAAAATGCAGAATTTTGGAAGATTAAGCCATTTGCACAATTGATGACCGTTGACCGCTGGCGGGCTCTGAGCTTCACTACTTTAGATGGCTTATATCTGGCAGGACAGTTTATAACATTGCAAGACGTGATCGAAACTGGGATGAGGGCATTTTCTTAAATACGCTAAAATAGCTGTGACTGCGTGGGAGATATGGCCGGGATTCCCCGGATCCCACACAGATACTAGTCACACATTTATCGATGGTGGGTGGTCAGACTCATTACACACTCTTACTCTGCTCTCTGTGCGGACATATCCCGGCCTCTCCTAAAGGTTGAGAACACGTGCTGCCAGCTGTGCGAGTTCCCCATCACATCTGCAGAATGGGTTTGGGTCCATACAGGGGTACTAGAAATCTCAGTGAACTCCAGATTTAAATTGCTCCAATATTACTACGTACACATGACATAGCTTTCGGCCTAACTCCTGCAGGCTATTTACCGAACTAGGGATTCCAGGTGTACGCACTGTGGATATATACCAGCAGATTTTGTTCACATTGCGGGGACCTGCTCTCAAATAATTCCATACTGGGACAAGATATTGTTCCATTTGCTGGAATAATTGCACCTGTGTGCAGTAGTAATAAAGTTCCTTATCAGGAACGCATATACACCTGGCTTAACCAGCAAAGTTAACACATCTCACACTAGCCAAGGCTGTGTTCACTCCCAGGTGAAACCAATAACGAGGGATCTGCTGTGTCCTAGAAAGCCCTTGTCAGTGGAATAGTAGGGTTGCAAAAGAGGTTAAGAAATTTAGGTAGAAAAACCATCTTGCAAATCTCAGTCCTCCCATCCATAGACAAGGGCAGCCCAGTCAGGAATCTGCCTCTTCAGCCAGCAAATAACCTTACCGTAATTCTCCCACCAAAGTTCCTCCATGTCTCTGCTGAACCAAATCCCCAGGTATTTAACCTTGGAGCCTGCCCACTTTGAAAGAAAGTTTGTGTCCAATTGCGATGTGGCAGATGTCGTTAGGGAAACAGATTTGGTCCAGGTCTGGCCACGAAACGTAAGAAATTTACTCCGAATGGGTGCCAAGTTAGCCTCAGACTCTCTACCGTAAACTGCAACATTATCACCATACATAGAGACTACAGGTGTCTGTGAGGTACAACTCAATCCACCCTCGGCGTGATATTGCTGCAATCGGGATCACAAGAGAGGGGGGTCCATGCAATAGCACACAACAGCAGAGACAGCGGGCAACCCAGTAGGGTACCTCTACTCATCGGGAAAGAGAGTGAGACGACACCGTTCACTTGTATATGCGCCATAAGCTGGACATAAAGCAGCCTGATCCACTACAGGAATCCAGGGATAAGCCCAATTAGCCTAAGCTGAGAGAATAGATACTATCACTCTAGTGAGTCAAAGGCCTTTGTGACCTCAAAAGCCATGCCTTGAACCTCAGGATATTGTGAATGTATCACAACAAATGGTGTGTGTAGGTTATGTGCTGTGAATCTTTCCTGCATGAACCCAGGCTGATCCTGTTGGACAATACAAGGAAGAAGCAGAAGTAAAATATCCGTAGTGAGCCTGGCCAGGATTTTGTTTGTTATTCATCGATAATGGCTGATATGAGTCACACTGACTAGCAGGTTTATCATGTTTAAGTACAGTGACCAGTAGTGTCTGTCTCCCCAAACATTGGAAGCCAGCCGGTAGCCCTTCCCTCCTCAAACAACGATTTCAGATGCGGAGCCAAAAGCTCCTGCATATTCTTTAATGAACTTAATGGTAAGGCCATTCAGCCAATGAGCTTTACTGCCAGGCATGCTCTAGATGGCACATATGATGTCCCCTTCATCAAACGGCACATCTAGTTACTGTCTACGGGCATCGTCCAGCCACACTTACTAAGTTCAAGGTATTTTGTTGCCTCTTCTGGGGCAACAGTAAGGTTAGAACTGTACGGCATAGCATAGTACTTCAGCATCTCTAGCAGAGTGATAGAGCTGTCCCTCATCATTTAAAGGTCAGTGATAGAAGAACTGCACTGATTTTTCTTGAGCAAGGACACAAGTGTTTTCCCAGCCCCTTCTTGTATTGGCCTACTTGTGCAAGTAGTGAGGTTCCCTCTCTGCTTCTTCATGATCCTCAGATAATACATCGTAGCCAGTATATATGGGCTATTTGAGATAAGGTAATGGGTCTCCAGTTCCTGCAAGTCTTGATCCAAATGTGAAAAGCAAGCTGTTAGGTCCCTGAAGAGACCCAGCTGTTTTGATATACATGCTGTATGAATGTAGGCCTTTAAAGCTTCTCAAAGCACACCTGGGGACTCAACAGATTGAGCATTAATGTTCAATAACTCTACAATGTCTACGTTGGTTTTCGATCTAAAAATCGGAACCCTTAGTGCATTCAGCTGGAGTTTAAAGGTATAGTTGCGCTCGCCCGCTTCCTCCAGTTTGTGTCAGCACTATAGGTGCATGGTTCGCAAGTGTTCAGGGCAGGTAGTCAACCCTATTAGTCCAGGCTCTGACATCCTTCAAAACCAACCAGTTGGCAATGCGCAATTACGCATTATAGGATGTCATAACATATATGCCATCAATCGTTTGATAGTATTCCTCGTGCCAAATGTCAAGTCACAATCAGTAGTAGTGGAACTGCACAAGGGTAAGACCTGCACTCCCACTGAGATTTGTCCATCTCAGGGTGCATCGGTACATTAAACTATATTTGTTCCTTCCCCCAATATGATCACGGAGCATCCCAGGCTCAGGGTCTTATGCTAGATAAAGAGAAAAGTATCATGGCAATCAATGTTATAGCCAGAAACGCAAACAAGCTGTGATCTTGCAAGATAAGTTACTTCCTCTCACTGTGTCTTATTTCATCAAGAGTTCGGCATCACACCGTCTTCCTGCTTAGGCAGAGTGCGCAGCAAGATGTGCCTCCAATTGGCCAGCCCGGTCTGGGAGTCCTTAGTAAAATGGAGTTCTTGAGTTCCTGGAGCAACCCACTATCAACCTTACGTTGGCTGAAATAGGCAAAAATCTAACCTTAAGCTGGTCGCCTATGCCTTGTACATTTCCTGGCATCCGAGTGACTCTGGCCATCTGCTGAATTGCCACTTAGGGAAGCATGCCTGCCAGCCGAGGCAATGGGGGATCCAAACCAGTCATTCGGTTTCAGCGATATGTCCAGAACCTTTCCTTTGGAATGCAATTTAGAAAGTATTTCCAACCAAGACAGGTAGATGCAAATCGAAAACTACATTAACAACAAAAACCCACCCACCCATCCCCTCCCACTTCAACACCCCCCCCACTTCAACACCCCCCAACCTGTTGAAAGCACAACCCACCTATTACCCAATAAAAGCATTCGAAAATGGACCGCAAAAGTACCAATAGGAGCCTTATGGGAACCGCAGGAAGTCGTGCGGACGTCCCGTCTCAAGTTGGGGCCGGGTGAATCAAGTACTGCCAACATGCGTATCTTGCAGGAGAAAGATCCTCCATAGAGCTGAGGAGGAACTATGAGATCTAAACGATATATATGCAAAATAATGCCAGCCCTGTTGGACAGATAATAGATGACTTGCTTTTACCAGTGCAGCAGGCACCAGTGCTGCCAGGGGGCATAGCCGCATGAACAAGAGCAAATTCAGGTATAGTCATCAAATCAAGTAATAGGAGTATACAACACAGGGCAGGCAGTTGGAGGCAAGAACTCTGTAGTGTCAGAGACCAAACGGTGATGAAAGAGTTCGAATTTTAAACAAATACCGTAGCCTTGCAGGGGCTATAGCCAGAGTGTTCAGTCCAGTTTAAGCATTGTTGCTGAGGTGGTTCCCAGGACTGTCCATAGCCGACTTAACTCCATTTGTGGGCAGGCTTGTGGCCGAATTTCAGTGCCAATTTAGGGTCAGTGAAGACGTGTTTTCCCATGGGCTGTGATCCACAATTTGGCAAGATATAGAGGAGAGCAAGACAGCCCACCTTTTAGAAGTAGTCCTTTTGCCAGCTAAACTCCCTTTGGGTGCTCTGGACAGCCTTTGTTAAAGCAAGGTGGATGGAGATCTTGTTACCTGATGCTGTATGTCTCTTGTCCCTCAAACGTTAGAGAATTGTGTCTGGATCTCTTTCATGTAGGGACCATGCAATTATCAGTCCCGGCGAGGCTCCCGGTGGCAGGCAGGAACCCAACTAGCGGATGGGCATGCCCAACCGAGGGTAAACTGTTCAGCTACTCACCAAAGAGGAAGTGCAATAAATTCGCAGCTTAATCCTCTGTTTTCCTCATAGCTGTAAACTCCGCAGGCCCAGGATCTTGATGTTGCTTCTCCTGGAGCGAGCCTCCAGGCTCTTGTTTTTGGCCTTTATTAACTATAGTACCCTCTCCATCTGCCACATTTGTTCATTTGCACACGGGTGCTGTTATCCTTGACATCTGATAGACATCTAGCTGCAGATTCCTTATCAGACCGGATCCGGAAATATTTTCAGCAGTACCTGTGTGCCTCAGTAGTGCACGTCAAGCGACTCCGTAGTGATGTCATCTCCCGAAAGTGATGTCAACGGAGTCCATGAAAGCCCTGCTCCCCACGCGCTGACATCAGTTCCTTCTTTTCTGTGCTAGCAACCACAGTTTCTGCAACCATTTTTCAGCCTACTTGACGTTTTTTCGTCGATGGAGCAGTGTGCCTTTTTCTACCCTTATTCAATGGCCTCAGGGTTCAAGCCTTGCGAGTCCTGTGTACGACAAAAGTCCATCAAGGACTCTTACTCGGTATGCGTGTGGTGTCTGGGTGAGCCCCATTACACCGACAAGTGCAACTCTTGTCACCAGCTCCGACAGGAAGCGTGCCGGGAATGTCCCTGAAGTTCCTTGTTGCTTGCATGTCACAGTCATCAAAGTCTTCTTGTTGTCCTCGGTACCCTGGATCAACTGCGCTAGGAACTGTTCCCGCAGGCGTCATTCTCCTTCGACGTCTGGAGGGAAGTTTCGGTATCAGCGGTCGAAGTCGCGGTGCCTCCTGCCTTCAGCGCCTAACAGTGGTCCCCGCTCTTCTGTTGAAGTGTCAGGGCTTGAGATCCCCCCTGCGTCTCCCCACCTATCTTGGGGTGTCTCTGACCCAGATGAGACAATATTCTTAATCTTGTCATTCTATTCTTGGTTTTTCACCTTCCTCTGGAGCACACTTCGGCCACACAGAAGTGCATAAGGTCTTGCCTGTGACCCTTCCGGTGGATTCTTCTCTTGCTTCAGGTCAGCCTTCTGTGTCTGACACCTTAGCAACACCAGTGCACAGCCCGTCAACACTCCCACCTTTGGCTCCTGCTTCTGGGCTGCTGACTCCAGCGTCAGGCTCTTGTCTGAAGGCTCCCATAGTCATGCCATTGACACCGATTGATGCTCCTTTCGACTTCGAGACGTCGCTTTCTTGGCATCGACCGGTTTCTGTTTTGGCATCTGATGCGGCACTGATGAAGCCGACTGTCTGACTCCCTTCCTCTGGTTTTTCCTTCTGAGGACCATGGTTGTGGTAGTACTACAGACGGTGCAGTGCGTCTCCCTTCCATTTCGGACACCGTTCCATCATCTATGCAGTCTAGCTGGTTACTTGACTTTGGTGACGCCAATGGCTTAGACTTCTCTCCAGCCTCCTGTCTCCTCATGGTTTGGCTACGGAGATGAGTCCTGCTCTTGCGGCCATTCTCAATTGAGTTTCGGTCGTACTGGATTTACAACTTTGTTCTGTGGAATTGTCAGCAGACCCTTTAATTGGTGTTCTACATCCTGACCAGTTTTACGTTGAGCCTGTACTTCCTTATAGTGTCTTTACGATATCCTGTTGGTTGCTTTGGCTAAAACTGAAACAGGGCTCCCTGTGTTCTCACAGGCATTGCCCGGCCCCTGGGGATCCTTCCTGTCTCCTTAGACAACCCTCTCCTAAGAGCTTAGTGGTTCAACCTCCTTTAGCCACCCAAAATATTGATTTTCTCCCTCTTGTCCCTCCGGAAAGAGAGACCAGGAAATTTGACGCTTGTGGTAGGTGTATTTTTTCTTCTTCTAGCTCTGCCCTGCGCTCTCTGAACACTTCTTGTGTCCTCGCCCGCTTCTCCCATGCCTCGTGGGACTCAGTAGAATGCCCCTGGTACAAGATGCCACTCTTAGCATCTGCTGCGGAATGGATACCTCTGATTCTGTTGCTCAATCTATGACCTCTTCCATAGTTCTATGTCCGCGTGCATGGTTGCGTACTTCAAGGTTTTGGAAGCTGTGCAAACTACGTTGGCATGCCTTTTGATGGCGCCCATGCCGACTCACTCTACGCTGGTTCCAAGATAATCTTGGTGGTATGGAGTCTTAACTCTGTTTTTGCACTAGGGTTGTTAGGGAAAGTGTTTTTCCCCTTGTTTTGACTCTTATCTGCCTTTATAGAGAGGAGTACTTTTCTCCCTTTCAGAGTTACATCCGGTGTTGTGTTCTTGCTTTCTGCAGGTTTTTTTCTTCTCAATTATTCTGTCAGTGACAGGTTTCATTTCCAGCCATCTGGAACATATCCTGCTTTGTGGTCTTGTGGGAGTCTGTTCTTACAGCTTCTTTTTGCCACTTGATTTTCTTCCTACCTGAGCACTTACTATGTGGCGTGTATTCTGTTTATGTTGTACGGATGCACTATAGCCTTGTTCCCCATTCTCTGGGACCTTATTTTGTATGCTTTAGAGGTATTTTGTGAGCTATCTATGCACTTAGCACCCCTTATAGGGACTTCGACTTCATCTTTTCTCTGCTCCTTATGTCCATATGATACTGGTACCACAGGCAGGCACACACTTTGGCCTGATTAACTTTCATTCCGGTCTTCAACCCTCTTCGGTGTGGACCCTCTCTTTGTTTTGATTTTCCTTGTGGCACACGTGGATTTTCTCCTGCTCATATCTGTGTTCCTATTGGTTCGGGCCTGGGTTCCACAACTCCTCCCTGATGCCCTTGTGGTATTGGTGTCATTTTGGCATATTATTTTGAATTGCACCGGATCACTGCTTTCTTGTGTAGACCCTGTTCTACTTTATCTTGCTCCTGATGCTGCTTATCTTCAGCAGTTTGGTGTTCTTGCATGTCTTTTTACCCTGTCGATGTTCTACCTACCTACTTTGATTAGTGCAGCTGCTGTTGCCTCCTGCTGTTTTTTTTATACAGATCTGCTATTGCACCTATGGGGTACCTGTTGTGGCGGCTGTTCTTTTCAGTTCTCTTGACCTGGGACACCCGTCCCCTTAATTGTTTGGATCCTTGTCTGCTATCCTTATTTCACAAGAGGCTGATTTTCCCTATCTTTCCTGTATCTTTCCTTCCTCTACTCCTGCCTTCATGGCATCCCATTTTTAATGAGAGAGGTTAATTTAAATACTTTCTTTGATGGTTATATTTAATTAAGTTGTTGTGGGGCATATCCTATCTTTTCTAAAGTTTCCATGAAGTGTTGGTCAGTTTGCTTTTCGTTTCATCCTGGCGGTCTTCTTTTTCTTCCTCCTTTTCCTCCCTTGCTAGACTTTCCACATGCTGTTTATTCTTTGCTTCTCCTGCTACCACCTGCTGGCATCCTTCCTCAGTCAGTGGCGTTGGTTTTTGGACACTTGTCCTTGTTTTCCTGTAGTGGGCAATGCCTTCCACTTCCTACTCTTATGTGCCATTGTGTTGCAGTTTCCCAGCCTTGTCTTTCTGTCTCCACCTCAGTTACGGTCGTATACTCTTTTATGACAGTAGGATGTATTATCTCTGTCCTTTCTTGGTTACCTCTGTTCTTGGAGTGTCCTTCATTCCTCCACTTCTTGTCCTCCCGCTCACTTGTTACCTTTGGATGAGTGGATATACTTTTGCTGTACCCTGTATGACTTGTGTGTCAACAGGAATTTCAAATATTATTATATGCATGTTTAGCCTTATATACATTTATCTTTGGATGTATACCTATCTCTTGAATGGATCTCTTGTAATTGTCTTTTGCTTCAGGTATATATGTGTCTGTTTTGCACATATGATTGTCTGGCATTTTTACCTACATAAAAGAAAAGGGGTCCTTCTTGGTTGCTGCATTTTACCTACACCCTTCCTGGTTACCTGGTTCAACTTTCTTGGTTGTACTTGTCTGTTTCTTTCCTTGTCTTCAGTGAGTGTCTGTTACATTATTCTGGAGGATGGCTTGTATATCTTCAAGGCTCTCAGTTAAGAATGGTTTCTTTTTACTGTTTTTTTTTTTTTAATATGTTTTTATTATTTCCAAATCATAACAATTCGATCATTATCAGAATATGTAGGCAAGCAGGTACTCATGCAATGAGAATACAACCTGATCGCGCCCAGGGAACAAGTGACATAGCCATTACTGACTTGCATTGTGCTCTGCTCTTCAATACAATAGTGCCAAATGTCCACGAGACCCTTGATAAGCAAATGTAATAGTAGCAACCAATTGTCATTGAGGATAATGTAAAAGACAACCTTGCTGCACATTTAATACTACTAAATGAACCTCCCCCCTCCCAACTCCCCGGCGTATCACACATAACAAAGATAATGATAACTTCAAAGTGTATCACAGAGGAGTACAATAAAGGTATACTGTGTCAAGCATCAGGAAGTCCCTCCGTGCCAGAGACGAATGTAGTCAGGGACACAATGGGTACACACATCAAATTATAAAATATACAGTGGTCAAGACAGAACAGCCGGGTCACCAGCCACAGGGTCTTCGTCCAGATCAGTGTCTGGAATTTTCAGCAAAATTACTAATGTTTCCAAGCCCTTGCTGCCTCCAGAGCTTTCTCACTATTTGCCGTGTTGCGTGCTGTAATCGAACGGCGCCCGCATTCTGCCCATTTAAGGTCAGCCTTCCATCTCAGAGCACTTGGCCCCCTCTTGAATTTCTAATGTTCTGTAATGTCTCTTTTAGCCAAGAGAAGGCCCAAGTCCAAAATCTTACTAGTAATCTTGTTCTTGGATGAATGGGAGAACCAGCGCAGCAGACAAATGCCTGTAATGGGCTCTACATCTCTCTCAGTGATTTCACGCAGTAGTGCAACAACCTCTTCCCAATAAGTCCCAAGGGGGGGCAGTCCCACATCTTGTGACGAAAATCTGCACCCTCCGTGTTACAGCACAGGCACATTGCCGTATCCGTGTCAGAATATTTATTAATTTTTGCTGGGGTAAGGTACGCCCTGTGTAGTATAAATAAGTGCACCAGTTGGAAGCGTGCATTTCTAGAGCTTTTCCACGCTCGTTCAACTAGCTCAGCCCATACTTTCTCAGGAATCTCTTCACCTGAGTCCTCCTCCCACTTCTGTCGTAGTGTCGGTAACGGAGTCAGTGCCTCATGTGTCATACGCCTATAGAGGCAGGTGACTGCCTTAAAGGTTCCTGCCACTAATACTACGTACTGACAGGCCATTGAGGTTTGTGGTTCAATCAGCCCCTCTCACCAATGTTTTTAAATGGCCGCAACGAGCTCCGAGTGGAGCAAAACGTCCCCACGAGACAGGTCGTACCGTTCCTGCAATGTACCGAAGGGAAGCAAGGTGTTGTCCTCATAGAAGTCCCCAGTATAGTCAGTCCCTTCTCCTTCCAGTCGGTCAGCTTAGTCCAGTTACCTCCATGCGGTAGAGCAGTGCACATGGCCAAAGGGATCTCAAGGGCATAAGGACGCGTGATCTGCGCTCTCCTCTGTCTCCTGTTCCAACCTAGCCGAAACGTCCATAGTTCGTTAGAAAGTGCCTTAAGTCGTAAAGGCAATTGTAAAATAATTCTGGATAGTATCTGCCCGGGGGTCTTCCCTCCGTCTTGTCCACCCGGCCCTCGAAATTCCAATGCTACCACTTGGGTAAGCCACTGCAATTGGGCCGCCAAGTAGTATGTCTCAAGGTCAGGAACCGCCAGTCCACCCTCTGATTTCGGTCTCATTAGTATTTTCAGCGCCACCCTCCGTCTGCCAGCAGCCCAGAGAAACCCCGTAATTATTGACTGAAGCTGTTTAAAAATCGACGCTGGTATCCAAACATGCAGGGTTCTAAAATAGTACAGTAGCCTGGTGAGGGTCACCATCTTAAGCAGGGCCCCTTGACCGGCCACCGAGAGAGGCAGCGTTCCCCCAAAACTCAAGGTTGCTTTTAAGACCCCGGATGGCTCTGCCCACATTACCCACTAGTAAGTCAGTCTGTGTAGGATAAATTCGGGTCCCCAGGTACGTCAGGCATCGGTATTCCCATTGCACCCTGTCTGTAACTGGAGGGCCACCATCCAATGGAGCGGCGGGGATCAGGCAACTCTTGACCCAATTCACTTTGAGTCCGATGAGGGCGTCAGCAGTATTCGCTGGAAACATGAGTAGGTCATTAGCGTAAAGCGCAATATGGTGAGTCTGACCATGCACAAAAAGCCCAGGATACTGCAGCCCCGTCCTGGCCTGGGCCGCTAGCGACTCCATGGCCTGGGCAAATAAGAGAGGGGAGAGTGGGCAGCCCTGTCTCATCCCACGTCTCACAGCGCAGGCGTCCGAGATCAATCTACCCCTTTTAACCCCAGCAGTGGAATGATTGTATAATAAAGCCGTCCAAGCTATAAAAGTATCCCCAAGCCAAAACTTTGCAGGGCCATTCTAGACTGTCGAATGCTTTCTCTTTATCTACCGCAGCGGATTCTTTCGGATAAGTGCCAGCTTCTAATATACGAAGTAGGCGTCTCACATTTATGGCTGTGTTCCTGGTCGGAATAAATCCCGCTTTATCCCTGTGTATTAAGTGAACCATGTGAGGGAGCAGCCGGGTTGCCAACATCCAACTTAAAATCTTGTAATCAGTGGTGAGCATGGACAGCGGGCGATATGCAGTCCTATCAGATGGCGGTTTCCCTGGTGTCAGCGTGGAATAATAATTGCTTTGTGAGTAGTGACGGGCATTTGTCCCGCTCGCTTCGCTTCATTATAAAGTGTCACTAACTTAGGATCCAGAAGATCAATGTAGGTCAGGTAAAACTCAATCGGCAGGCCATCTGCCCCAGTAGTCTTTTTTCGTGCCATATGTTTGATCGCTTCTCGAACTTCCCCAATGGCTATATCCTGAGCCGACGCTCCGCCTTTGCCCTGTCTAGTTTCGGAAGATCTGCTGCAGCTATAAACTCCCCAAGGACCCTATCATTCAGCGTCACCTTACTCTGATAGATATCCGTATAATAAGCAAGGAACTGATCATTAATCCCTTGCTGGGTATAGCAAACGTCCCCAGTTGGACTAAACAATTCTAATATGACATCCCTCGTCTAGCTGGATTGGCTAACCAAGCCAGTAACGCTCCGGATCTGTCTCGCTCTGGATGAGCACGCGCTAAATATTTTTTATAATCAAAACAGCGCAGTCTCTCGATCCGTGTGGCAACTTCCTTCCTCGCCTCCATTAGATCCTGCTGTCTATCAGGTTGCCCAGGCCGTTCCTGTTCAACTTCACGCAAGCGTTGGTCCGCCTTCTCTATCTCTTGTTGTAGCGCCTTACGCACCCCCATCATGTTGGTAATGACCTCGTAACGGAGCTTTAAAAGCATCCCATTCTACAGCAGTCGATGATGCCGTGCCAGTGTTCTCTAGAAAGTATTGAGTAATGCCAGTACCCACCACCGCACGATAGGCCTGATCCTCTAACAGTTCTGAATTTAAGCACCATGCCAGGATTGTAGGATGCGCAAGTGCCCAATGTACCCGCAGGAGAAGTTGGTTATGATCTGAGAGTGTCCTGGTGAGGTATTCACTATGTTTGACTGCTGCATGAATATCTGGGGAGCAGAGTATCACATCTAAACGAACATGGAGCTTGTGTAGTGCCGAGAAGAAGGAATAGTCGCGGATTCCCGGATGATGTGCCCTCCATGTGTCAACTAACCCCCATTTATGCTGCCAATCCCTTCTAGCCGTAGAAATCTTGTGAATAGGTGCGTCAGGGAGGGGTGGATGGGACCTATCCAGTGATACATCAGGAATAGAGTTAACTTCCCCGCCCATAATCATTGAGCCTGTCAAATGCGGTGCCAGTTTCCCTTACTGCTGGGTAAAAAAGTCTGGCTGCTCTTTGTTGGGCGCATAGATGTTGCTCAGCACTATGTCCCTGCAATTTAGTCGACAAGCAACCATCACGTATTTCCCCTCTGGGTCTGTAAGCTGTTGTGTAGGCTGGAAAGGAACCCCTGCCTGACCCATATTAATACTCCCCGCGCAAAGGCAGAGTAAGTTGTATAAAAGCTCTGACCCCGCCATCTACGTTGCAGGCGAGGCCCTCTTGGCTTGTGATGTGTGTTTCCTGAAGGAAAGCGATTTGAACCCGTCTACGCACTAAGTACGCATGTATTTTGTGACGGCGCACCATTGTATGCATGCCCCTGACATTCCATGATATGCATTTTAATTCAAGTAACAAACCCATGATATAGCTGTGCACAGTACCTTAGTAATCTTTTTAAGGTAACACGCCGAGGTCCCATAAGCATCCCATTACAAAACAGAAAAAAAAACAACTCCCCTCCCCCTCCCTCCTCCGCCCCCACTCCCCAGAACAGGTACTAAAACGCTAGTCCCCATCCAAACTAACTATACACTCAGTATCCTCAAGTCACTACAGAGGAACAAGGGAGAAAGAAGCTGCGAACCGGCGTTGCAATAATCATCACATCGCCTATGCCTCCAGTAACACACATTGCCCCATATCCGGGGGCGCATAACAATGACTTGGAGACCCCCCACAATCCCATCATCTCAGCAATGGAAGAAGACACAGTTCAGCGCAGGGAAGCCCAGGAAAAGGATAAGCAACAGATAGTAGGGAAGAGAGAGAGCGAGGCAGAGCTAGTAAAAGCAGCATATCGGTCAAATAATTTAATCTGCTGTGCCTGGAGTAACGTGGTAACTTAACACTGCCAGCATGGGATACATCCGAGTCCGAGGCAACCAATGCCATTTCTGACCCTGTTTATGCTCCTGACAGCATTTTATGGTCCTGTAACAGTGCCGACACCACCCGCAGAGCATCATTCCTCTCCCTTGCCGTCTGGGAGGCACTAAGTGCCCGCATGGGGTTGCAACGATGCCTTATCTTTCGAGTCCTTTGTGGGAGTTGCTCCCCAGGGGAAGGCGTGTGTCCCCGCTCCGCCGGTCTGCGGACAGTTTTGTAGGATTCAATCCGGTCCCAAGCCTCCTTGGAGTCATCGCAAAAGTGTGTCTTGCCATCTAGGATAATCCGCAGCCGAGCCGGGAACATCAAGGAGTACTTGAGCCCTTCATCTCGCAAGGCCCTCTTGACTGCTAAAAAAAGACGTGTGGCGTAGTTGGACCTCCAACGTGTTGTCAGGGAAGATCGACACTCTACTATTATCCCCTGTGTAGGGCCCTGATTTTGCGTGCTTTCTGCAGCAGGAAATCCCTGTCTTTGTAATGAAGGGGTCGGGCCACCACCGGGCGAGGAGGCCATCCCGGCGCCAGAGGTCAGGCAGGGACTCTGTGGGCTCTCTCCAGGGTATAGAACTGGGTCAATCCAACGGGTGCCACCACATCTCAAAGCCAGTCTTCCAGGTAGGTGATCATATTAGAACCTTCTATCCTCTCCGGGAGACCCAGCACGCGAATGTTGTTGCTACGGTTATGCCCTTCAGCATCTTCAGCTCTCTTCTCCAATGACTGAACTCTGTGGGAGATATCCACCATCTGGTCAGAGAGGGGTTGCTGCACCGGTGTCATGTCCGCCAGGGAGGCCTATGTTTGCTTCACCCGTTCGACCAGCATGGTGTGTTCTGCTTGCAGGAGCCCCAGCCCCACAGCCACATTGGCAATGTCCTGATGCAATGTTTCTTTGGTATCCGTTATAGCCTGCAAGATCTGAGCCAGTTGTTGCTGGACTAAGTTGTCAACTGGCATCTCAGGTGAATCCGGTCATCAGTGTTCCTGAGTCGGTTCTTCCTGTTCCGGGGGAGCCCCCATTTGCTTGCCCCTGGGTTTCCCATGTCCGTAGGGGAGTAGTACCACCCACCAAGTATATATAGACAATGGTGCTCACCAGCGCGTTCGCCGGTGCAGCGGTGCAAATGGTAGTCCCACGTATTAGTGCGACAGCGTCAGCCAGGCACTGTCCCTGCTAGCTGTCAGTGTTAATCACAAAGCCCCAATCACCAGTGTCCGGCCACCGCAAGCAACACTAAAGCCAGCGGCACAGTGCACGCCCTTAAAGCGTGCACCCTATTTCTGCCCAGACAGGAAATTCAGCGTGCAGCAACACTGGTAGAAACGGGGCTCAACCGCCCCTCTGGCAGGACCAAGACCCCAAGGGCAGCAGGGCCCCTGCAGTGACGGCTGGACAACGACCGCCTCCCCCTCCAATTCGTGGAGTTGCAGAGTCGGACTCCCCAAGGATAGACACCCGGGCTCTGCCCCGTTCAGTCCCAATCAGTAGGAGAGGACGCACGGCACACAGGAGGGTAACCACAGTCGCAACTTCCAGGCCCCTGATACAAGCAGCAACACTTTAGCCGGTATGTTTTGTGCGGCGGTGCACCCGGGGCGACCCCATCATCCAGTTGACACCCGGTACAAGGAACCCCCTGACCCAGCGTTCCAAGCAGGGTTCAGTGTACTCCAGGGGCGCTGCAGCGGGGGATCTCCGCTCGTCAGCGCATCAGCAAAATGGCGCCGGATCCCGCGTGCACTGCCGCTAGCAGTGGCGAATTACGGGGGCTCCCCTGCAGTCCATGCGAGCGAATTGCCACTTCAGGAGTTTACTTCGGCCCGGCCCCAAAGCTGCTGTCGGCACCGCAAGCCGGCGCGTGATGGCTCCGTCACAGCGCTCGAGGCACTGCGCCGGGAGAACACCGCGTCACCTAGTTCTCACCTGAGTGGCCCCCGCAGTTCAAGTCCAGGCCGTCAGAGCCCCTGCGCAATCCCCTGGGCAAAGCAGGCAGCCGCAGGGATCGGGCAGGCCATCTCCGCATCCGCCGGGTGCTCCGATGTAACTGGCGTCGCCATCTTGGTGTCTCGGAGCCGGAGCCTCTCCTGTCTCAACTTCCGCGGCGCCACAGGCACTCGGGACCTCCGAATGTCAGGCCCAGGTGCTGCCCAGTAGTGGTGAGGTCCAGTGTATGCCCCCAGAATTGGGGCAACAGCAGTCAATCAGGATAAGTAATTAGGCCGGCGCGAAGCTCCAAGCTCACGGGTTCGTCGCCATCGGCTCGTAAGCCACTCCCCTTCAACGGTTTCTTTTTACTGTTCTTGTAGTTTTCCTAGCAATGCTCTTCAGCATTCTTTGTTCATTTTTTTTCTTTTCTCCATCGTTCTAACATTGGAGGTGTATGTTTTCGAAATCTTTTTCTCAGGATAGTTTCCTTGACGATCGGTGGGTGCTCTTTATGCGTTGTATGCGTTTGCGGTGCTTGAGCACGCTGTGTATGCGCATTCCATTTGCTTTTGAGCCTGGACTCAATCGCTATTGTCCTTGGTCTCTCTGCATTCCTGATCCCAGGATAGAACAATCTCCTGCCAAAGTGTGTACACTTTGGCAGGAGATTGTTCTATCCTGGGATCATTGGGTTGGGTACCCAGTAGGGCCGGTTGGCTCGATAATGTGGGCCCAGACCTTGACCCCTTAGAGTCTCAAATGACGAAGCTCCGCCAACAAGGGTGGGCTGATGGACTCTTAATCTCCTGGCGCAGTGATGTATTAATTATCTGAAGAGGTGTGCACGGTGTATGTAGCATCACGCGGCATTTTGTTCTTTATTTTTTGGACTTAAGACCTTCTGTTAGTGTATTTCGGTGTCTTTTGGGGATTGAAGGTGCTGTAGTCCTTAAACTAGTTCCCCTAGGACCCTTGTATAGATTATTGTAAAGTCTTGTGATGTCTGCCTGCCCCAGATTGTTGTTCTTGCAAAATCTTCAATTAGGAATATATTACAAAAAAGAAAGTGTTACTTCTCCCTCAGTTCTCCTGCTATTTCTGCGTTTAAAAACACACAAGACCATATTTTAAACCGCATAGTCCTTTTCTTCCTTAATCTACCATTTTTGCAGGTGCTTTGCATTTTTTAAATCTATTCTTAGTGCCTGTTCAGCAAGCGTTTGAGTAAAACCAGCCTTTCAGTAAAACAGCACTATACACGAAGAGTTGGTTCTGAACTGATCCTCATTTGTTCTTCTCTAAATCCCCTTTTTTAGGTCTCGCCTGGCGGAGCAGCGCAAAGTGCTGCTCGCTGGGCGAGAGATATTGTAGATGAGTAGATTTGAGAAGGGGTCTTGAATCCCCGCCCCTCATTTTCATTGGCTGGCATCACTGTTTATGCTAAACGGTGGCCTGCCATTGGAAAAAGGGTTTTGTAGCCGCTGCCCAGTACCAGTTGCGCAAGAGGGATTCAATAACACGACGGTGTAGCCCTTTTGATCGTGCAGTGTGTGCTGCCCAAACACTGGGCTGTGTATTGTGTAGATAACTTGTATCTTCCCATCTCGTTCATCTTTTCACTTTTCTTATATCGGTTTTCTTACTTTCGCTGTAAAACCCAAGCACACACGCTCTCTTCTGTCAGACTTTATTTCACCGATCTCTACTCGATTATACCCCCACGTCTCTATTTCCTCTCTTGTGCTGTCTTTCGCTGTCTCTATTCTCGCCTAGTTCTTTCTCAAATTTCAGTTCAAGCCCCCCAACTTTTACTCGTTTTTCCTTATGCCTCACCCTTTCCTCCCTCTTTCTCTTTCATCTCCTTTTTCGTCTTCACACCTCTTAGATCCTTTATTCTCTCTTCTGTCATAGCTCCCCTCTCTTTCACCCTCCTTTTCATTTCTCTACATCCCTTTCTCAATTTTTTACTCCGGTCTCACATTTTATTCTCTCTTCCTGTTTCTTTCCTCTCGCCGCTTCCTCTCACCTCGCTTCTCACCCCCACCCCACTTCAGTTCCCTTTTTTCTTTCTCTTCTGTTTTCTCTTCTCACCCCACCTCATCACGCATTCTTCCTCTTAGTCTCTTTCATGTATTGCCTCTTCTCTTAAATTCCTTTATCTTTCCTGTATCCGCGTTCCATTTGATTCCCCTCTTCTCTGTTCCTTTTCCTCTCTCGGTTTTATTTCCATTACCTTTTCTCTAGTCGCCCCTCGTTTCTCATCATTTCCTTTCAATTTTTTTCTCTTCCCATTCCCAATTCCCTAAACCTAACTCCCAGTCTCATTTCATCTTCTCTCCTTTCATCTTTCAGACGTCTTCTGTCCACCCTCTTTTTATTCTTTATTCCTCCCCCAGCACCCTTCTAAACCACTCTTGCCTCGCGAACTCCTTCTACAACCTCGTATGATTTCCTTCTGCACAGAAGTGATCTGGTCTTTCCTGCGTTAGAGGGGTTTTCGCGTAGAAATTGACTGAAAGCCCAGTGTCGTTCACAATCACCTGTCAGACTCCAGTGCCTGGAGGCGTTTCATATGTAGACGCTATATAAATGTATGAAGACGCTTGTTTATTTCTGCTGTGTTTCATTTATAAAATGTTAAATGCAGAGGCTGACTAGTTTTCTCAGGAGCTGGGGAATTCTCAGTATAACTAACCTGCGTCCTTCCCAGTGGCTATAATATACTCACTATCCGATTTGACCGCCAGTTCTTTTGGACAGTTAGGTGCTGTATGCACGATCTGTCAAAAGGACCTCTGGAAATAAGTACGCCCTGGGGAAATGGTGGTCCCCGTGGCCAGGGGGCCGCATTGGACCACCTTCATTGTTGTGTGTATGCCCCAGGAAGGTCCGCTACTGCTTGGGGGCTGGGCCCCCCAACATTCCAATTAAGTGCCCCAGGGAGTTGGCGGTCCATGGGGCTACAGGGGCTGGGTGGGCCTACCCGCATTCCAATTAAGTGCCTCGGGGAAGTGGCGGTCCACTGGGCTTTTGAGGGCCGAGCAGGCCCCCCACATTTTCATTTTTACAGCCTCAGGGAGGTGGTCAGGGCTTTAAGTGGGCCGGGTCTCACCGGTGCTGAGCACCGGCAGTTTTTTAAAGGAGGCCCCGAAACGGGTCTCTATCGAGCTCTGTTTTGTGCCCTGGCACAGGCGGTCCGTTTTTTTCCGGACTGCAGTGACAACAGGCACATCGATCTACTCTGCTCACTTCTAACTAGTGGAGGTTATTACAGGACGTCATGCCAGGTGAGCGTTGTAGGGGAAGGGAAATCCTTTAAAGAGAGTCATTTTCTCTCTGGATTTCCCTTCTCTTTTTGAAACTCAGACAGGGCTGGCTCAAGGCATGGGCAGCGTGGGCAGCTGCCCCAGGGCCTCGCACTCATTCCTACCAGCACCGGGGCCCCGCACAAGTGTAACACACCACCGATCTTCATGTACCCCTGTCGATCCAATTGAAAGAAAGGTGTCTCGTAACAATTGGGCCCATGGGAGGCCCCCCCACCCCCTCCCTGGGCCTCTCAGGGATGGTGTGGAAAGGCCTAGGAGAGGGGGACACTTCTTCTTGTCCCAGTTCCACCGAAACACATTTTGCAGGTTTGTCCTGCAATTAGGCCTCCTGCCCATTCAGAGACACTGCGGGAAGCCCATTGTCTAGCTCTTGAGCGCCCCACACAGTTTTAGAGCAGTCAACCTCTAAGCTGGGGAACCGGGTTCAAGTCTCTGCAACAACCCTCAACGTCCTGTGAATCTGAAAGAAACACGTTAGTTAGATTCCTCACCTTAGAATATCCCCAGGCATCAGACTGGATCCGGAAGATTTTTCGTCAGCAATACCCCTTGCGCGTCGCTAGGCGTCGTCTGCGGCTCCGCGTCCGAGTACTTAGACGCCGCCCTCGCGCGCTGACGTCAGTTCTTCTTTTTTCCGCGCCAGTAAGCGCTGATCCGGGAGAGCTACCCCTTTTAGTCTTTTTTGACTAAATCTTTTTTGATCACTTTTGATCCTTGTCTGTCGACATCTGGTGCCGGTAGGATGCCTGGGTTCAAGGCTTGCGAGGATTGCCATCGACTGATGTCGGTGACCGACCACCACCGCCGGTGCCTCTACTGTTTAGGCCCCGACCACGACGCGGAGTCGTGCTCCGATTGCCAGGCCCTGACTTCGAAGGCTCGGCGGGAGCGGTCCCGCAAGCTTCTCGAGCTTCGCCAGTCAGCTCCGCGTCGTGCGCGATCCCGGTCCAGGAGGAGGTCCAAGGATCGCTCGCGGAGCCCTAGCCGACGCCACCATCGATCGTCGGGCTCCAAGTCGTCGAGTAAGTCCAAACGCTCTAAGAAGTCCAAGCGGCGACATCGCTCTTCGGACTCCCCTCGCCGGTCGCGCGACTCGGCCGAGGGTCCGGGTGGTTCCAACCCCGCGGCTCCGGCGGAGCCGCAGGCGCCGCGCCCGTCCCCATACCCTCCGGTCCCTGGGACTAACGCGACGCCGGCGGAGGTCAGTGCCTTCCTCTCGGCCATGAGGAGCCTGGCCCCGCCGTCGACGCCCGCTGGCGCGCCTTCGGGCCCCGCGGACTCGACTGGGCGACCTTGCCTGCCGGCGGCTTCGGTCCCGGCGCCGTCGACGACTCCGGTCTTGACGCCGCAGGTCCCCGCGGGGCCCATTCCTGGGCCCCCGTCGACGCCGGTTGACCTAACCACTCCTCCACCGGCGCCGGCGAATGAACCACCGGCGCCGCCGGCGCAGACGCCTACACCTCCGGTGCCGCCGACGCCTTTGGTGCCGACTCCGGACGGCGTCCAACCCCAGTTTAGCCCTATTCTGGACCCGGCGCCGCAACGGCGTCGACTGACGCCGCGTCCGGTGCAGCTTGAGACCTATCATCTCTACAGTCCGGCTCCGATCATTCCTCCTGTTTATCAGGAATCGGACGACGGGGGCGACTGGGAGGGGTTCGAGGACCCTATGGCTGTTCAGTCGCAGCTTTCACAGGACTGGGCAGATGAACTGGGGGAGGCCAGTGGTCTGGATACCTCGCCAGACACTGGATTCACTTCTCCTCCGACTGTGGCTTCGGAGGAGGGTGCAGCATTTTCTGTGGTGCTGCGCAAGGCGGCCGCAGCCCTTGGGCTCGAGCTGCCTGCCGTGGCTGTGAGGACTAACATCCTCACTGAGGTGCTTCAAACCGCAGCAAGCTCCACTGAGCCTCTGCTGCCGTTCAATGAGGCCCTCACTGACGTTCTGCAGGGCACCTGGTCCAAGCCCTCCACAGTTCCTCCTGTGGATAGGAACGTTGCCAGGCGCCACCGCCCTGCTCCGGGCGACCCCAGTTTCCTGTCCCAACACCCCACCCCGAGAGTCTGGTTATCCAGGCCTCTACCTCCCAATCCTCCTTCCCGACCGCTCCGCCGGACCGGGATTCCAAGAGACTCGAGCAGTTTGGCAAGAAACTGTTCTCGTCCCTTAGTTTGGGCCTGCGGTCTTTGAACACCGCCTGTCTCTTGGACCGTTATTCCCATTCTCTGTGGGATACGGTGGAGGACGTGCTGCCCCTGTGTCCGGAGGAGGTCCGGACACGTCTTACCCAGGCTTTGGCCGATGGGAGGGATGCAGCGCGGCACGCCATACGATGTGGGCTTGCCACCACGGACTCGCTGGGTCGGGCGATTTCCACCACGGTGGCGCTCCGCCGCCACGCCTGGATGCGGTCCACGTCATTTTCCGGGGATGTCCAGAACACCCTCATGGACATGCCCTTTGATGGCACTCGCCTGTTTGGTGAGAAGGCGGACAGTGCGCTGAACCGCTTTAAGGACTCCCGGGCTACGGCCAAGTCCTTGGGCCTCTCGGCTCCGCGGGCGCACACCTCCGCTTTTCGCCCCTTTCGTGGCCAAGGAAGGGGCGCCTCCTCACGTCCGCCCAGCCACCAGCCGCAGAACGAACCTGCGCGCGGACGTGGTTTCCGCCGTGGTGGATCTGGAGGACGACGTGGTCAGCCCACATCCACCCCGGCAGCATCCGCCTCAAAGCCTTCCTAGTCCGAGCTTTCAGGCCCATTCCACGCCAGTGGGCGGCAGAGTTCGCCATCACCTGCTCCACTGGCGGTCCATTACATCGGACAGGTGGGTGCTGCAAATCGTCCGAAGGGGCTACTCCCTCCCCTTCGAGACGACCCCTCCAGCCATGCCACCGCAGCACCACCGTATCTCGGGGGATCATTTGAATCTTCTCCGCGAGGAAGTTTCGGCCCTCTTGGCCAAGGGGGCCGTCGAGCGCGTTCCGAGTCCAGAAGTAGGTCGTGGTTGTTATTCCCACTACTTTCTGGTTCCCAAGAAGGGCAAAGGGGGCCTACGCCCCATCTTGGACCTCCGGAACGTCAATGCCTTCCTCCGAAAGGAAAGGTTCAAGATGTTAACCTTGGCTCAGGTTCTAGCTGCCCTAGGCCCCGGAGACTGGATGATAGCGTTGGACTTGCAGGACGCATATTTCCATATCCCCGTCCTGCCGGCCCACCGGCGTTACCTGCGGTTCACGGTGGGATAAGAGCATTTTCAGTTTACCGTGCTCCCCTTCGGCCTCACCAGTGCCCCTCGGGTGTTCACGAAAGTGATGGCGGTGGTCGCAGCTCATCTGCGCAGATCAGGGGTTCCAGTCTTCCCCTATCTCGACGACTGGTTGTTGAAGGCGGGCTCGCCCCAGGCAGTCGTCTCCCACCTCCAGACTACGGCGGATCTCCTGCATTTGCTGGGATTTTCCATCAACGTGCCGAAGTCACACCTGAGTCCCTCTCAGAAGCTCCTCTTCATCGGAGCAGTTCTCGATTCGGCGCGGTTCCGGGTCTATCCACCGGAACAGCGGGTCCGGGATATACAGGCCCTGATTCCCGTCTTTCGGCCTCTATCCTGGGTTTCGGTCAGGCTAGTGTTGCGGCTTCTGGGGCTGATGGCCTCCTGCATCCTACTAGTGCATCACGCCAGGCGGCGCATGCGGGCTCTGCAGTGGGACCTGAAGTTTCAGTGGGCCCAGCATCACGGCAACCTGTCCGACCATGTCTTGATCTCGGAGGGCACTGCACAGCAGTTGCAGTGGTGGCTCACGGACCGCGATTGGGTCATGGGCAGGAGCCTCTCCCTTCCCCAACCGGAGCATGTCGTAGTGACGGATGCGTCCCTCCTGGGATGGGGTGGCCATATGGGAGAGGCAGAGATCAGAGGCCTCTGGTCTCCGGCGGAGTCTCGTCTCCACATCAACCTGTTGGAGTTGAGAGCGATCCGACTTGCACTGAAAGCCTTCCTTCCCTCTGTCAGGGGCAGTGTCGTGCAGGTGTTCACGGACAACACCACCGCCATGTGGTATTGCAACAAACAGGGCGGGGTGGGGTCGTGGACCCTTTGTCAGGAGGCTCTGCGCCTCTGGACGTGGCTGGAACACCAGGGCGTCACCCTAGTGGTTCAACATCTGGCGGGCTCTCTGAACGCCAGAGCGGACGAACTCAGCCGCCGGTGCATGATGGATCACGAATGGCGTCTGAACTCCGGAGTGGCGCAAGGTCTCTTTCAGCAGTGGGGAGAGCCTTGGTTAGATCTATTCGCCACCGAAGAGAACGCGCAATGTCAGCAGTTCTACGCGTTGGAATTTCCAAGGCGGCACTCGCTCGGCGACGCTTTTCGTCACGAGTGGAGTTGCGGTCTGTTGTACGCCTTTCCGCCTATACCACTTCTGCCCAGAGTGCTGAAGAAGTTCAGGCACGACCGGGCCCAAGTCATCTTGGTGGCTCCGGATTGGGCACGAAGATACTGGTATCCCGAGCTACTCAGTCTGTTGACCGATCCTCCGATACGTCTGCCCCTTCGGGAGGATCTTCTGTCGCAGCAGCAGGGGACGGTCCTCCACCCGAACCTGTCCAGCCTCCACCTCCATGCGTGGAGATTGAGCGGCGGCAGTTGATGCCATTTGACTTGCCTCCTGAAGTCTGTGATATCATTCTGGCAGCCAGGCGTCCCTCCACAAAGACGGTATACGCCTGCCGGTGGAACAATTTTGTGGCATGGTGCACAGCAAAGGCTGTGGATCCCCTTTCCGCCCCTCTTTCTGAGGTTCTCCTCTTTCTTCTTTCTCTGGCCCGGCAGGGCTCTGCCCTGGGCACCCTGAAAGGTTATCTTGCTGCCATCTCCGCCTTCTTGCGGCTTCCTGATCAGCCTTCTCTTTTCAAGTCCCCTGTGGTTACACGCTTTCTAAAAGGCATTACTCACACGTTCCCTCCTGTCCCTTTTGTAATGCCTCAGTGGGACTTGAATCTGGTCTTAACATTCCTGATGTGCGCTCCCTTTGAGCCTCTTCACAATTGTCCTCTTCGTCTTCTGACTCTTAAGACTGCTTTTCTGGTAGCCATCGCCTCGGCTAGACGGGTGAGTGAGCTCCAGGCTTTATCTTCAAAGCCTCCTTTTCTCTCTGTTCATCCGGACAAGGTTGTCCTTCGGCCTCGTCCTTCCTTTCTTCCGAAAGTGGTGACTCCTTTTCATCTTGGGCAGTCTGTCACCTTGCCCACCTTCTTTCCGCCTCCGCATCCTTCCAAAGAGGAAGGGAGGCTCCACCGTCTGGACCCAAAACGTGCGCTCTCCTTTTATCTGGACCGCATAAAACAGTTCCGGGTGGACGACCAGCTTTTTGTTGGGTACGTGGGCGCTAAGAAGGGGAAAGCTGTGCACAAACGGACCATCTCTCGGTGGGTCGTTTTGTGTATCAAAATTTGCTATTCTTTGGCAAAAAAGGACCCTCCTGTTGGGCTGCGCGCCCATTCTACTCGGGCCACAGCGGCTACTACTGCTTTGGGACGAGGAGTCCCTTTGCAGGACATCTGTCAGGCGGCGACGTGGGCTTCGTTACACACGTTTGCCTGGCATTATTGCCTTGACAGCCAAGTCCGGAGGGATGGCTTCTTTGGCCGTTCTGTCCACACCAGAAAGTCCTGGAGATCTTGGTTCGCAGACCCACCACCGGGGATGGTATTGCTTGGGTATCTATTCTAAGGTGAGGAATCTAACTAACGTGTTTCTTTCAGATGAACAAGTTACTTACCTTCGGTAACGATGTATCTGTAAGAAACATTAGTTAGTTAGATTCCTCACCGACCCACCCATCCTCCCCGTTCTGCGAACTGACATCTAGGGTTAAGGTTATCCTTTTCAGGCCCCTAGATTTTATTTTTTGGCACCAGTGTCGGTCTTTGCATGGCTCTGCGTTCCTGGCGCGGAAAGCTATGTACAAGAACTGACGTCAGCGCGCGAGGGCGGCGTCTAAGTACTCCGACGACGTCATTCCGGCGCACGATGCCGACGACGGACGCGGAGCCGCAGACGACGCCTAGCGATGCGCAAGGGGTATTGCTGACGAAAAATCTTCCGGATCCAGTCTGACGCCTGGGGATATTCTAAGGTGAGGAATCTAACTAACTAATGTTTCTTACAGATACATCGTTACCGAAGGTAAGTAACTTGTTCTTCTGGGCAAATCACTTAATCTCCCTGTGACTAACAATTAATGAATGTATCCATCTGTAACAAAACTGGTGCTCATGTAAGTGCTCTGATACCTGATATCTTCAAGTCTAGTTTGCGCTATATAAACTCTTAAAAATGTTTTTTTAAAACCGTCTCAGCCCACAAGCAGTTCTCACACCTTCAGCCCGATGTGAGTTGTTAAAGAGGTACTTGTAGGAGGCTGAGAGGATGAGCTGCAGCCCACGGAGCCCTGAAGGTGTCACTTTTGTAAATTAGGGGGCCTCGCACATTCCCCTTCGCCCGGGGCCCCAAAAATCCTAGAACTGGCTCTGAACTCGGAAGCAGCAACATTGTCGTGGTGTCATCAGGGCTTTAAGTGGAAGGTTTTTCAATATTATATACAAGCCATAGTTGCTGCTAATTTATCTTATGCAACTAACAGCCACTGACAAAACCAAAAGTCCTGACTTGTTGTAGGTATGATATTACTTGTCGATTAGATATCTGGTTGCAATGACAGAAACAGCTAAATACAAGTCGGGCGGCACACTATGATAGGCACAGATTTTTAGCTTACATGTTTTAAACCATGCCCCCAATTACATGGGCCACGCCCCTTTGAGAGACCCCCCCTCCCCCAGTTTTTTCATCCCACTTAAAGCCCTGGAGGTGGTGATCCTCAGGGCTTGGCATAAGCCCAAGAGGAGGGTTCTATGAGCCACCCTCCTTCATCCCCGTGGGATTTGGCCTACCCAGGGGCTTTAAAAAATAGGTGAGTGGGAGACCACACGTCTTTTTAGGTGAGCCTGGGCAGCCATGAGCTGCTCTGTGAGGCATACTGTATTCCGAATGGACCTGCAGGTTTGCCCACTCATATTCTTCATTGGCTTGTGTCATTGTCCTTTGTAAACTGTGGCTTTTCATTGGTCAATAGGTTTAGTAGTCCCTCCTTAGTACCGCCTTGTCTCATCTTGTAACCTCCCATAAGGATTGGCCCCTTTACGTGTGTTGGTACTGGGTAGGCTTTAATTACAGCCTCCGAGTACTATTTCGTTAAATTATTTTCACCTGCCTGCAGTTGAAGGCAAGACAGCTCTCACGTAATTTTTTTTTTTTTTAATAGCATGGCATGTCACAGTGGCTGCCACGCCTTTGCTTTATTTGTGGCGCCGAACGCGGCCACATGTGTTTTTTTTTTTTTTTACTATTTATTTTCTTTTTTAGTTGATTTTTAGAAGCGCCCCATGCCTCGCTATCATATTAATAGAGGCTGCGCACCCTTCTCTAGATGAGGCGTGTCTAGAGAGTAGTCTGCGTCCGCTATTAAAGTAAAACCGCGGCGATTTTACAAAAAAAAAAGCAGCATTTGTTTGTCAAGTTGACAAACAAATGTTTTTTTTGGTAAAAGAGCCCCATACCGCGCTTTCACTTTAATAGCGGCCTCAAACCTTTCTTTCGACGGCTAAAGGAGGGGGCGTGTCCTCTATTAATGTGAAAGAGTGGTCTGATGCATCTTGTAAAGAACAGAATATTTGCAATGCAATAGGTCTTGCATTTACGAGAATTTAAGGTATTGTCATTTACAATGCCAATAGCTCAAACTCTCATAAATGCAAGACCTAATGCATTGCAAATGCTTGTTCTGTCTGTGTTGCCAATGAAAGCTAGTGCATCTAGTCGTTCAGCCCTCCCTGCACGTATAAACGAACATCACTAATAAAAAGATTGACGTCAGAACACAGGCATGACTAAAACTGCATACCCTGTGCAATAAAGCCACCTCATACGTTTCGTCGGGTTTGGAGGATGTACAGGGAGATTCATTGAATATTTGGATGGAAAAAGACGATTTAACATCAGATGTTTCATTCCAAGTAATTATGTGACAAAATGATAAGGAATTCCAAGGAACAACGGGAGTTATCAGTGGGATACACACTCCTTTAGGGGTTTTCTCATATCACATCAATTACCAGATTGGTCCATATGTTCCAGTTTATATAGGCCTACATAATCCTACTACCCCTCCACTTTGCCTGTCCTTTTGTACTACCGTGCAGGAAGCACTGTTTTAGGAGCTGTTCGTGCAAGGGTGCATGTTTGCACAATTTGAACCAGTATTGAAGACATTCTCAGTTTTATGTTTTAATTAACACTCCAACCAATATACAGTTCTTGATTGGACAGTTGTAACAGTAGGTGCATAAGAAAATGTTAAATCTTTTTCCCATCGAATTTCTCCAGGTTGCCTTGCCTACAAGGTTAGTCTTGCCTTCGCTTTTCTGCCGTTAACTGAAGGTTTCCTAATACATCTTGAGAAGTTCATTTAATTTTTGTATCTGTTAGGGTGATATTAAAGTTTAATGCGGTGGTTTTCACATGTAGTTTTTCCTTATGTAGTTTAAATATGTTTTTGTCTACCCATTAATCCTTCTTTTGTTCCTTCGCTGTTACTAACATTTTACTGTCATTGCACCACTTTGTCATTGCAAGGTCGTGCTGTTTACCAATCCACATTGTATGCATCGTCCCCTTCTGTTCAACCTCAACCACATATCTCACAGTTGTGCGTTTATAGCCCTGCAACGGCATTGGTTGTTTTTCGTATAGCATGCAGTTTGTTAGTATTTAACTTAAGGATGTGTTCTCTGTGAGTCAAGGGCTTATCCCACGACATCTATCATTGAAAGTGTTTGATACATTATATCAATCATCTTGGGGAGAAAGAACTTACTCCAAGAATTATTGTATATATTCTGAGACCAAGCATGATGCCATGATTGTGTCACAATGCAATAAAAAGACCAGAAATAGAAACATAGAGCAATTACTCTTTTGTCTAGTAATGTAGCTTGTGGACTACAATTAGGTGCTCATTTAGGGTGTGGTGGGACAGTTACACTGCCATTAATTGGCACTGGTGCTGCTCCACCAAACCAGTGTTTCCCAGCCTGTGAACAAGATGTAGAGTAGAAGGGTTTTCACCAGCGAACAACAATGTGATGGATAAAACACTTGAATTAATGTCAGCCACTGACGAGCGCACGGCTGCTTTCCAGTTCGCTTTTTGCCCACTATACCAGACTAGGCAGAGCCTGCCTTGGGTTGATCAAAAGAGACCCTGCTCTTTATGACAACAGTCCATCCTAGACTGGTAGGTGAGGCACCCTCCAGAAGGAAAATTTGCAACTCCAGACCATTTCCTGCCTTTTTGTGGCTCTTCAGGAGGGTGCACCTTGAGGCCTTTAAAACGTGAGCATAGGACTAATGTCTGGGCATGCCTATCACATTTATGATGTGAATTAAAACCAATAACAAGGTTTCTTCCATCAGATCTGAAACTGGTGTCAGAAATTGTTTATCTGGCTTGAGGTGGATGCAGTGTTTTTCAACACTGACCACTTCAGGAGGGTGTTACGCAACTAAACCTAATTCAAAAGGAGAGGTAAGAAAAGTGTACCTCATTTCCCAGCATCCACTTGTACAGAAAGTGACAATACTGCTCTTCCCAGCATCTGTCCCTTGAAAAAGTGACATCACTGGTTTCTTGCCAAACCATTTTAAAAAAAGGAAACCAGGCAAGCAGAACTTGTTTCTCAGCGTCCACTACCTCAGAGCATGATATAATTAAATTTGTGCCAGGAACAGCCTTGGCCCCGAACTGAGCTTCACTGCAACCTATGAAGTAAGATATAATCCTGTGCCTCACCCACCCCACACTGCCTATGCTCGAATCACACCCAGATATAGATCACACAAACACTCACATAGGCCCAACCTCAAACCACCATATACCATCATACTATCAAATTCCAGCTCATGCTTCTTCACCTCGGCTTTGTGGTATTCCACACGCCAGACATTTCGAACCTCACCACCTATCACTAAATGCTTTCATCATTATATAACCCTGGTTAACTCCCACATCTTTGTAAATCTTAGCCATCCTTGTTCCCACAAGCTACAGCGCCCTGTACAGTCCGCAAACGTAGAAAGGAAAGAGGCCTTCTTTTGTGTCCAGCACCCTAGGCAAGCGACAGTCCGCGAAACGGAGATTCTTACATGCCACTTTTTACTCTATGCAACTCTGTATGCCACTTTCCATCTCATCTACATGTGTCCTGGACAGAACAAGGACTTTGCTGACAAATCTTTGAATCTCTTCACCACCTAAATATTGTTTTTTGTTATCTCTAGGAAAATGCCTTATCCTCCTAGTTTAATCTTGGTAAAAAATAGATTTTGTCCCCACATAAGATTTGTATTTTAAGTATTAGTGTAGCATTGGAATGCATTAGAAATCCTCCAATGTTCAGTATACCCAATCGGAGCATTAAGGTTGTGCCCATGAGAGAAAGTAGTTTTTTTCATTTGTTCACCCAGCTAAACTAGTTTTAGTTTTGATTTTATTTAAATGGTGGTGTTGAATAGGAAGTTCTAAACCTCAATCCCTGCACCTTGTCACATGCCCCCTGTTCTTTAGTATTGTGGCACCTTGATCTTAACACTTCATTTTGATTCCAGGTTGTTGCTTATCCTGCTGTCTTCATTAATTTAGATGAGCACTGGTTTAAAAAGTATGTTAATTTCAAAAGCGAAACAAGGGCAGTATCCCAGTATCGCAAGAAAACCTTAGCTACATGTACTCTCAAATGGCTGTATCTCTCTGGAGTCAGCGTGGCATCCAAGAATTAAAAAGTGTGTGGTTGCTTTCCACACTAATGTTGTATTGTGCATTTTAGGTCACCTTAATGGTAAAACCTATTTATGGCAATCCATTGTACTCTAAGCAGAACGTTGTGGAGTCCTATTACAATAAAGAGTTGTGTCAATCCTTCATTGATGAATGAAAACCCCTGTAATTGGTAAAACTAAGCATAGGTTGTCCAAGTGTCAACATTGGAAATATTGCCTTCAAATCTTTTTGAAAGCATTGGCTCTTTATGCACTTGAACAATGAGCTGTATTCCTTATGCGATTTTTGGGAAGGGTGTGCAATTTAGAATGTGTACCAAAATAAGAAAAAAAAAGATCTGTCAAGGAGCTAGTTGATAGTTTGTGAGTTGTCTTGCCACCTATAATCCAGAAATAAGAATCGCTGCTTAAGCTATGTGTTTATTAATATTTGGATTTTATCTCAGCTCTGCAAATCTAAGATCTTATTTACTTCCTTCTCTTTTCAATTGTACCATAGTTCACCGCTAATTGTTGAAAACTGACAAGGTAATCAATAGTCAGACTTTGAAGCTATGCACAGCCACATATGTACATTTCATGTACATTTTTGATGAAGTTGCCAAAGAACAGATGTATGTATTGTTGTTTACACAGTAGGATAACATTTTGCATTTGTTTCCTTTAGACGTACGTCAAAAGTCAAGATAAGCTGTTTGCTGCAGCTGCGATACAAGCTATTGGCAGATGCGCAACAAACATTTCCGAAGTTACTGACACATGTCTCAATGGTCTTGTTTATTTGCTGTCCAGTCGGGATGGTGAGTTAATTGCTGTGTTTTTGTTTTATTCATATCAGCAGGTTAAGTGAAAATGTGTTAAAATGTGTAATTCCTTGGGGATTTTAAAACACTTAGGGGTCTATTACGATGGCGGGCGGACAAAGTCCGCCCGCCATCGCACCGTGTAATGGGTCCGCCCGCCATATGGCTGCGGTCCCGCATACACAATTAGGATGCCCCGCCACACTGGCGGGCGCATCCTGCATTCTTTACATTGCGGCGAGTGGTGCTGTCAGCAGCACTCGCCGCAATGCAAAGAAGGCATTTGTGAATTTGCATGCACAATGTGGCATAGGTATCACCTCATGTGCCCCCCGCCCCCAACACCCTGGGGGCCCGCAACGGGCCCCCAACTTGGGAAACCGCATGCTACCACGGAAAGGCTGCTTACTGCGGGCATGCAAAGAAGGCATTTGTGAATTTGCATGCACAATGTGGCATAGGTACCACCCCATGTGCCCCCCGCCCCAACACCCTGGGGGCCCGCAACGGGCCCCTAACTGGGGAAACCGCATGCTGCCACGGAAAGGCTGCTTACTGCGGGCATTGTAATATGGATGGCGGTGTCTAGCAGACACCGCCACCATATTCAACCCTTTTCTGCCCGGTCGACTCGCCGACCGGGCGGAAAAGCGGCGGATGGTCTTCCCGTCCGCCGCGGTACCCCCCGCCATCATAATATGGCGGGGGAAATGGGGGGCAGGTGGGGGATAATGTCGGGCGGATCACCACTGCCATGGGGGCGGTGGCGATCCGCCCAACATTGTAATCGACCCCTTGGTATGGGATTCTTTGACACAATATGTTGTAGAGATTCGATGTTGCAGCATAATCTAAATTCTGTGGTAATATAGCTTGTTATAGTTGTGGCAGCGCTCGAGTTACTTGATGCTAACAAACATGTTTTAGAAGACTAATAAAGGTATAATATCTTTACTTTCCTTTACATATTAGTGGAAATTGTGGAAAGAACGCCTCATCAGCCTCTCCTTCATGTTAGAGCAAGTGCTTGAGTCTTTTTTTCAAATTCATGCTGTTTCAAACCCCATATTTTTAACTTGCGAGTATTTCAGGCAAATGAGAGGGCAATAGATTTTTGTGTATTTATCGTACAACCTGTGTTAGACCTTCGTGAGGGATCTGGGGCTAATTTCCATGCATATTTTGTATGCCCCTTCTCTTCATTACTTCACCTTCCACCACCAACTATACAACTCATTCAATAACTGACTAGAGTCCTTATGAAGTGATCTGCGCACGGACCAGTCGGGTCCGTCTTCGTCACTCTATCACACTCAACGGCCCCCCACATCACTCTACACACCCGCCTCCCCCTGAGCGAGCAGCAACTGCACTGTCGAGTAGGCAATAATGGACCCGCCGCGTACGCCCACTCTAACACTACACACCCCATGGCATACCCCAGTTCAGTTCTTCCCCAGTTCCCCTCTATGGCAATGCTCTGCTACAACACAGACCACATCCTCACTGAACAAGATATTGACGTACTCCTTATGTTGACGGAGGTCTACTCTAATACCTATGTACCACAACTCTCTGCGACACACGCTGTATGTACGTTTAAACCTCAAAATGCCAATAAAAAGAATTTTCAAAAAAAAAAAAAAATGAAGTGATCTGCGCTATATATCCTAGTCTGAACCGGGATTCTGGGGATTTGTGCTTTATCATCATTTAATAAGCCACTGCCTTTTAATGCCTTAGAGTTAATGGGGTACAGTGATCCTAAAGCAACTACATTCATAGGTAGGGCCATTGTACTATCATTGATTATGTTTTTGTTATGAGGAATCTGTCCAACTTGATTATTGATGGGGCTGCCCAAACTACCATCTTTAGTGGCCATAATCCCCCTACTGTTTCCTTGAGAATTCCCAAGGGAAGAGAATGGGAGGTAAAGGGGGTTATTTATAATACCTGAAGGTCGGTTTAGAAGAATGTCAACATATCTAAAACATTTCGAAAACTTATATCTAGTAACCTGAACATAATTTATAGTTGTGTCTGTAGGGAGATTGAGGGTGGGCAAGTAGTTCCCTCCTTTGAATCCTTAGGACAGTCTACGAAGTTGTTACTTATGAAACCTGTGAGGGCACTAGAGTCTAGGTTTACCACCTAGTTCAGTAAAATGTGCGGGTTGGGAATAGAAAGCTTCACCATGCCTTGAGGAAATCCCTGAGAAAAAGGGGCAAAATAGCAATCTGCCATAGGGAATATAAACTGGCCTTGATAACAAGGAAATTAACTGTAAAGAATGAGTTGTGTGAAAAACTAGTTCAAGCCTCTTTGTTGAAAAATCCTCAAGATTTTTGAAATATTGTAAACTCCAATTGTTTATCCAAATCCTCCAAATTGTCTCTGAATGTCAACATTGCTCTGGAGGTATGGGTGATGCATTCTAGCAAGATATATAGCTTTGTGATTAGCGGGACAGACTGAGTAGCCCTCAAACTTCCTCAATTCCTGATTGACTTCTCAATTTTAATGTAAGGTGTGATTCTCTAAGTCCTGGCGGCCGACAATAATAGTTACTATCTTTAAAAAGGGGAGCCCCAGGACACTTCATTTATTCGCCCAATTTCCCTGTTGAATTCCTCTGTAAAAACTGTGGGTTGTGCTATTCTTGAAAGCCTGCTAGTCTGGACCTCAGATTGTAAAATTGTGTCTGAGATACAGTGTGGTTTGCATACAAGGCTGAGGACATTAGAACATTACAACAATCTCTCATCTTTCAATTGATATATAGCTCCCTTAAACTTGCCTTTATGGATCTCTCAAGCGCCTTTGGTAGTGTGAACAGATTGATGTACTGGGCCCTTTTGACATCTATGGGGGTCGATGAAGGATTAGTCCATTCTTTACGAGCACTTCATTTAATCTGGCTGCCGCTCTTAAGATGTGGGGGGCGGGGGGAATGTACTGATTCTTTTAAACTGAATTGAGGAGTCTGGTAGGGTCATGTCTTGGCCCCTATATTATTTTTGTGATATATTATCGGCCTAGAGACTGCTCTTTTGCATGTAGGGAAGGACTTGCCTGTTGTCAAGAACAGGCTGTTGGCTGCTTTTCTCAATGCTGATGATGCGATCCTACTAGCCAGAACTCCGAATGGGCTAAAGATTTTTTTAGATGCATTTGTAGGTGTTATGGAGAATTTGAACTTAGAGACCAACTAGTCTAAAACATACATTATGGTATGCGGATCAAAGTATATGAAAACCCGTGGTCTTTCAATCAAGGGAAAGCTGTTGGAGAGGGTAAACAACTTTCCGTTACATTTAAATAAAGCAATACTTGGGTCTGTAGGAAGCGAATTCTGTTATTGACATATGGTAGAAGGGCTTGGAGCTAATGTGACACTAAAAGGATCCAAATTGAGAAAAATTGAATGATCAGAAGGATTTTGGGCCTCTCTGCAAGCAGCCCTCACTTTTTGACCCATGAAGAACATAGCTTGGACGTTGTTGAGATTCATGTTAAATTGGGGCATTTGCTGCTTTGGTCTTCGATCTGGTGTAATGATCAGGCCTTCTTAAACAGGGACATCATCAAGGATTGTCTGCCATGAGCCCTTGGTTCTACAATTCCATGGTTCCATTATATCCAGTTCCAACAATATAAGGGAGATACCCTGATGCTAGGAAAAGGAACAGGTCCGTGAAACACAAAGAAAAAGAATTTCCTTTTCAAAGAGTTCAAATATAAACAAAATGGATATGCAAGTAGATGTTAAAGCCCACCCAAGGTTTGGATCATGTGGTATAAGTACTTGTGGTATCGCAGGCCAAAAACTACTAATATTGTCACTAAAGAGAAATGACAAAACCTTTTAGATGAAATTACAAGTTGCTGCGATGTGTAACAATAATTACTCAATGATCAATAATGTACCCAAGTTTCAATTATTTATTTAAAACCCGTATAAAAACAAACAAAAACCAGATTGTCTCGAAATCCTACAAGTGCAGTTTTATAAAGTGCAAATTCGTATAGCTAACCAGTATATTTCAAAATAGTGATTTTCTTAACATATTAGTCTAATTTTTTATAGTCACTTCATTATTTCGAACAACAAATAAATACAGATTTTAAAAATGTCACATTGAAAAACAGAGAACTTGTAGACGCGGCGTTTCGGCAAAATATTTCTTCGCCTTCTTCAGGACAGAAATTATTTCATTTTATCTAATAAAATTATTATATTGAGACCCAAAAGAAGTTGTTGCTTGCTTAAAATGGTAAAAACCACCGATGGATGAAAATTACGTTCTTCTCCCGTGGTCGTTAACTGATCATGGGAATCTGTGATCATCTATAGAATTTACACAACACACACTTTAACATCGTTGATTGATTTCTTACGATATACAGTTTATCCGAATCGTTGAGGTAGAGTGCAGAGAATATCTATGATGGAGTCACAACAACCACATATTTTTTACAGTGTTGCTTGTGATGGAGTTCCCACAGTATTCCTTTAAACGGTTCCTCCTAGCAATCCAATTGGTATTGCCCAACTGCAACCTTGGTAATATGTATTGTTATATGACTCGATTCTAGTTGACCAGGTTGAACAATCAGTGGACTCTGCGCAGTCGTATCACGGCTCCACCGGCTGTACGTCTCTATCCTCAACTCCCAGGTATTGCCACAAATAAAACAGAAGTCGAAGCGGCCGCATTTTGTAAAACCTGAAGTTTTTTTATGTTAATCTTGTAAGTAGTCAGAAGCAGGCTGTTGCAGTAATCAATCTTGCACAGAATTAGCAATGTGACTAATGTCTTTAGTAGTTTAAGTGGTATAAAGGGCAATATCTTTTTAGTAACACACCCCTGGGAAAGGATTTGTATGGGCTACATCAGATGGAACCTTTATTTCCCCTTGCAACAGTATGATGTAGCTGGTATCTGTTGATGTCCCTGTGATGAAATCTCCTTCCAAACCCTGGTACATTTTGTATTCATTTGTGAATACTATAAGCATTTGTCGAGAGGTTTTTTTAATCCCAATTTTAAAGAAGATGCAGATTAGAAAATGTATAGTAGCACTAATTTATTTCCAGTAGTTGTGCTCAGAGGAGGTGTGCAAGAGAATATATATATTTTTTTAATCTGCCTTTCGATATCGAAACTCATTAATGTTTTAAGTAGATGATAATATCGTATGTACAGAAATTAGGTTTTGGTCTTAACTTCCTATTACTATTTTATCTTGTCATTATTTATTGATGATTCTTTTTATCTAAATTTAATGTATTGATGTGCAATGGAATCTGTACTAAAGTAAAATACATCTATGTTCTTTTATGATTGTTTTATTGATGATCAAATAAAGTAAGAATTGAATTGACTAACAACAATCAAATTAAACTGGCATTGTCTTTTTCGGGAATTGTTTTAGTAGTATGAAATATATTTATTTCTTTTATGTGATTTTGTGTTGTCAGTATTTGTAAAGTGTGTGTATGTGCAACCAAAATCCTTCCTTCCTTTTATTTGTGTACTTTCAATTGTTCAGTTACTCTTTCTTTAGAGTGGATTTCCCTTTAGAAGTCCCTTTTATTAGAGTTTGAAATTAGTTCATTTAAGGGTGTTAATGGGTGCTGGTGAAACAAAGCCATGATCATAATTGTTGTGTATTGTAGGGCAAGCATACAGCACTACTGTATCCTCGTGCCCCAGCCATCTGCAGATTTGGGGTTCTTAGAGTGTCCGCGAACAGGTAGCAGTGGAAGTGTAGCATGCTTGGTGACATAGTAGAGGATACTGGGCAGCCATGTTGTGGACGACAAATGCAGTGTTTGCGGCTGGCTTGTTGAGCCTTCAATAGCGGTCTTGATTTACGATGACTGACCTGCTGGGGTGGCTGAGATCCTGTACCAGGGTTGAAGAACTAGTGTTCCTTGGATATATCCCCTTGCCTTTCTTCCTGCCTGGTTCTGGCCTTGGTGCCAATGACCTGTCCGATGTGGTGCACCTATTTGCCCTAAAGCCTTGTTGCCTCAACTGGCTGCCTCAAATGTTCCTTGCTTGGAGCCCCCTGTTGATGGTTACAGGAGTAATCCAAGGCTGCTGAATTTAGTGGGTTCCAATAGTGGTGCCAGCTTCTCCCAACATTCCTGTAAATGTGTATATTATTTGACCTAGTTACATAGGGCTCGAACATTCTGCTCATTCTCGCTCAATTTTCTCCAGACACACAACCTTTTCACTAGTCTGCAGTTGTGTGGTTTCAGATTTGATGAGTAGGTAAAAACATCCTTCTTGCTTAGTTATATTGATCTCTAGAATCTGCTTTCGTCCTCATGCTATCCTTGCACCGTACTCTTTACAACTTACTGGCTTTATTAGTTGGATTTCTAAAGATGGGGAGAGGAGATATGAGACACCATAAATTGTCCTTTGATCAAAAGCATCCCGACTGGGCACTTTATTCCATGAAAGTGAAATGGGCAATACACCAACAAAACCTGCATGGGTGATGGAGACAGCACTTTGTCTTCTGCTTGAAATGAGAGGAAACCTCAAATACATTGACAGTACATTTCACACACTTAAAATGAGTACATATTACCTCGAGGAGGCACAATACAAGCCAAATGTTGGAGTGCACATGTAGAAGCATTGAATCTCTTGATTTTGAAGATGCTTGTAACTCCAATGGCATAGAAGTGCTCTACTGCAATATAACAAACATTACTGAAAATACAGGCATTTGAGATGAGTATTGATTCACTATGTTAACTTAAGGTTCGAGGCATATGAGCTGCAGATCACACACTAAGGATAAGATCGCCATCTGGTGTTGGGCTCGGATGATTGCAGGTTGTTGTTGTCTTCGGAAGAAGTCTTTGGTCACGAGATAGGTGACTCCTCCTCTGGACAACAGTGCGCATGGGCATCCACTCCATCCTCAGATTGTTTTTTTCCGCCATTGGGTTCGGATGACCTTTTTTCTGCTCCAGCAGAAAACTTCTAGCAATCACAGCAACTCTCAATACTTCATAACTCGACGTTGAAATCCCATCGGACCGGCTCCGGATGCGGCTGATGGAAAGGACACCCTTTAAAAAATGCCCCCAATGCGGAGCAAAGTTCCCCCACAGTGATCATCACGAGGTCTGTAATTTGTGCCTCTCACCAGACCACAACGAATCCAGCTGTCCAGCCTGCGCCGCATTCCGTTCGAAGAAAACTATCCGGGACTGAAGAGCTCGACGCCATATCATGGCCAAACCGGTACCGGAACCAGAAGACATCTTTGCACAGGATGTCCCTGACGACGATTCCGAAGACCTCCAGATCGTGTCCGAGGCCGACGATTCTGATCCGGGGCAGCCCGTGAGTACCAGCTCCCCAACCCTAACCCCAACAAAAAAGACATTGGTCAAGACTCTGCCAGCTGGGCCCAGTCGCGACCCAAAATCATCTTCAGAAGCCCCGCCCTCGGGCCCGGCTCCGAAGAAGTCTAAGCCTGTAGGTGGCTCGGGCTCGAGCAAACCTCATATTATTGTGCCTACAATACCTTCGGCACCGAAGCAGGCTCCGAGACCGAAATCTCCACCGGCACCGAAAGGTCCTTCGGCACCGAAAGGTTCTTCGGCACCGAAAACTCCATCGGACGCGAAAATTTCTTCGGCACCTAAAACATCCTCGGTGCTGAAAAAAGTCCACAAAGAACCTGCCGATCTCAAGAAATCCAGATCGGAACCCAAAACGTCGGCGCCAAAGCCACCTTCGGACACTCAGGAACTTTTTCGGCCAGATCCAATGCAAAAACGGATTTACATCAATCCTAAAACCGGACATGTCATAGCGGTGCCATACAAGAAAAGGAAGCTGGACACACCACCTCCTCCAGCTCCTCCAAAGAAGAAGGACTGTGCCACTTCACCCATTCGTCCTTCCTCTCCTATCTTACCTCCTATCCCATCCCCCCCACCCCCACCGCCTCCTCCTCTACCATCTCCTTCTCACACACCATCTCCACAGGATGATGATGATTTAGGGGGAGGGGGAGATCCAGATTTCCTTAATGATCCCACTGATCCTAAGGATCCCTTTACACTCCCAGACACGGCGCCCATAGATGACTGGGCTTACCCTATGCCTGACATGCCTGATCCCACTCCATACCCCTCAAAACCCTCCCCTCCTGATGACCATTTGAGGTTCGGTCAGCTTATAAACAGGGCGGCACTGTTCCATGGCGTCACCATGCACACAGACACACCTGAGGAAGATTTTCTCCTCGACACCTTTGAGCAGTCGCAAAAAACCGTTCACATTCTACCCATGATTAAGGGAGTGATAAAGGACGCCACTGAGGTTTTTAAAGACCCTGTTAGGGCCAGGGTTCTTAACCCCCGGATTGAAAAAAAATACAGACCGGCACCACAGGATCCTGCGTAAATCAAAGCGCAACTCCCCTTAGACTCTTTAGTCGTGTCAAATGCCAGAAAGCGGGCAAACTCCCAAACAACCGGAGACACACCGCCCCCAGACAAAGAGTCTAAACTCTTAGAAGCTTCCGGCAAAAGGGTTGCCGCACAAGCAGCTAACCACTGGCGTATTGCCAATACACAAGCCCTATTGGCTCGCTATGATAGGGCTCATTATGATCAACTGGAGGACCTTCTGCAACACCTGCCTGATCAATACAAATCACAGGCCAATGACCTCATCCAAGAGGGAAAGCTAATATCAAATGCCTCCATCAAATGTGCATTAGACGCAGCGGACACCGCCTCTAGGGCAGTCAACACAAGTGTACTACTTAGACGCCACGCATGGCTACGCATTTCCGGCTTTAAGCCGGAAGTGCAAACCATCATTCTTGCTCAACCCTTTAATCAGGAGCAACTATTCAGACCCGTAGTAGACACTGCATTAGAAAAAATGAAGAAAGATAATGAGACTGCCAAATCAATGGGAGCATTACAGTATCCTCAAGCCAAAGGCTCCTTTCGTCTCTCCTTTTATAGAGGGGCCTGCAAAAATGTGGGAACAGACACCTCTTCCACCTTCAAAACATCAGGTCAAACTTCCAGTAACAGAGGATATTTTAGAGGAGGTTACAGGGGAAACAATACCAAAGGCCGAGGGCGGGGCAACAACAACACCCGCACCTCTACAGCCACTAAACAGTGACTTACCACCACTCCCCCCAGACCATTCCACTCCGGTCGGGGGAAGACTTCAACAGTTCCTACCTGTCTGGAATTCCATCACAACAGACAGGTGGGTAAGACAAATTATCCAATCTGGCTACTGCCTCGAACTCATAAAAACCCCCCCCAAACATACCACCCAAACACCGTCCAATGTCGTCTCACCACCTCACGCTCCTCAAACAGGAAATTCAGTCTTTGCTTCAAAAACACGCAATAGAACCAGTTCCACTCCAACATCAGGGCACAGGAGTATATTCTCTATACTTCCTCATTCCCAAAAAGGACAAGACCTTAAGACCCATACTGCACCTCCGACTACTAAACCAGTATATACAATCAGACCACTTCCACATGATCACTCTCCAGCAGGTCCATCCATTACTACAACAAGGCGACTTCCTTGCCACATTGGACCTAAAGGACGCATATTTTCACATGCCTATGCATCCTGCGCACAGGAAGTATCTACGATTCGTGGTAGACGGTCAACACTATCAGTTTACAGTTCTCCCATTCGGAGTAACAACCGCATCCAGGGTATTCACCAAATGCTTAGCAGTAGTGGCAGCGCATCTCAGAAGACAACAAATCCATGTCTTCCCCTATCTGGACGATTGGCTCATAAAAGCCAATACTCTCAACAAATGCGTTCTCCACACTCACCGCACTATTCAAACCCTACACGACTTGGGATTTACCATCAACTATCCCAAATCTCAACTACAACCCTCACACGTACACCAATACCTGGGAGCCACCATAGATACATCCAAGGCCATAGCTTATCCCAGCACAGCCAGGATAGCCAACATACAAAATCTCATCAAAACATTTCAAACACAACACTCTCTTCCAGCAAGAGTGTTTATGCAACTCTTAGGCATGATGGCGTCATGCATCTCCATAGTACCCCATGCACGCCTTCAAATGCGTCCCCTACAGGAATGTCTAGCACAACAGTGGAACCAGGCCCACGGACAACTTACCGATCTGGTGTTGGTGGACAGCCGCTCAATTCGTTCACTGAAGTAGTGGAACACCATCAACCTGTCCAAAGGGCGGCCGTTCTTAGAGCCTCTTTCACAGATTGTGCTGACCACCGACGCATCCCTTACAGGATGGGGAGCCCACCTCCTTCAACACACCACTCAGGGCAGGTGGACTACTCAACAGAAACAGCTCCACATCAATCACCTAAAACTTCTAGCGGTGTTCATAGCACTGAAATCCTTCCAAGTGCACCTAAAAAACAAAACTGTCCTCATCCGCACGGACAACATGACCACAATGTATTACATACAGAAGCAGGGGGGGACACACTCTCTACAACTGTCCCAACTTGCACAACAAATCTGGAGATGGGCAATTCCCCAAAACATCTACCTGCTAGCAGAACACCTCCCAGGGGTTCAGAACCAGGTGGCCGACCTCCTAAGTCGACACACACATCAAATACACAAATGGGAATTACACCCCAAAGTCCTACTCCCATTCTTCCAAAAGTGGGGACAACCAGACATAGACCTGTTCGCCACACAAGAAAACGCAAAATGCCCAACCTTCGCCGCCAGGTTTCCACACCCGCAGTCAAAGGGCAATGCGATATGGATGAACTGGTCAGGCAGATTTGCGTTCGCTTTTCCGCCTCTCCCACTCATTCCATTTGTAGTACGCAAACTGAAACAACAGTCGCTAACGCTCATCCTAGTAGCTCCCACTTGGGCACGCCAACCCTGGTTCACCACACTTCTGGAACTATCTCTAGTTCCACATCAAAAACTGCGTCTCTCCCCGGCTCTATTAACCCAGAACCATGGAGAAATCAGACACCCAGATCCTCAAACTCTGAACTTGTCAATCTGGCTCCTGAAGTCTTAGAGTTCGGATACCTCAACCTCCCTTCAGACTGTATGAATATCATAAAGGAAGCCAGAAGACCTACTACTAGGGCGTGTTATGCAGCAAAATGGAAAAGATTTGCCATTTACTGCACTAACAATGACATACGTCCACTGGATGCGTCCATCCAAAACATCATTTGCTACCTGCTACACTTGCAAAGATGCAATTTAGCTTATTCTTCTATAAGTCTACATCTAGCGGCATTAGCAGCCTACTTGCAAAATAGGCAACACCTGTTCCTCTTTAAGGTACCAGCCATTAAAGCATTTATGGAAGGTCTTAAAAGAATTATTCCTCCAAGATTACCACCTTCACCAGTGTGGAACCTTAATATTGTTCTAACAAGGCTCATGGGTCCCCCATTTGAACCAATGCACAAATGCAAACTGCAGTTCCTAACATGGAAAGTGGCTTTCCTTGTCGCAATCACATCCCTGCGAAGAGTAAGTGAAATACAAGCCTTAACTCTTGAAGAACCCTTCCTACGACTACATCGTAACAAAGTGGTTCTTAGAACAAACCCAAAATTCCTCCCTAAAGTCATTTCCCCTTTTCATCTAAACCAGTCAGTCGAACTGCCAGTCTTCTTCCCTAATCCAGACTCAGTAGCTGAGAGGGCACTTCATACCTTAGATGTTAAGAGCCTTGCTTTATTACATCGACAGAACAAAACCTTTTCGAAAAACCAAGCAACTGTTTGTTGCTTTCGCGCCACCACATAAGGGCAACCCCATTTCCAAATCGGGTATAGCCAGGTGGATAGTTAAGTGTATCCAAATATGTTACCAAAAGGCTAAACGTACTCTTACAGTTCCCCCTAGGGCGCACTCCACGCGTAAAATAGGGGCTTCTATGGCATTCTTAGGGAACATCCCCTTAGAAGACATTTGCAAAGCAGCCACATGGTCTACTACACACACCTTCACTAAGCACTACTGTGTCGATGTGCAATCCAAACAACAAGCTTCAGTAGGTCAAGCTGTCCTAAAAACTCTATTCCAAACTGCTGCAACTGATACAGGTGACCACCGCTAGGGGAGACACTGCTATATAGTCTATCCTTAGTGTGTGATCTGCAGCTCATATGCATCGAACGGAATATGCTACTTACCAGTATGCATCTGTTCTTGGCATGTAGAGCTGCAGAGCCACACACGCCCACCCGCCTCCCCGGGACCTGTACCTGTTCCAGCATTGTCTTAGACACTACACATGGACATCCTTTCTCTCTACTTCTTATACACTCCATTTCCCATCATGGCGAAAAACAATCTGAGGATGGAGTGGATGCCCATGCGCACTGTTGTCCAGAGGAGGAGTCCCCTATCTCGTGACCAAAGACTTCTTCCGAAGACAACAACAACCTGCAATCATCCGAGCCCAACACCAGATGGCGATCTTATCCTTCGTGTGTGGCTCTGCAGCTCTAGATGCCAAGAACAGATGCATACTGGTAAGTAGCATATTCCTTTAACATACATTGGGAAAAGTGCACACATTGTGGGGGTCAGATTTACTTTTGTTCATCCAGTCCAAAAAATAATGGGTTAGGTACATACTTTGGTGGTATCAGATTAACTATCCTAATTACAATCTAACAAACATTGGGGAAAGTGTGTACATTTTGGGATATTGGGGGGGATCAGATTTAGTAATGTAACTCCAGTCACCAAATATTGGCGTCATTAATTACGGTGGGAGGCGGGGACAGGGTGGTGGGAGGGGGGGGGGGGAGTCAGAATTACTAATTACTATTCTAAATTTAGTCTAACAAAGGTTGGGGAAAGTGCACACATTGAAGGGTGGTGTCATATTTACTGCTGTAACTCCAGTTCGACAAATACATGGGAAATTGCAAACAATGACAAGGGTGTTAAATTTACTATTCTAACGCCAGTCTAACAAATATTAGGAAAAGTGTATACATTGTTGGGGGTGATTTAGTGTTCTAATTCTAGTTTTACAAACTTTGATGAGAGTGCATACTTTGGAGTGGTCAGATTTACTATTCTACCTCCAGTCTAACACATACTGAGCAAATTGCCTATATTTGAAGTGGGGTGAGGGGCAGATTTACTTGTCAAAGTGCATACATTACACACTTTGGACAAGTGGTCAATTTAGCATACTAATAACAATCTAACAAACCTATTGAAAAGTACATACTTTGGGGGTCAGAGTCCCTACTCCCAAATAATATAATTAGTCATTAACAATATTTCAGAAATGGAAGTAAAAACTTTGAAAAAAACTAAATTTCAATTAACTATCTTAAAATTTTAAAATAAGATCATTAAAATAATTAGAAAAATTTACAAATATATCAGAATTTTGAAAAAACTTTTCAAATTAATACGTTAATCATGTTTTAAGTAAACAGAATCTTTCAAGCCCCCATAAAACCGAAATCCTAAAGGAAAATAATAAAATCTGTTATAATCGTTGAAGATTTTACAACAAAGTTTTTTCCCGTTTTACTTTTTTACTTTTAAATCCATTACTTAGTATTTGATATTCAAACAAGAACACTACTCACCATTCCCCCAATATACCATACAATGTGTAAACATACATTAACATAATTCAATATGTTTTTAAATATTAAATGGATCAAGGAAGAAATTCACATCGATATTACATTAATCAATTATTGTAAATTAATATAAAATGTAAGAAAAAGACTAAAGAATAAATTGCACAATAACATAAGTAATATAAAACATAGAACAATACAATAAAGCAACAAAGTAAAAAAAAATACTAAATGAAATCAAGCTTTATTACATTAATCATTTAAAAAAAAAAAAGTTTAAACAATATACTTGCCTTCGAGTTTTTTCTCCCCAATATTTTTATAACCACAGTAGTTTGACCTTAATGTTATGGCCAAACAGTATTTTAAGTTGATATTTAAGCGAACCACTCCAGCAATGTCACATGTGCTACTTTGTATACGTTGTGGTTCAGCGTGTGGCTTGGAGATGCCACCGATCCCTAAGCCGCGGCCACATGCCTTAAGTCTAATTTTCCCAAAGGAAAGAAAAGAAATGGGCCATGGTAAGCATCATCTGCTGGGCATGTGGTTCCGGCAATTTTGGCTAGTACTTCCGTGGCACGTTTGTCCTTTGAGCACTGGATGATTATAATTTCCCTTAACTTAGTTTAATTTTCTTGTTGGACAGCTGCTTTAACAGGATACGCACTATCCGTTATTTAGTAGATCAATTAAGTTTGGTTGATTCACCGCATTATGGTGCACTGTTCATTTGATAGAAGATTTAAACGTATAAAAGCTGTATATTTTCCAATTCTCTACAACTTGGAATCTAGTGGTGCAAGCCAGACCTCCCTTGCCCTGACTAACTGGCTGGGAATATGCACTCAACAAAACTTTTGCCAGATTTGCAGTAATTATTTTTCCAAATTATGCTTCCACAACACAGACATCTATGTCTGTGTCCTGTAAAAGATCCAGGCTCTATTTGGATTTTTTTGTTAGCCTCAGAAAAAAAAACAAATAGTATCTGGCTACTTACAGGGGCACAGACTTGGGCGTTTATGCCCTGGCAAGTAGACAGTGTTTAGATTTTTTTACTCAGCCTAAGAAAATAATTTAAGCAGTGCCTGGCTGGTTCTCAGCAAGGACCTCAACAATAGTTTTTCTGGGAATAAAAAAAACCACAAATGTCATCTGGCTCCTTGCAGAAGCACAGACAGAGAGCTCATCCCTCAGACAATATTTATCATGGTGGGAAAAAATTGTGAGAGGAAGGAGGTGGGTGTCTGTAACCCAGCAAGATGCTGTTATTGATAACCTGGGTTTTCCTTCAGAACTTGATGAATTGACTCAAGTAATGTGTTCTCCAGACATAAGACAGTGAGTTTGTCACTTACACATTGTTCCTGACCTGTTCAGACGCTATCACCAGGTGTCACTGTAAAACTAATATTTTTGTTATTAATGATGACCTTTGGGACTTCTGGTGCAAATAATGTACACCAATTACTACACCATACTTTTCTTCATAGTGTATTCGCCACAGTCCTCCACAAATATAGTTTGACACATAGCCCACTTTTTTCTGAAGCGCATATACTCATTCTGAATTTATCTGTTAAGCTTGATTTTGGTCTAGGCCTAAACTTACTGGAGAAAGATGGGGTATGTGCTGTCTTTCTAGCCTTGGTTGTGATATACCAATTTCTCTGATTGATAAGCTGGTATATGTTGTGAATTACCCTGTAATAGAACTGCTGCTTGCCAGGTCAAGGTGCCAAAGCCCATTGCATGTAGTCCAGGATTGGAACCAGGATTTGTCTATATGCATTGAATGTACAAAGACTTATGCTCTCCGAAACCCAGCAGCATCATGACTCGGGCATTTGGAGTCCTTTATGAAGCTATTTAGCTGCCACCTAAGTCGAAAGTTTTTAATTTTTCTTATAGTACATGTTTGGAAGATGCTATAAGTGACCTTCCTCTGTTGTGTCTCTGATGGAAGTTGTGTTTGGATAGGGTGCAACTGATTGTACTCTTTTTCCAGAAGTCCTCTGATTTGCTTGCTATATTGCTGTGTATTCTGATTTTACAATCAAATCAACGAAAGAGTGTGCCTTGAATCTATCAAAAGAGCACTACTGTAGAATCCAAGTTGGTTTCTTTAGAAAGCCCTCACTCATCAACCTGGTTGGTGACATGCTTCATCATCGGGCCCCACCGGGAGAGGCCGAATGCCACCCCGGTGTGTTTCGACGCCAGAATTACTGCGGAGCTGGTGATGTGAATGGTGTGTGGTGATAGTTAAAAATGTCTTATTTGTGTTAACAAAATACTTTTTAATGGAAGCCAAACAGACATATATAAAAACAAGATGTAGGACGTGTGGACTGAATATAATGTTCAGCCAAGTCACTTACGGTGTGGTCAACATGTTTCAGCCTATGTGTTATGTTTTAACAGGCATTCGTCAGGACCTTAAATAAATGTGATACCCCGGCGGTATGGGCGCGCTATGGCCCACCCTAACCTGAGGGTTAAAAGTGTGAAAAAAAAAATGTTGTTGTAAAAAATGGCGACTCCCGCATTGGAGAGGAACCGAGTTTATTCTGGGTAATGGACAAACATACAAAGACAAACAAAAGAGAAAGACACACATGTAGAGATTAGACATGGTCTTGTAGGTTTGTCAATGGTGGACATACAGTAACAAGTGCTCTGTGTGGTGCACTTAAATGGTAGCGCTGAACATTTGTGCTACTATGAGATCAGAGAGTGCTTACCGCTGTAGAAAAAAGGTTATTGAGACTTGAAGATGTAACCGTAAAACATAAATGGATATGAAGGGCCCAGGACAAGCACTATCATTAAAGCAAAGTCATTGTGAAAGAACACTATGCGCAGAGAAATAGACACACAGTGTGGTTGGGCACGGAGTATACAGTAATTAAATGATATCTCACTTTGGGTGTAGAGACTTACTACACCATGGGTTTCGCGAGGGGGGTGGAAGCTACAATGGCACACCCTAGGAAAAAGGAAGGAAAGGGAAAAAGGGACTAGGGGTAAATAAACCACAAGAGAATGGGGAACGCTTGTTACTTAGCTGAGATCCTTTCGTTGTTGAAACTCACGCACGCTAAGCTTGGCACTCGCTTGGCACCTAAGCGGAACCTCTAAAACCGGACCCCGATGGTAAGTGAAAGCGGGGGCCGGTGTGCTTATAAAGAGATGATACGAACCTTGCGCTCGAGAGGCGAGGTAGGAAGGTGTGGCCACGGAGGGGGGCGTGTCCGTGAGGGGCGTAATGACGTGGTGGAGCAGTATCAAATGGCGCTGCATAGGGCAAACCGATCTTGACGGTAGCCAATCGGTAAAGAAGTTACTAAGCGAGTCTTCATTGTCAAGGAGACAGAAGACTCGTAACGCAGTTCTGTGTACTTAATATGTTCAGCTCGTGTGAATCGCTATGTTACACACAGGCTGATAACAGAGGGAGAGGAATGCTGCTTAAAATGAAAAATGGTTACATGACGATTTAAAGGCATAATGACATTAAAAAATACATGTAACCTGGATATAAAGGTGGGACAAAGGGACGCGGGAGGATGGGTTATGTGAAGAGATTAAGCCAAGTCGCTGAGCGAGATATGCAAAATGGCATAGCGGGAGCGCGGTGGTCCGTAGAATTTACAGTGCAGGGTGGCGGAAGAGAGCCTAAATAAAAGGGGGGAGGGGGGTGGGATTGGGCATAAAAGGCTGAAGGCTGCTCAGTACTTCAGGGTTATCAGGCATCAAACTGTTGTCATGGGGGGCAGAGAGTCTCCAAAAATGTCTACGGGCTGTTCAGTACTCTATATGTGCCTTCCAAGTTAGGCATCAAGCCGTGGTCATGGGAGGCAGAGGGTCTCAAAAGGTAGGTGGAGGGTAGGATTAGGCAATGAATATCTAAGGGCTGGTCAGTACTTTATATGTGCCTTCAGGGTTATCAGGTATCAAAGTATGGTCATGGGAGGCAGAGAGTCTCATAAAAGGGAGAGTTCCCTGTCGTAGATCAGGGCTAGCACTAGGTGGGTCAATAACTAGTGACGCAGTACAGATGACCAGGGAATATTGTCATTAAGGCCCTGGAGGTGAGTGTCCAGCTGGTACACCCACCTCTATTCCTTCTCAAAAAGGATTTTCTGGATGTTGCGTTCCGAGTGTACTTGCTCGATTATGGTCCACCTGAGGTCGTTAGCGGTGTGTTTGTGTTGCATGAAATGATCGCTTAGTTTAGTTGTAATTCTGCCACAACGGATATTACACCGATGTTCTCCTATGCGTAGTTTGATTTTGCGTGTCGTCATGCCAACATAGCGTAGTCCACACGGGCAAGTGATCAAGTAAACTACATTAGTAAAATTGCAATTGGTGTGGGCACGCTGAGTCCAGATCTTGCCTTGTTCGATAATGAAAGTTTTGGTCTGGCCGGTGAGATGGCAGATGCTGCAGGAGGTGCAGGGGTAATGACCCGTGATTTTAGGCAGGCCCCAGGCTTCCGTGATAGCGAGGTCCCTCATCCGGGTATTTCTCGGATGTGTGTGGACTAAAGTGTCTTTGATACTGCGTCCTTTTTTGAAGGAGTTTTTTCCCACTGGCGGTTGTTACTTGTAAGTATACTCCAGTGTTTATTGACCACTTTCTTGACAGCGTTGGAAGCACTACTATAAGTTGTTACGCATGTCAGGTGTAATTCCTGTTTGTCTTTGGGGTTGTCTTCCAGTAGTGCCTCCCTGGGCTGGTTACGTGCTCTTTTGTAACCTTTGTTAAGAAAATGGTCTGGGTAGCCCCTATGTTTGAGTTTGGTGGTCAGATCCGATGCTTGTAGGTGGAAATCGTCAAGATTGCTGCAGTTTCTTCTCACCCGAAGGTATTGGCCATAGGGTAAATTTTCCCTAAGGGACCTTGGGTGGAAGCTTGAAAAGTCTAAGAGATTGTTCCTGGCTGTGGGTTTGTAGTGGGTCTTGGTAGTAAGACACCCATTGGATTTTGAAATGACTACATCCAAGAACACTACAGATTGTGAACTGCTAGTGTGGGTAAATTTTAAATTTTGATCTAGAGTATTGACCCATTCCAGGAAAGCCAGGAGATCACTCTCGGTGCCTTGCCAAATTAAAAGAACATCATCTATATATCTCTTCCAAAAACTTATCGAGGAAGAGAAGGGGTTGTCAATGCTCAGAATGTGTCTACGTTTAAAATCATGAACGTAGAGTCCTGCCACACTAGGCGCGAAAGTGCTGCCCATCGAAGTGTCTGTTACTTGTAGGAAGATGTCCCCTTTGTATTCGAAAAAGTTTTGTTTTAATGCTAGGGTGGCACAGTCCAGAACTAATGATTTTTGAGTTTGATAGTCCCAAGTGATGTAGTCCAAAGCCTCTCCCAGGACTCTGATGGTGTCGTCCTGGGGTATACTGGTGTACAAGCTCTCAATATCGAGAGTTACCAGTATAGTTGATTCAGTGTCTAGAGGTAATTCACGTAAAAGACTGAGAAGGTCTTTCGTGTCCTTAAGATAAGTGGAGGTTTGTTGAACCATTTGTAATATGGCCATTAGTCTCTGCCTCTCTTACAAGGTGGGAGATGTGAGATTTTAACTCCCCAGAGGGGTCTGCGTTAAGTGGTTGGTAATTTTTCTTGTCACTCAGAAGTCGTCGCATTCATTATCGTAGTCCACTGTGTTCTGTATTACAATGCCACCACCTTTATCAGCAGGTTTGATTGTAATTGTAGAATTTGCCTTGAGATTGTCAAGGGCCTTGTACTCAAGGGCACTTAGGTTTTTGAATTGTTTTGGTTCGTCCAGATTCTCGATTTCCAGATAAACTACCTGTTCAAAGGCTGTAATCTCAGCTGGTATTGTATGAGGTGGTGGTGTAAAGGTTGATTTGTTCCTGAAACCAGTGTCTCCCTGGCTAGTGTCTAGAGCGGTCCCTTCTTTTCCTTCCAAAAAGGCTTTCAATTTCAATTTCCTAAAGAAATTGGCAAGCTCGCAATGTTGACGAAATTTGTCGAGACGTGCAGTGGGTACAAAACCCAGGCCTTTTTCAAGGACTTGTGTCTCAAGGGGGGACAAAGACACTGGAGAGATTAACAACTAGACTCCCTGGGCACTCGTGCTCGCTTGTTGTGATTTGCTGCAAGTGTTGTTGCCCACTGGGTCTTGTTCCCATCGGACTTGGTTTTGTCCTCTCCTTTTCCCTCTTCCTCTCCTGCCCCTCTCTAAAAATAGGCAGTCGGTAGGAGTTGGGTTGATAGTGGGGTGTATGCATGTATCCGGGGTTCCAGCCCATCAGAGGGACCTTGGGATATTGGAAGTCCATGGGATATATCCCTCCTCCTGGGATCGGGTAAGGATGCCACATAGGTGGGGGGAATAAAGGTCTGGCTGTGCCTCTCGCTCCCCCTCTTTGCCGTTGTCTGAGGCTACCATTGCTGGAGCCACTGGACGTAGATGAGTTATCATCAGAGAAATCTGAGTTTGGGTTATTCCTAGCTGGAGGAATGTATGTCGGGTCTGCGTATGGATAGCTTTTTTCAAAAGAAAACTTTTTAAGATCTTTCTGGAACTTCGTTATTTGGCCTGTGTCAGGCCATCTTTATACTCATTAATGTCTTTGTTTATTTCATCTAGTTTCTTTTTGGATCCAGTCAAAGTTGTTTTGAAATGACTTTCAGTCTGTTGAATCTCTACCATCAGTGTTTCTGACAGTCTCACTGCTGTTTTAATTATTAAGACCAGCCAGTCACGTGTGCAGTGCCAGGCGATCATTGCCCATTCTCGCCTGAAAGTTGCATCTTCTAGGAAGGTCCGTGGGGCATTAGTTACTAGAAGGCCTTTTGGCGCGGTGTTGGTGCACAAATATTCCGTCAGAATGGTTCCATGTAAACTTGTTCTTATCCTATTTCTCTTCTGCTCAGAAAGTTTATCCCATTCACTGGTATGAGTGATGGCCTGTGAGATAGCAGGATCTGTAAAAAGGGAGGGACGTGCCAAGATAGCGTCCACCTCAGAGTCTGAGTAAGTGAGACCCAGATTGTCCATGGTAGCATAGGGTAAGCCACCTGGTTTAGATAGGTAAGGAATCTGTGAGGGTAAACCTTCAGCAGAGGGGAGATAAAGACTCTCACAGCTGTGCGCTGCTAAATATGTTAAGAACAACAAATTTGCTATTCTGATTTTACATTTTTTAAATCGATATATTTCCATACCTATTACTACTTTAATGCAGTGGTAATAGATAGGGACCTGCTACTTACCAATATCTAAGGCCCTAACACTGAACACAGCCTAAGTGTAGTAAAACCAATATGGCTACCTTTTTATTCTCTAAAAACAGCCATTGACCAATTATACACTGGCTCGTCATTGCCATGTACTACGGTATTCTGCAAAGTTATAATGGTATACCATGGCCCAAACTATAACCAAGGCCTAGCTGTATTATTTGATTGTGGTACCCTTGCGTCACTCATGGTGTAGCATGGGCGGTGCACCATTTAAGTCAGATTTACAAAGGAACACAAGGCCACCATTGTTAGAAATGGGGATCTCTAGTTGGCAGTGGCTGGCGCCAATGTCCAAATAGGGACCCTTCTTTCTAAGTCAGAGTAAGGGGGCTACACCCTTTGATAACCCCTGCTTAACCCTGTGGTAACGTAGCACGAGCAGACAGGCCTATCTCAGAGGCAGTGTGTGAAGCATTTATGACCATTCACAATAACGCAGTGAAGACACTAGAAAGGGACACCACACAAGTAGTTACAAAAAAAAGTATCTTTATATAGACTTAAAGCACGGCTCAAAAGCGATCAAGAAGTCGCAATGCACGTAAATATGGATTCACTTAAAAAGCAATAAAAGCAATCAAAAGCGTGTGAAACGAACTTAGTTCGAGGCCGTGGTCTACGCGACCCGGGATGCACAATGTACCTGAAGTTTAAAGGAGGCATGCCACACAGCTTTGTGAGGAAGCCGCGATGATGACCGGCGGACTCGCCGCGGCCCCAGCTGCGGCGGTCCGCAGCGTGCGCTCACGATGATCCTGAGACGGTGATTAAAGGCGGGCACTCAGCGGCAACAGCTCCTCAGCTGCGGCGGCCCACAATAGCGATAACGATGATTCTTGTAGCAAAGGCAAATGCGGGCTCTCAGCGGCAACAGCTCCTCGCCTGCAGTGGCCCACAATAGCGATAGCGATGATTCTTGTAGCACAGGCAAAGGCGGGCTCTCAGCGGCAACAGCTCCTCCGCTGCAGCGGCCCACAATAGCGATAACGATGACTCTTGTAGCAAAGGCAAATGCGGGCTCTCAGCGGCAACAGCTCCTCAGCTGCAGCGGCCCAGAATAGCGATAACGATGATTCTTGTAGCACAAGCAAATTCGGGCTGTCAGCGGCAACAGCTCCTCAGCTGCAGCGGGGACACAATAGCGATGATCCTTGTAGCACAGGCAAATGCGGGCTCTCAGCGCAACAGCTCCTCAGCTGCAGCGGCCCACAATAGTGATAGTGATGATTCTCGACCCGCGTTCCCCGCAGTAGGTCCAGAGGCTCTGGAATTCTCTACAGAAGCCTCACCTGCGAGAAGAATCCCCCTCAATAGGAATTCAGAAGGCTGATGGGTGAAGTCTAAAGTCGCTGAGACTTCGGCAGGAGGCAAGCTCAAATCAGGCCCTTGGGTAGTTGCTTCAACAAGATAGATAGAAGTTTCAAAGTCCTTTCCCTCTAGTTACACGGACAGAGGTTTGTCTAGACATCCAGCAGTAACACACCCTGTATGGGTTTTAACACAGATATTTATACCCCAAAAGTCTTTGTTATCAAAAGTCAAAAGTCACTGAACCCTCCCAGAACCAGTTTGGTGTGGTTCTGGAGCACTTTGTTTATAAGGCTGCATCCTGCCTTTCATGAAGAGGGGGTCTGCCATCAGACACACCGTGGGAGGTGGAGCCATCATTCACCTTGCCAGGAACAGCCCTGCTCAGATCAAAGGGTCACCCCTCCCCATACTCCAACTCCAGGTCTGGCTCAGCCTGCCCTGTCCCTCCGAAACCAGACAACCAATACACATAAAAGCAGAGCACACTGGAAGACTTAGGCAAGAAAATACCCGCACGCCAAAAGTGGCACTCCCAAACACAGAATTTAAAATTAATCCCCACCAAAAGACGCACTCTAATATTCTAAGCTCAGGCATACCAAATTCGACTCTCCAAACATGTTCCCTGGGTCAGCTAGGGTTATAGGGAATGCCAATTCATACAGTCATTTTACAATAGGGAGCATTTGTGCTGTGGCACTGAATGGCAGTGGCACAGCGCCCAGAGCATCTAACACCAGCAAACACAGAGGAGACAAAAAGTGAAAGATGGCAGGGAGACCCATGCCAATGGTGCCAGGTGTAACAACCATGCATGGCCCTGCCTTGATTTGTAAATCTGGAGAAGAGCAAGGCAGCGCAATTCACTGTTTTGTGTTACTCTGCATGCCATAATGTATACTGTTTCTAAATTTCACATACATCCGTATGCCACGCCACTGTAGTCACTCCACTATACACTATTCCACTCTATGCCACTCCACTCTGTGCTATTACTCTGTACGCAACACCACTCTATGCTATTACCCTGTACACAACTCCACTATACACTATTCCACTTTGCGCCATTCTGCTGTACGGCACGCAGCTCTACTCTATTCTACTGTACAACACTCCACTGTATGCTATTCCACTGTTCGCCACTCCAATGTATGTCACTCCACTGTATGCTACTGCTCTCTACCCCACACCACTGTATTGCACTTCAGTCTATATCACTCCATTATAGGCCGCTCCGCTGTATGCCACTCCACTATACACTTTACGCCACTCCACTGTACAGCACTCCATCTACGACACTCCACTCTATGCTTTTAGACTGTACACAACTCCACTCTACGCCAGTCCACTCTACGCTATTGCACTGTATGCATCTCTACTTTCTCCTCTTCAGTGTACTCTATTCCACTGTATGCCACTCCGCTATATGCTACTCCAGTATATGCTATTCCACTACGCCATTACACTGTATGTTACTCCACTCTGTGCTGTTTAACTGTATGCCACTCCACTGTATACAACTCCACTCCAGACCACTCTACTGTATGCCACTCCATTCTACCCCTCTCCATTCTGCACTATTCTATTGGACTTCTCTCCACTGTATGCCACTCCACTGTATACAACTCCACTCCAGACCACTCTACTGTATGCCACTCCATTCTACCCCTCTCCATTCTGCACTATTCTATTGGACTTCTCTCCACTGTACGCCACTCCTGTATGCTATTACTCTACCCAATTCCAGTGTATGCCACTTCAATCTACACCACTTCACTGTACACCACACCACTACACACTATTTCAGTCTACGCCACTCTACTGTACACTACTCTATGCTATTCCACTGCATGCCACTCCACTATACGCTACTACACTCTATGCCACTCCAGTGTTTACCACCCCACTCCATTTTATGCTAGTTCATTGGAGGCCACTCCACTATAGTCTATTTCACTCTTTGCAACTCTATTCTATTCTGTGCCAATCTACGCTATTCTACTCTGCCACTCCACTGCATTCCACTCTATGCTAACCACTTTACGCCACTCCATTCTATGCTACTGCACTGTACGCAACTTCAATCTTTGCCCCTGTGCTGAATGGTATTCAACTCTATCCCACTCCACTGTACTCTATTACACTCAATCCCACAATACACCATTCCAGTCTAAACAACTACAGTGTACTCCACTCCACCGTACGCTACTACACTACACGCTATTCCACTGTACTCCACTCCAGTCTACACTACTCCACCCTAGTCCCTTCCACTGTACACTACTCCACACTACGCCACTCCAGTGTACTCTCCTCCACGCTATACCACTCTACTAGACTCTACTCTATCACCATACACTTCACTGTCCAAATTTGCACTCAATCTACTCCACTCTTTGACAGTTTCCAACACTGTACTGCACTCCATGTACTGTATGAGACTGTACGACACTCCCGTTTATAAGTTTCCTCAACTCTACCCTACTCCACTTTATGCCACTCCACTGCTATTCCACCCTCTCTCTGCCACTTCGCTCTTCTACACTCCACTGTACAGTATTCCACCGTATGCTACTCCATTTTTATAATCCACTCTGTCACTACAGTGTATTCCACTCCACTCTATGCTGCTCCATTGTAGGACACTGTCCTTTATTCTATATGACTCCACTCTATAAAAGTCTGCCACGCTTCATAACACACTACAACATTCTTCTCCACTATATTCCTGTACGCTCCGCTGCCAAACGCTATATTCCACTCTCTGCTCGTACACTGCAATGTACAACCCTCTATTTCATTGTACGACTCAGCACTTCACTCTACGGTACCCCACTCATAACAGTTTACTACCTACGCCAATACACTCCACTCCATGCCACTCTACGACATACCATTATACACTATTGTACTTTTCTCCACACTAACACCAATCCAGTTAACTGTACTCCACAGTACAGGACTTTACCTCACTCTATGCTACTATAAAGCAATCCTCTCTACGCAGCTCAACTGTTTCACACACTACTTTACTCTATGCAACTCCACTCTACAACACTCTACTACAGTATGTTCCACTCTCCAACACATTACTCCCGTCTGTACCCCTTGACTCCACTATGCAACACTGTAGTAAACTGTATGCTACTGTAAAACACTCGGATACTTTAGTCCACTATACTACACTGTACCAAACTCTATGTATGCCACTGCACCCCACTTTATTCCACTCTACGCCACTAAATGCCATTGTACTCTAGAACACTGTATGCCAATCTACTGTACGACACTCTACAACACTGTACTGCACACCTCTCCACTCCACAAAAATCAGCTAGGCTGTATACACCTCTCCCATAGTCTACATCACTTACCAATACCTTACAACGCCCCACTGCATACTACTGTACAACACAGTACTGCAATATGACACTTTACTCCACTGTAAGCTACACCACTCCAGTGCACTCTACACCAGCATAGTCTGCGACACGCCACTCCATTACACTTTACTCCACTGTACACTACCCAACTCGAGTGTGCTCCACCCACTATACTCAATTCTACTACACTTTATACCACTCTACGGCACTGTACTATACTCTGCTGCACTGTCCGACACTCTACTCCACTGTATGTAATTCACTCTACAACACTGTACTACACTCTGACACTCTCCACTCTGGGCCACTGTACTGCAGTGTATGACACTCAGCGACACTCCATTAAACCTCTCTGTACTGTACACCGCTCCACTGGATGACAAGGTAATCCACTCTACGACACTCGCCTCCAATGTACTCTACAATGCTCCACTTAACGATACTCCACTCTGACACTATACCCTACTCCACTTTAAAACACTCTACTCCAGTCACAGTCTACGGCACCCTGCTATACTTCTTGACACTCCATTCCACTTTACAACTCCCTGCTCCAGTCTACGGTACTTGACTCCACTATATGAGACACCAGGTCACTACACTATTTAACACTTTACTGCCCTGTACAATACACTACTACGCTCTGCTCTACTATACTCGATTCCACTCCATAATACTCCAGTCTATGACAATAGACTTTACAACACTCTCCTCCACTGTACTGTACAACTCTCCAATTGCGACACTGGACTCTAAGGGCCAGATGTATCAGAGGGTTTTACCCATTCTCTGTCTATGGAAAAATGTGTTCATACATATGGCCCTAAGATTTGAAATAAATTGTTATTAAAAATGTTTAAATAAAATTGAAATTCAATGAAAGGTTAAAGCTCAGTGTTAGGAAAACGTATTTTCGCTATGCAACCCAAGTGTAAACTACACAAACGTAAACATAGTTATAGTTATAACTTTCATTAACAATTTATCCACCACCTTCAAATTATTATAAGTAGTGGATCTTAGTACACACTTTTCAGCTCGCTAATCATATGTGTTGCAATTTACCTCTTCCCATGTTCTGTTGGTACTCTCCTTTTCCCCCTCCTCCCCTCCTCATAGAACGTTCCGAAAGAGCTCCGTTAGAATGTAGAGATCTAAGACTTGAGGAGACTGGGTGAATGGAATAAAGAAGCAAGTTCCTACCTGCACTGCGTCTTCTTTCTTTTGATTGGAATTACAACACTGGCGACGATCCGGTGTAGGGGGCAGCCATTCACCTCCCCTTTCTCTGCTTTCTCCTCTTTGGGAGTCTCAAGCTCCTTGACATCCTCCAGCACTCCTGTGTGCTCGTTTGGGTGACCTGCCGGTGGAGGCTTGTGCTGTCCTTGTCATCCTGTGTCATTCTCTCTGCTGGGAGCATCTTTGCACTTTTGGATTCTCCTTTTGAGATTTGTCCACCTGCCTGCTGAAGTTCCATCCTTCTCACTTCTGTGTGTGGAGAATCTCGTGTTCACTTGCTGTGGCGCTGTGCTGGGAGTGCCGCCAATTCCTTTGTGGTCCACTTTCTTCTGGCTGCTTCTGTGTCTCCCGGGCGTTGGTTCTCGTACGCTTCTGGAGACCCAGGTGATTTCGTTCTGGGGCATTCCTTCCTCCTCTCTTGACTTCGGTGTGCGCCTGGAGCTGGGTGTTCTGCCTCACGCCGCACAGTTTCTCCTGATCAGATGCTGCTGGCTGCCACTCAAAGTACAGTGTGGCGTCTTCATTTTTCGCTGTTGTTGCTGTGTTTCGCCAGAGGCTGTTCCTGATTCCTGCCTGGCCTGTTTCCTCGTGGATTAGCTGGGAGGTTGTTGGTGCCACCTCTCCGCCAGTTTCCCTGGAGACGTGTCCCTGCAGCACCTCCCTCGGCCGGCTCTCCACAAGTTCCTGCCACAAGACGCTCCCGGCGCCCCAGCCACCTCACAGCCGAGTCTTCTCGGCAGTTCCTGTCAGTTGACACCCGGTGCCCCAGCCACCTCACAGCCTGGTTCCAGCGCTATTCAGCTCCAGGAACGAGTCAGTAAGACCCTCTTTATTTACATGTGCTGCAGTTTTCTTCCTCAAAACTTTGGAATCAATTTTGACTGTCTATACATCTGCTGTTGGTGCGTTTCTTCGGTGATACGCACACCCGGTGCCCCAGCCACCTCACAACCGAGTTCCAGCGCTATTCAGCTCCAGCAACGAGCCAGTAAGACTTTCTTCATTTACATGTGCTGCACTTTATTCCTAACATTTTGGAATCAATTTTCACTGACTGTACATCTGTGTTGGTGCGTTTCTTCGGTGATACGCACCACTTCCTTCTACAAATTAACTCATCCACTTTTGCATTTATTCATCCACTTTTTTCAGCTTAATCTGTTCACTGCTCAAACTGTGTGGTGCGTTCTTCGGCCATACGCACACCTCATTTGCAGAAACTTTGCACATGTTGTTCACTCACCTGATGTGTGCCTTGTGTGTTGTATGGTGAAACGCACACCTTCTCTTCAGAAATTGTTGTCTCTTTATTCAACCAAAGAGTGATTACGGCGCCATTTTAATTTTTTTTTTTTTTTAGTGTACCTTTATTAACATTAACCAATATTGCTTCCTGTTCTCTGTGATTTAGAAATTCCATTATATTTGACCCCTCTTTTCAGTCTATTATTATTTTATCAATGGGTACTCCAGGCATAAATCAACCTCCGTCTTTCCTAAATGATTGCGGTGATCCTGAAATTCATTGGAAAGACTGGGTAAAATTATTTGAATCTTACCTCATCGCCATGGGGGGGGGTGAGAAATTTTCAGCGTTGTGTAAGCAGCACATACTATTACATAATTTAGGTGTTCATGGGCGTAAAGTGTTTGAAACTCTTTCTGAACCAGAGTTAGAAGATGATGATGACTCTGATGCGTATGATATTACTTTAATGAAATTAGAAGCACATTTTGGAGATAAAGTGAATGTGGTCTTTTTTTTAACGCCATAAGTTCTTTAGCAGAATCCAAGGGAAGAACGAGTCAATTAACAACTATATAGCAGCTCCCAGAGGTCTAACTCAATTCTGTGAATTCGGAGCTCTAAATGATTCCCTTATAAGGGACCAATTAGTTAGATGCACGAACAACACAAGAGTTCAAGAGAAGTTGCTTGCGAAAAACCCTTCCTTGAGAGAAGCAGTTGCAATTGCGCACAATCCATAGAACATACTGCCAAATGTATAAGAGAAATGAAATCAAAAGATGAAGTTGTTGCGACTGTTCAAACAGAAACTTCAAATAGTGACGTTCTTAAAATAAAAAACAAAGAAGTTACAAAAGAAACTTCTTCTGCAAGACCAACTAGAGATGGTCAAAGTCTTAAATGTTTTAGATGCGGCAGCAGCAATCATTTAGCTAACAGTCCTTTCTGCTCCGCACGTGGGGTCACTTGTAAAAAATGTAACGAGAGGTCACCTAGCTAGAGTGTGTAGAGAAGGAGAACATAATACTTCTGTAAAAATGGTTAATAAGGATAATGAACCTCCAGCAAAATGTGTTTTTCAATTAAAAGATAATGATGAGTCTTCCAAACCTAACTATCCTAAATGCACTGTATATATTGACTACAAGCCTGTGGAAATGTTTGCAGACTTCTGTTCCCCATTCACGCTCATCAATATCACAGACTTCAAGAATGCTATGAGAAGTGTTAATATAGAACTTAATTCTCCTGATATTTCACCGGAAGGGTATACCAAGGACCTCATTCCTCTCGTAGGTATGGTCACAGCCCTCATTGTTTTCAAAGGGAGATCTACAGTAGGAAAAGTGTATATTGTTGAGAGTGGAGCTAATCTTCTTGGATGGCAACAGCAGAAAGAGCTGGGGTTTATTTTGGACCCCAACAATAAGGACCAAGTCATTTTACTGGACAATTCTGATAGCAACATGTCTTTATGTCGAGACTTTCCTGATTTATTTGCAGACAAATTAGGAAAATTGAAACATTTCCAACATAAGATTAAGGTCAGGCAAGGAGCTAAACCCGCCCAGTACCCTTATTGTTGAGAGAGACCCTTAAAGCTGAATTAGATAAGTTGTGCGAGTTAGGAGTCATTCAACCAATTGATTCCTCAGAGTGGCTTGCGCCATTAGTCTTAGTGTCCAGAGCCAATGGTCAAGGTATTCGTCTCTCTGTGGACCTGCGCAGCCTTAATGAAAATATATGGGTGGAGAGGTTCCCCTTACCCAATAAAAATGAAATGTTAAGTACCATGGGCAGAGCTAAATTCTTTTCAGTTATCGATCTCTCAATGGCCTACCATCAGGTAGAATTGCACCCGGAGTCCAGGCCCTTGACAGCATTCACTTCGCCTTTGGGGGTATACATGTTCATCAGAATGCCTTTCGGTCTGGCCTCCGCGGCAGCAATTTTCCAGAAAATGATGCAACAAATCCTGGGAAGCACAGAGAATACTTTATATTTCCAGGACGACATAGTAATGTATGGATCGTCCATGGAAGAACATGATAAGGTCCTTGTAGCCGTGTGGGTAAGTACGAGGGTTGTGAGGGAACAAAACACAGAAGGACTGGGGTAAACACCTTTTATTATATACAAAGTGTGATAGTCACTGGTTCTTATATAATAATGACAGGCGAGAGTTTGGCCAGGTCCTCTGAAGGATAACAAGAAGGGGTGAACTTGTCCTCTCCTTGGGTATACAGCCGGGCTACGTGGGGTCTTTCTGGTTCTCCTCTCTGTTTCCACCTCTCAGGCCACCTCATCGGGGAAGGGAAGGGAGAAGAAGAAAAAAAAAGAAAAAAAAAAAATGGGTCAATGTTTTGCCCTTTTTCTCTCACCAAGGGCCAGTGTACCCTATTCCCCAAGACCTCCCCACAACCCCCACCCGAATAATCCCCGTAGAGGTACTCGCCTCAGGCCACGGCCCCTCCCTAGGGTCGTGGCTTCAGGACCCGGGGCATCTTCTCCCTTCGCTGGCCCACCGGGTATGCGCGCTGTAAGCAATGTCCGGGCGGCGTCTCACTGTGCTGGTCCTTTCGTGCTTTTTTCGCCTTTCTCCTTGGTCTGCTCTGGACGCGTCCCTTGCTCCTCTCTCCCGTCGATGTTTCCCGCCGCCTTCCTCTGTTCTCCTCCTGACTCTCGCTCCTCTTCATCCACGTTCCCACTTGCCGCCTCGTTCCACTCCGTTTTCTCCTCTCGTTGCTCCTCGCTCTCCCTGCCTTCGTGCGCCCCTCCTCCGTTTCCCTGGACCTGTTAGCAGTTTCCTTCCGGATACGTCATCGACTCCTCCCCTCCGGCTCGTTCTACCACTAGACCGCCTCTCAGTTCTGGTGTAGTTGGTTTGTCTCTATCCTGCTCCCACTTCCGGTCCGCCGCATCCAGGCCCCCACTACAGTCCTTTACTCAGTCTGCAAAAAATTAACGGATGCGGGCTTAGCTGTAAAATTTGACAAGTGTAAGATCAGGGTAAACTCAGTTGATTACTTGGGGCATATCATCTCCCAAGAAGGCTTCAGGTCAAAGTACAGTCTAATTCATGATGCCCCATATCCTACCAATAAAGATTAATTAAGATCCTTCTTGGGTATTGCTGAATATATGGCAAAATATGTAAAAAACGTTGCTGAGTTGTGTGATGGATTGCGTGATCTCTTGAAAAAAGGTAAAGAATTCATTTGGGAGAAGAAACATGATTGACAGTCTTAAAAGACATATTCTGACGTCACCAGCTTTAGGAGCCTTTGATCACAAAAAGAAAACGCTTTTAACCACAGACTCGTCCAACAAATGGTTGGGGGCGGCACTTTCCCAAAAAATAAAAACGGTGAAACCATAATAGCGTTTGCCTCTCGGTCCCTTAGTCTCGCAGGACGCAATTATTCCGTCATTGAGAGGGAGGCGTTAGCGTGCTTCTGGGCAGTTAACCATTTTAAGTTCTTTTTGTCGGGCACCAAATTTGGTATTCACACAGACCACATACCTTTGACTTTCATCGGTCTCACTTTCAAAATCACTTGCTTGCGTCTATGACATAGACCATACCTATCGATGTGCTATCAATTGTATAACTATACTTCCATTCTATTTTTGTATGTCACACTATTCTTGAAATACGTAATGACTATGCTTAGCGACCGATGAAGCGCCAGTACCTCGACTCGCACTAAGTCACTGATTCACCATTTTGGCGCCACGCACCGATTTACTCGCCCATATTAAGTCTTAACTAATGCTAACTTTCCTCTTTTTTTTTCTCGTGCCTGACCGGGCCACCTTGATGCGCATCCATACTGTAATTATACTTTTATCTCTTATATTTGCATGGCAATTGACACTTTGCCCATGTTTAAACATATACCCGTAATGCTGAACTGTAAATATCCACAACTTTTCGAATGTTGATTTTTGTTTCTATACGTCACATGACCGCGTTATCTCATCACAACCTTTTGCACGCTCGATGACTGTATTTAATACTGTTGACTCCTTTTGACCACCCTGCTCCTATATGACATACTATTCTTATCCTCTTCTGTCTCTATATGATCTTCTGACTTCAAACAACGATGTATTTGTGATTATGTTCTCTTCGCAACCATGCTCCCTGACAACCGGAAATTGTTTTTTGTAATTTGTCTCGCATATGCGCACCACTCCTTGAATGTTTATACCTATTTTCTTTCTCTCCAATTTTTTTGATGCGTTTGTATTTCTAAATTTACTGTGCTAAAACTGTCGCAATTGTTACATTTACCTTCCTTGACATGGACTTATAAATATGTTGACTCCTTTCGCCCAATATATCCACTTTTCCTTTCCCACTCTCATTATCCAAATCACACCCCTATCCTTTTCTTATTAAACTTACTTTATTCTGCACAACTGCTCTACTACACCTCTACTCCCCCTCACCTATACATTTCCGCTGCAACTCATACCACAAACTTGACTTAATTAAACCTTGTCAATCCCTCGTTCCCCAACTCTGACCCGTTTCTCACTTTCTTCTCACTCCCTCTTCTCCCTCTTCCCTTACTTATTCCCTCTTACGCTTCGCTTCTACACTTACCACCCACTACTATGCACATGATTTACACATGACTAACCATACCCTGTCTTAATCAACCCTTGATGTTACTTTGTCTATGTACAGCCCTGAGGAAGCCCCAGGCCTGATGGCCAATTAGAGGGTGAAACACGTGTTGGCTGTGCCATCCTTTCTTCTTTTTCAGCTACTAATAAAAAATATAAATATCTTATCTTCATCATCTGATCCATTTGTATCAATCTGATATTTTATCCTAATCAACGGAAATTTATACTCTAGCCCAGATACCCCCGCAAAAAACTTACTTCAACTTAGGGGGATAGGGGCCCCTCCCCCTGTTTCTGGGCAAGAACTAGTATAAGAAGGATATATGCTTATTAAATGACGAGTAAGGGATGAGGATTTTTTTTCCCCTCACCTACGATGTTGTAGAACATGTCATGAGTGATGTCATATGTAAGGTCATAAGCAGTGCATGGCATGGTTGCAGGTAATTGCAGAATTTGTTTTTTCTTCTTTTTTTTTCTTTTTTGTTCAAAACGTTAATGTTGTCTGTTGAGAAATACACCAAACTATACCTTTAGTTTAACCTATGGTTTGTTAAGTGAATTACTAATTGTTTGTTTTTTTAAAACAATAATAGATCTTTTAATCACACCTAACTATAGGGTTACTTTAACCATTGGGTTTTACAGAGAATTTCTAGTTTTTTTTTTTTTTTAAAGTAAATTAATAATTTGTTGCGTGTATCTATAGTAGAATAACTGAATAATATATTTTGTGTGTTGACTTTATTTTGAAAGGGAATAGTATTTTTATTGGAATATAATGAGGGACTGGCCTCTCCTTTTAGACCTCTCTCTCAGAGAACAGGTCTGTGTAGTACGATGCAGGGTGGGACTGGCCTTTCTTTTCAGACCCTTCTCTCAGATGACCGGTGTGCAAAGTAGGGTGTGTGGAGGGACTGGCCTCTGCGCTGTGACCCCTCTCTTGAATGACAGGTGTGCATAGTAGTGTGGGGAGGGACTGACCTGTCTGCTGAAACATCTCTCCAGGATGACGAGTGTGCATAGTATGGTGTGGAGAAAGACTAGCCTCTCCGTTAACACCTCTGTCTGGGCTAATGTCTGTGCATAGCAGGGTGTGGGCAGGGACTGGACTTTTCTTTCAGACCCCTCTCTCAGATGATGAGAGTACGTAGTTGGATGTGGGAAGTGACTGGTCTCTCCTTTTAGACCTCTGTCTCAGAAGAAGGGTGTGCATAGTAGGGTGTGTGGAGGGATTGATGTTTCTATTGAGACCTCTCTATGTAACGATGGGTGTGCATAGTAGGGTTCGGGGTAGGACTAGCCTGTCTGCTGAGACCTCTCTCCTGGATGATGGGTCTGTGTAGTATGGTGTTGAGAGAAACTGGTCTCACCGCTCACACCTATGTCTTGACTAATGGCTGTGCATAGTAGGGTGTGGGCAGGTGCTGGCCTTTCCTTTCAGTCTCCTTTCTCAGATGACAGGTGTGCGTAGTTTGGTGTGGGGAGGGACTCGCCTCTGCTTTCAGACCTCTCTCTCTCAGAAGATGGGTGTGCATAGTAGCGTGTTGGGAGAGAGTGACCTCGCCTTTCAGACATCTCTGACAGCTGTGCGTAGTAGGGTGTGTGGAGGGACTGACCTCCCTGCTGAGACCTCCTCTGTAGTGACCAGTGAACATAGTAGGATAGGTGGAGGGGACTAGCCTGCCGCTGTGACCTCACTCGGATGACGGGTGTGCATATTTTGGTGTGAAGAGAGACTAGCCTCTCCACTGACACCTCTATCTGGGCTAATGGTTGTGCATAGTGAGGTGTGGGTAGGGACTGGCCTCCCCTCTCGAGATCTTTCTCTTGGATAACAGGTGTGCGTAGTAGTGCGTATGGATGGACTGGCCTCTCCACTGAGACCCCTATCTTGGATGACTTGTGTGCATTGTAGAGTTTGAGAAGGGAATGTCCTCTCCTTTCAGTCTTCTCTCCTGGATAACAGGTAAGCGTGGAAGGGTATATGAAGGGTCTGGCTTCTCCGCTGACCCATGTCTGGAATGACAGCTGTGCATAGTAGGGTGTGGGGAGGGACTGGCCTGTCTGCTCAGATCTCTCTCTTGCATGATGGGGGGTAGGATGTAGGGATGGACTTGCCTCTTCTTGAAGACCCTTCTCTTGGATGATGGGTGCGCATTGTAGGGTGTGGGAAGAGCCTTTACTATAGTAGTGGTAGACTAGACTCTAATAAACACCATCTCCACTAAGACTCCTTCCTACAGTAATAAGTGTGCATACTCGAATGTAATCCAAGATGACCTACACCTTCCTATTTTTCATGATCCCGCGAGAGTCCCGCCACATCATAATTATTTTTTTTTAAACTATAAACCTTCCACTTATCACACTACTTAGGCCTTTCACACTCTCCTTTCAATAACCAGGGCCACAATATGCATTTATACTAGCAGACTATATTGAGAACTCGCCTACTCCTTTTTACTATTCGCGATAGCGTGAGAGTCCCGTGAGATCATAAATGTTTTTTAAAACAATATACATTTATTTTCATCACAGCAGTTATGCCTCAGGAACCTCCCATCCAAATCGAGGGGGACAGGATTCCCTCCTGCTGCTCCCTTATACAGCTTTTTTACTTCATTTTCCACAACACCTGCAGTTTTTCCTAGTAAACAGTAGTGGCGGCCATTTAATTTTGAAAACTCTTAACAGCCATCCAATCGGAGCATTCACGAGACTTGATACTCCTGTGAGAGCGTGAAGGTTCATGGGAAAAACGGGCCGCTCAAATAATCCTAGGGCTCCATTTTTGCATTTGCGCTCTCGCAGGATGCTCGCAAGATTCTGTGAGCCCAACCATCCAAATATCTATAAATATTTTTTACCCTTAATATCTCAAACTGCTGAACGGATTTACACCAAATCACAAAATCACAATCTATGGACCAACACCAGCTTTCTGCTGAATTTGGTGTAATTCCGTTCAGCAGTTTTTGCCGTAAATTTGTCTAAAGAAGTCTATGGAAAATGCATGGGAATATTGCATTTGGGAGCCCCATTTTTTTCAGTTCGAACGTGATGAAAGAGATTACGAACAGGGTCGTGTTCTCACTTTTGCAAAGAGATACGACTTACCTAGGAAGCAACTGCTGAGCAATAAAAACAAGGTCACAGCAGAACAAAGGGACACCTCAGAATCCGAGGTAACAGATGTGTAGATCTCAGTAGGGATGAAAGAGAACGAAGACCTATAGAAAGTGAGATCACTACCCCTTTTCACGAGGAATTCTGGATTATCAGAGAAACATGTGGCAGGGGTGGGAGAGGAAAACCACCAGAACAAAGGAGAAGAGCAAACGTCGGACAAGGAGAGGTGGCTGGAGCAAGCAACAGCAGCGCCTCACCACGAGTGACCCGGAGCAAACGGGGGACCAGACGATAAGCCCGCAAATGCTCACAATTGTTAATCTAACATCAAGAGTATTGAATGCAGCTGAAACGGAAGTGTTACAACTTGCATTGAGTTTCTGCCCATCGAAAAAATTGGAGTACACACAAACCAAGATTGACCTGTTCAAATTTTCAAGAAAAAATGAAACTGTTTAAATATTTTAAAGGCAAAAAACAGATAAATCATGGGAAAGGTAAGACCACAGACACCGATACGGATAGCCTTACGGCTGGTGACCTGGAAACATTGGCGGTTTTGGAAGATCTTCAAAATGAAGGTGATCCAAGAGAATTAATTCCGAGTAATGTGAGAACCAAGGACCAATCTGGGATAGTACAAGTGAATCCTGGCAGTCCTTTTAAACCAATATCTAGATTCGTTCCCCTGATGCCTATGGACTTCATTGATGTCTTCACAGAAGTAATGACCAAGGAACTGGTCAAACTACGAGGGATGAATAATCAAAAAAAGAAAAGTGGAAATATCACGGAGAAACAAAGGAGGGCGATCATGGATTTACAGGAAGACAAGACCATCGTCTGTAAACCATCAGACAAAGGTGGAAATATTGTGCTGATGACAATGGACTACTACAAAAATTAAGCCTTAAAACAGCTCAACGATGAGTCGAGTTATATAAAGGTAACACATAAGGAGTTTGAAAACAGTATCACATCTTATCGGATGCTCCTTAATAAATGGGACCATAAGGGCTTATTGTCAAAAGAGGAATGTGGTTTTCTGGAGTGCAAACATCCTTGGTTACCAACATTTTATCATCTTCCGAAGCTACATAAGGATGCCACGTGCCCTCCTGGTCGGCCTATAGTTTCATCCTTGGGAAGTTTGACAGAGCATATGTCCAGGTTTGTGGATTTTTTCTTGTTTGAATTCGTGAATCAATTGGTTTCCTATATCAAAGACACTAAAGATTTTTTTAAACCAGGTGGAGAACTTGACCTGGGAGGATGATCTTGTAATGATGACACTTGACATTTCAAGTCTATATACCAGCATTGATCACATGCAAGCAATTGAAGCAATTAAGTATTTTTTGGACAATCGTCCGATGAACTTGGCAGAACATAATAACATGCTGATTGACTTTGTAAAATTCTGCCTATGTAACAACATTTTTTTGTTTCAAGACCTTTTATTTAGACAGATATGCGGTACTGCGATGGGGAACTGCTTCGCCCCCAGTTACGCAAATGTATTCGTTGGCTGGTGGGAGAAACAGGTGGCCTGGGCAGAAATTGGACAGAAAAGGTTGTGAGTTGGACCTGATATATATACGATTGTTCATTGTTTTCAGAGGTACAGAACAACTAGCATGTGAATATCTGAGAGTGTTGAATAAGAATGATCTCAATCTCAAGTTCACAGGAGAAATAAGTAAGAAATCCGTGAACTTTTTGGATCTCACGGTGCTTCCCGCGGAGGGCAGACTTTGCACGTCTTTGCATAGAAAACCCACAGCGGATAATTCCGTGTTGCATGCAAGAAGTTGCCATCCGGGAAAAACTATAACAAGTATCCCGTATGGCGAACTTCTTAGAATAAAGAGGAACTGTACACGTGATTGCGACTATCAAGTTGCATCTAAAGAGAGTACAAGGATATTTGAGATACGGGGGTATCAGAAAGAAACCCTAGAGGAAGCAAATAGGAAAGTAAAGAAAAAACAAAGACTTGATTTGCTAAGTGATAAAACTCCTGATATCAGAAAGAAGAAGTAAATTAACAACTTTAGGATGATCACTGAATACTCAAATGATGCTCAGGATATCAGAGAGATATTCAGAAAGAATTGGCGCATTTTAAAATCAGACCCTATAATAGGGAAAGATCTACCAAAAGCACCACTCATGACATTTAGGAGAGCAAGAACACTGCGTGACAGTTTAGTTCAGAGTCATTGCAGTCAGGAGAATAGACCATCAGCTTTCGGTAGAATTGCAGGTTTTTATCCATGCCTCAAGTGTAGGGCGTGTAAAAACAGCAAGAAGGTTCTAAATTACACTGTGCCTGGCTTGGATCATCCAAGAAATATCAATAAGTTAATGAACTGCAATACATGCTATACGGTGTATTGTTTGATCTGTCCTTGTGGTTTACGCTATATAGGAAGAACTATACACCCCACCAAAGTGCGTATTCTAGAACATCAGAGAGCTATTAATAATAAAGATGTAACCTATCCGGTGGCACGGCACTTTGAGGCATTCCATCAGAGCAACAGGGATCTGTTGAAATTTTTCTGTATGGATCACGTACCATCAAATGTGAGAGGGGGTGATAGACAGCTTCAACTCAGAAGATTAGAGTCGAGGCATATTATCGACAATCAGACGAGGATGCCACTGGGCTTAAATAGCGGGAAGGAAATGGCTGTAAACCTGTAGTTAGGGATTCTGCTCATTATGCAACTAGGTATAGCAACTGGAAAGTTATAATATACATAGGAAACAATTTGTTTTGTGTAACATTAATCCATTCAGGGTTAGATATTTAGCAATAGCGCTTTACATGCATCTCTGAGAACAATAATATGTATTATGTTTAAGCCCATTCAGGGCTGGATATCACCATTTGGTGCAAAAACACCAAAAATGTAAATAGGAATGCAAGGAGAGAATTGCATGTTTAATAATGGCTGCCATTGAAGGACTGAAGTAGGTCCTATGTTTATGTTGCTTGGAATGTATTTGTTTACCTCAAGTCGGTGCCGAGCACAATTGAAAAAGGCGGTAGCCGAAACGCGTTTTGTCGTGTGTTTGTCCTAATAAAAACTAAGGACAACTGTTCCCGTGAGTGCTGGTATCTTTACGTTACCGTGAGCCTGGTTGTTATACGCGGTGTCCGTCACCGCTTTTGAAGCACCCGACCGCGAGTGAAGGGAAAAAGGCGGAAATCAGAGCGCGATATATATATATATATATATATATATATATATAGAGCTGGAAGAAGGCAGACACGCCGAAACACGTCCTTGTCAATAAATTTCAGAATTGTAAACCCAGTGAGTTTTTACGAACACGTGAGCCAAGTTATGTGAAATGGACCCACCACCATTTTTAAACCGCACCCGTCCAGAAGAGTGCAGCACGCGTCATTTGGTGGATTCGGAGCTGAGTATAAATCTACAGACGCTTTGCATCACCAGCGTGGCATTTAGGGTAATGGAGTTGATAAACTTGTCAATCATGCAGATTGGAGGGACTACGGAAATATGCCGTCCCCTGCTCTGTGAACCGCAGTGCCACATGGTTGGACGAGGGGTGTTCAGGAGGCATTCAAACAAAGTGAAAGGTAATCTTTTGAATTGTTTTGCAACAGAGGGAAAATCAGAGCGTGTCTCCGGCGGGATCGCTATTTTGTGTCATCCAGACTTGCAACTTTCTAAATGAAGTGCCTGAGTTCGTGTGGAACTTTCATACCATCTGGGACTGATAAAAGAACTGACCAATCTCTTCCCTCTGTTTGCGTTAATGGCCAATGGAAATTCATCCCTGCATTTAAAATTACCTCCACGTTGGTTTGTCTGCTTTGTGAAACAGGCTGGAAGAAGGCAGACACGCCGAAACGTGTCCTTGTTAATAAATTTCAAAATTGTAAACCCTGTGAGTGCAGTGTGTTTACGAACATGTGAGCCAAGGTGTGTGTGTGTGTGTGTGTGTGTGTGTGTGTGTGTGTGTGTGTATATAGATATATATAATTTGTTTTCCTTCTCTTTGTTGCACTCCACACACAGCGGTTGCCGCTTCAATATGAGGGTATTCTCACATACTTATTCGTGTCACAATCCTACACCAATTGTATGCCACGAAGGCCACTCACCGGAGTTCTTTTCATAGATTTTTTGCCAAAAAACAAAAACACTCGAGAGATGCGTTTCAGAACACAGCTTTTCTCAATGTCCATGTGTCCGAGGCCATTTTCACATTTATATACCTTGTGATTTCATTGGACAAATGAAGTTACAAAAGCATAAAAGACGGTCATCTCAAACAAACTATTTCCATTAAGCTAAACATACTGCGGCCATCTTACCATTTCTCGGCCCTCAAACATATCTGCATTCACATTAATTTACAATCATGATTGTTTTGAAAATTCACTTGCTGTAATCATAACCATATTCTATTTTTTGATCGTCTGCCCAATAAATTTCATTATTTTTCACAACTCATTCCTGTACCCTTTATACAGCATGTTCAGCACATTGCATCATTCTCAACCCATTCCTCGTAAGATGTCAAAATAATTCCTTGTATGGGCTCACCATCCAAATTTATAAATCCTTTCCGAAGCCTCAAAAGGGATGACATTGTTGGGGATACTGACACATTGGCGCAGAAAGGCCTAGGGAGCAAGCTGTGGCCCTGCTTTTTTTTTTTTTTTTTTTTTTTTTTTTTTTTTGTGTTCCACTGCCAAGTCCGCCTCATCTCCACAGAGACAGGTGCCGTCAAATTACATATTCATGAACAATGCTTGGACGTCACCTGAGAAGCCTGTGGATCTCATTAGCACGTAGCACCCCGCTGCCACCCACTGTGTTGCCTAAGCAGTCAATATTGTTCAGTCCAGAATAGATCACGTGTCTTGCGGCATCTTGGCCATTTAGGATGATGTGCTCTAAATTTGCAAGAAACTCTTCTAGAACCGTTGGCAAAACCTCACTGACGATATCCCACAAAGAATGTGAATATCTGCCTAGCAGGTAGCTAGAATTGACTGAGCAAATGGAATGCAACTTCTCATGACAAGAGTAGCGGGACGGGTAAGAATCTTGGTTCAACTTCTTACTTCTTTTTCTTGGGCTTACCTGACAACTTTGCTTGGGAGGAAGATCTGTTGCGAGAAGCCCTTGTGAGCGGGAAAGGGTCTGAACCCTCAACTTTGACCGGGAGTGTGACTCCTGCACCTTCTGCTGGTTTCCACTGACATAAGAGTTTGGATTTGCTGTTCCAGATTGCCTTGGTATTCATGAGGATATTGAAGTCACAGACCTTGGAAACATGCGGCAACCTTGGTCACCAGAGGCGGACCTTGTGGGGATCTGTTGCAGATATTTACATGGGAATAACCCTACAAGGTGTAAACACTGATGTTTTAGTAGGGAACATGCTCCCTTGCACACTGAAGCAACATTTGATGAAAATCTCGTCAGAGTTGAAGGAAAAATGTTAGGGCGCAGGCACCAGATCCTTGCCTAAAGACATGGAAAGAATGGAACTGACAGCAGGCTGGGCTGGTGCATATACGTGGTTCTGTCATCACTTACAGGGCGAGACAGAGCCGACGTGGAGCCGCATGTTGGTATGGGACCAATGCTGAGAAGAATCTCTGGAACCAGTCTGGCACCTGGGGTGTTCACAAGGTGAGTAATCTGTGGTTAGATGCATCCATCAGAATTTCCTCCTTGTGTCAAAAGCTAGGCATATAGACAGACCTATAAATCGGCCAAGCTACTGCACATAATCTTCAGGCAGTTACAGAGGGTTGTAGCTGACTCATCATAGCTGAAAACCTGAGACTGTAGCAAACCCTATGAATTGATGAGTTCAGAAATCAGGAATATAGATAAGCTTAAACAAGATGCACAATGCAAGCCATAGCACTTGGGCGAAAATACTAAAGTGAAGGTGCTTAACATTAAAAAAAAAACTGATGCACAGGTGTTCAGGCACAAAGAACACCTCTACCAGTTGGAGTACAGCAGCTCTCTGCAACACCCTTAGACAGGCAGTGTTATTTGCCTCCGGGGAACCAAGTTTCACTCTTCCTTCTAATTGCCTTGTTGTTAGAGAGCTGAGGTCCTGTTGCCAAAGTTGAACGTGGAGCATGAATACCCATTTAAACTTTTATTTGGATTTCTCTTTTTTTCCCTAATTTGAACGTTTCCCTGTAAACTTTTAACCATTTTGCATCTGTAGGATTACTCCAGCTAGAAGCATTTTTAAATTTAAAAGCTTTTACTATTATTGTAGTCAACAAAGTACACCAATTAACCCCCCTACATCCAGTGGCCAGTGGGGTAGCATTAAGTATACTCATAACATAAGAAAGTAAGATGGGTTGAAACAGGGTGAAAACAGTCAGGTGGAATACGAGAAAAAGGTGGGATGTGTATTGGCGATCTAGGCTAGGCTATACAATGGCTATTTTCAGTTTCTATTTTTGGACAATTCTGGTGGGGTTTTCTTCAGTGTTTTCAAGTGATTTCAAAACCTTAAAAAAACAGTGGTTATCAGTGGTTACACATTTTCGCGCCATTAAATACAACAGAAAGTGTTTTTCCGGTGTTTAGGGAACGTTTTGCATTTATTATTGCTTGCTTTCTGCACTGATAGTGCATGATATGTAGACAGTGTACGTACAGTGTAAATGAGGTCCAAATACATTTTTGCAAATCAAACTTATTGTAATACACCATACAATACTTCTTCAGTGAGTCTTTGGTCATGTGCGCTATTTTCCTTCCCATGTAAACATTTTTCTGTGAAAAGGCCCTCTCATCAGTGGCACTCGAGACAGGCAATGCCAAAACAGCCAGTACACAATTTGCTAACTCTGGCCACTAACATTACATGCCAATAGTGGTGCACTTGAAGATTACGATCCTCTGGGCAGGTTCGGGAACATTTGTGTTGAACTGGGTGCTTATGCCCTCAGTTATTGAAGCTGTCAAAAATTAAGCATCACTTTTGAAATTACGAAGAAAACTCCCCACAGTGAGATTTCGTTGACTTCAAATGCCATGGTTGATGAAGGGACACTTCTATGTATCACTGCGAGCCATTTCTCATACATTGTAAAATGAAAGTTCCTGAATTGCTTGTCAACATTGCTTTGCTTACCAAGAGGCAAGCACTCTGACATGGAACATGTTGCAGTGCCAGAGTCACTAATAATGTCGCCCAGCCTACTCTCAAGGAGATGTTTCACATCTACACTAATTATGCTGAACACTTGGCAGACATGGGTGTTTTCAGACTCTAGTTGTTTTATTATGTCCAGTACAGCAGTTATGTTTTCCTGTAAAAATCTAAGAATGCAGTAGAGTGTACTTATTGTTCACATCACTATCAATATGTGACAATAGATCCTCACATTTCTTGCCTTTGGCATCATCAATTCTGTTAATGGTTGCCACATGGATAATATGGCATTCACAGCCCTTTGGACTGAGAACCATCAGCTAAGTGGCACAGTTGAGATGACTCTTTCTTTGATGCCACACAAAGCGAGAAATATTTGCATTTTAGTTCCCGCACATAACAAAACGGTGCACCAGAATGGACTAAAAAGTCAAAAGCATTCTTCCTGAACTCTGAAGGTTGTAAAGATGCTTTCAGCATATCATCTAACAAGTGGCAAGGATCTCTTACAGGCAAGCACTTCAGCTCAGGTATCGATTTTGACAGGTCATCGCACAACTTTTTCATATACATAACTGAATCACTGCAAATACAAACAATATCACTCCAATCTTTGTTGAACTTGGAAATAACCTTTTTGCAACAGCATTCCAAATGACATTGCGTTGCATGTTTTCCAAAAGTCTGGTGTCATGTTTTCACCACTATCCGAGATGCTTGGTGATGGCACTCTTTTCACATATACTCGTCACTATACCCTGCATTGAATGTTTGAAACCTGAGGTGTTGGCAATTCACCTACTATCAATACTGACTCACTAGAAACTGGAGGCTGATGTATCAAGGGCTTTTACCCATTCTTTGTAGGTAAATGTGATCGCACATATTGGGTAAGATTCTTACGAAACCAGCTATTTCACCTATCAATGAAAGAATCAAACGTAGCCAAAATGTCAAATATGATTTGCATGTTTCCTGGTTCCCTACAGTTTATAAAATCATTAAATCAGACCTAAAACATGCTTCTAAACCTTGCATCTTTAGACCAAAGACTACAAAACTGAAAAAAGCAAAAGGAAGAAGAAATAGTATTTTAGTGACATCCCTAAACAACAAAGCTCAAGCAGAATAATGTTAGCCTAGTCTTTCTTGTTGCTAGCTTGTATAACAGTTACTTTGTATTGGTCCCTTCAGGAAGAAAAAATGACTTTCACACTCCTTTTCCTTTCTTTGAATGGCATTTAGTTTGTGGTTCTGCAGGTGTTTTTTCAGTGTTTATATGTTTACACTGGTGAGGGCTATTTTCCTTTTGGTGGGGTTTTATCAGTTATTATAGGTTTAAACCTAAAACCGGACAGCCTAGCTATACACCAGGCATATGAGAAGAGTAGTGGGGACTACGGAAGAAAGGCTGAGATCAGTCTCCATCTACCAGTTTAAGGTGGATTTATTGTCAGGGTGGGTCAAGCGGAGGACTCATAGATATATCGGGCATGTTAGTTCTCAAAATTCATCACATAGATATCGATTTCAGTGCCCCCCCATGTCTTATAAAGCAAGGGTAACATGTGCGTCGCCACTGCTGTTAACTTCTCCAATGCCAGCAGTTCCCATAATTTGTGGAGCTAATCTCAGTAGGTTGGGATCGCTTCGGAACCCCAGCAAGCAAGTAAAAGTTGTTTGGTTCCTCCCAGCGCCAGGGTGATGGCACGCCCCTTTGCAGATTTTGGTGGGTACATCAAGTGGTTCGGGAGTTCTAACAATACGTAGCTGGGAACCCTAGGTATATCTGTGTCATACATTTCGTTCACCGCAGCCAGCTTCTCCTGCCAGAAAGAACTTGTATTAAGAAGCACTTTTAAATGCTTTGTTTGTAAACTTTTTGTTTAACGGAAACTGTCTTATCCTGTTCTAAACACCTGACAGTTCTTGAAATGTTACCCTTCTTCTGATGCTTTGTATTATTTAAATTGCGCATGCTTGTTTTTTCCCGCTTGTTTGCCTAGTTCTGCTTTTGGCTGTAATGTTACTTAGTTTGCCATCTATCCTGCCGAGTGAGGTTAATAATCACAGTCTACAGTACTGGAGAAGATACGTTTTTAAATGGAAATATGTTGCTCATATGCTTTGTATCATCATGCTGGGTAGTGATTGTATCTGTATTTTTTCTCATCTTTTAAGAAAATGTCTCTAAAAGGTATAGACTGAATTACCGTGAAGCTCCTCCATTCAACTCTATTTTCAGATTCCTTTTTTAGGTCTCTACGCAGGGCGCATGTGCTTAGGAGGAGACCTATAGGAATTGATTCAGTTTTTGGCCCAAAAACGTGCACGCGTTGCATTGCTTTCAATGGCAACGCATGCACGTTTGGCGATTCCCTTGTGGGAGCAAGCTTTGAAATCATCTGTTTGTAATTAACAGATGGTTCCTCCTCGCTCCCGCAAGGGAAACAGGCGCAGGCCCCCTCCTCTCCCCCCTCCCCCTGCTGTCTCCTCCTCTCCTCGTCAAACTTTTAGTTTTTTTACTTTCAGTGCGAGGCGCGCGCGCTTGTTTTTCTGTTGGTATGTATGCATATGTCAAATTTATTAATGTCTTTTGGCGCATCTGCCCTACAGAAATAAATACTGCAGAATATAATCTTTAAAATGAATGTCACACATCCTTCACAAAATCGTTAGCGATAAGCGAAGGTTTCAGACCCTAATGAATACCTGAGGCTTCACATGAGAGAGTGTTGTTTGAGGCAAACTGCAAATTATGGAAGCCTCTCGCTTCTTGGGTTCTAATTTTAAAGGTTTTTGGCCATTTCTGTCCTTAAACACACCAGAAGTTGTCCAAAAGCAGCATTGCTGTGGCTCCCCGGCAGTGGGAGTCTTGTTGGTCAGTCTGCCGCGTGCGTTCCTCGTGGCTGGGAACGGCTCCGTTAGACTCCCTGCGTGGGGGCCTGTTTGTTTGTGGGTGAGCTGACCTTGCAGGCCCCCTCAATGCTCTTTTTTGTGCAGGCAACAATCCAGAATTTTAACACGCTCTGCACACATTCAACAGGCCTGCGTGGAAAATCGCACCGGGCCGGCATGGCGGTCAGTCGGGACGGAAGAGCAGAGGCCTAAAACCGGCTCAGTTAAATTGGCACCGCATCAGCCACCTAGACAAGAACCAGCAGCATGTCGGAAGGGCGCTGAAGCCAGGAACGGCCTGCCAGGGTCCTGAATTATTGTCAACAGAACAGTAGACCGTGGATGGGGATGCAGCAGCTGTCTGCAAGTCACACGTGTCAAACTAGCAAGGACTCAGAGGCCCTCGCACTACGTGGGAACTAAAGGGAACTGTGTTCCGCTGCTGCTGCTAAATAGTTACATTACCATTTGCAACCGTTTTTAAAGTTTGGATAGTTTCTTGTGTCAGTTATGCATATACCTTTTTATTTTATAATTTGGCTCCATGTTGTATTTGAAGTTAAATATTTCACTTGCCCTGTAGCTGGAGGGCATCAAAATTGTAATCCATGTTGACCATAATTAAATACATTTCAGGAGAATGAACTCTTCTGTGTTTCACCCACCCCACACTTGCCTAGCCCACACTCTTGAACTTCAACACGCTCCTGCCTCAGGTGTTCCCTCTCCCAGCATCCTCTGCACCTGGTCCTGGGGAGTTCTCCCAACGTTCCAGCGGGTTTGTTGATGCCCTCATAAACAAACATTTGCATAGCCAATAGGTCTCGCCTTTGTGACCTTATAAGTGTTAAGTCATGCAACAGTTAATGTTGTTGCACCAAGGATATTGTGCTGCATAGCTAAATACTTATAAGGTCCCAAAAGCGAGACCTATTGGCTATTTCAATGCTTGTTTTTATTGTGTTGCACTCCACAATTGATAATACAGGAGGACTACATGACTTAGAAATTTAAAATTGATTCTGGACCCCTTTCACTTTTTATTGCCATGACATGCTAGAAAATGGTTGCACGGAATGACAGGTTCTTGGTGTGCATTAATAGTCATCTTTTTGGTCATGACGGAGCAGAAAGTTAAATATTTATAGAGCACAAACCTAAGACTTGCTATTGCTAAATGTAATATTGTGACTGAAAAGCCATACAGAAGTTTGAAAAGCGAGGGCTACCTCCATGCTACGAGAGTTCTATGCAGAATTGTCTGATGAAAAGCAATATTCATATAATATACAATATTGAGTTGATTCTGTAAATTATGAAATGCACCTGGTCCAAATGGATGTCTATAATCGTGGACCCTGGAAGGGCATCATTAGAAGACAAAAATGTCTGAAGACAAAAACAGTGACACCTTCAGTTTCAGGGTACTGCCTCAAAGGGGCATAAAGACTTGTATGTCAACATACATTGCATACATACAACTGTAGTCAGTAAACACAATGTGCAGAATGATGTAATGCAGCCCCTCGAATGGTGAAGCAAGGTAGCTCTAAAGAAGAGAAGACCATTCTGAGGATCTGCTCCTCATTGAACGATGGGTAGTGTATGTTAGTGTTGAGATCGCCTCAAGTGAATGGTATGTGATATGTACTAAAGTTGAGATCGCTTAATGGTCTGCAGGCCAGAGATGACCAGCAAAATAAAAATAGATGATTGTTGGAACTCTTGGACATCACTGACCTGCAAGAATAATGTTTGTCAAAGCCAATAGTTCTCCCCTTTTGGCTTGATCAATGATTTTTATTGATGCAGTTCAACACTGGCAAAAAAATCAAGAACAGTTTTTTCTGATACTGAACCGCATCAGAAAAAAGCCTAAATGCAGTGACATGTGCATATGCATGCATCTGCATGCCTCTGAATGTATACACCATGAAAACTCTGGTGGCCTCATCATGTCATAGGCGTGCACATATGTCATGAGGCCGCAGCCATTTTGATGTTTTGCCATTGCATACTGATGCATGTGTACGCATATGTCAAAATGCAGCAGTCATTTTTTTCTTTTTTTTATGGTGTGAAGACGGCACAAAAGCTTCTATTTTTTCATTAAAATGAGCAGTCCTGGTGCTAAGTGCAGTTGCTAAGCCCTCCATAAAAAAAGAAAATTTGAAAAAAAAGAAGGCAAATGGTGAAGTGGTAAGAGGGATGATGGTGGGAAGACAGTGGAAGGAATAAGGAGCTTGGTGCGAGGGAAAGATGGAGATTTCTGGTTTTTTTATATTTTTGTTTTTAAAGCGGGACAGGTAAGGGCCCGGGAAGCAGTGGACGAACTTGAGGATGGGGACATGGACAACAGGAAAATAGTTCAAAGGTAGAGATTTGAGGAGTGGACCCAGCACACAGGGTAGAGAGCTAGAAAACAAATATATTCCGATGGAGTGCTGAAATCAAAATGTAGTTTTCTGATATAGAGCTATTGAAGGATAGAAGTAGTCTAATCAAATGGCTTTGCTACAAGGGATGGACAAACACAAGAAGAGGAAGGAAAGCTGTCAAATAAGAAACATGCATATGACATTGAGATGAATGCCAACAAGTTGTAAGTAACCATGTGACATAGAGCCCTTTTGTAAGTAACACCCCTCATCAGCCTGGCTAGCTTGAATCCAGTGGCAAAGTGAGCAAGAGACCCACGTCTGGGCATACCCTGCCAACTTAAGGTGAACAAAGCAAACACAAGGAGATGATGGACGGAGTGCTGAAACTTATCAGACACTCACCCCCAGTCACAGGTTTGGGTTGAATCCATCATCGTTCTTTAGCTCTCTTCGACACCCCAGTTCAGACACAGCTGTATGCAAATTAGTCTTGCCCTGTGCCTCATGGGAACAGTCCATCCTGAACTGCCAAGCCATGTCTTCCCTGGACCGGAAACAAGCATCCTGGGACCCGTTTCGGGGTAACGCCCCTCATCAGCCAGGCTAGCTTGAGTCCAGTGGCAAAGTGAGCAAGGGACCCACGTCTGGGCATGCCAAGTTAGGGCGAACAAAGCAAACACAAGGAAATGATGGACAGAGTGCTGAAACTTTTCAGACACTCACCCCCGTCACAGATCTGGGTTGAATCCATCACCGTTCTTTAGCTTACTTCTCCACCCTGTTAGATCTCCCACAATCTCTTAGGAGGAGACTTAAACATGATGATGGATGGTGTGGGAGATAGAACTACATCACCAATCATTAGACAAACATCCCATGCCAAACAAGGGTTTTACATGTTATTTAGAGCTACATGATATTTGGGAGGGTGGGGGGAAGCTCAATTAGAGTGTCACGTGGTTTTAGGCCACTCCCTATTTACAGTGCTAAGTTAGCTCAATCACGTTAGCTGTTAGACAGCCATCTTGCTGCTTTTGCTGCCTTTGCAACCGACACTGTTGTTACATGTTATTCATTTGAGAAATGCAGACTCGCTCTTGTCTCAAGTGAATGTTATTTATACATCGTTAACAGTTGCTAGTGCCCTTGGTCTGTACATCGAGTAAAGAACTGTTCTAGGACACTAGACGGTGCCGGCTGATTGTGTTCAGGGTGATCGTACCACTGTTTAGTCATAACATGCACACAGCTGCAAATACCAGAAAGTCGTAGGCTTTAATATTACAGCGCAGCAGGTTTTTAGACACATTCGATAGAAGAGCTGAAGCAGAGAACACTGAGCTGATCCTGTGATGTGATACAACTAAGCTGATCTATACGATATGGGGTCCCCTATGCAAGCCTATGAGACCTTCTAATAGTCTAATAATATTTTATTAGTTGCTAGAGAAAGGAGGGTGGTTGTTTTCCACTGTCATTATTAATATGATCGCTCCTTTCATTTTCTATGGTATTGTAACAATGCTAATGGTAATGATCTTAACCATTTGTCTGCTTATGTTAGCCAATGTACTGTATAACAGGACTCGAGGTTTATGAATAAATTCTTTAAACTTTACTGTGTCTTAGTTATTCTGTTGTGGACTGATATATAAGTGCAAACGGGTATTTCGGGTTCCCACCATTCCTGAGAATAACTAAGTCGCATGTTCTGGGTTGTCTATACATTGGGACCGTCGAGCTAAATCTCGGATAACGAATGTGACACTAAGCTAGTCGGATAAGGGGTTCTTAGTTCTGAGGGGAGTTTCTGGTACACCACAATTCTCTAAGGTTCTGGTTTCCTGCGCATAGTTCTGTGCATACGCAGAATCCCTACAACATGGCGCACCTAACGTTTGGTCTTAATATCTGAGATGCCTTAGTAGTGCTTTTATTAGTCCACAACGCCCTCACTCTGGTTTCCGGATAACGGGAGTGACGGTTTAACCTACCTTGGTTTTAGGCTATAGGTTCTTTCAAGCTTGATAATAAAAAAGGTTACACTAATCTAAGCCCAAGTGCTACTGAAGATCTCGTTGTATCTTCTTTTTCGTCCTAATGGCGGTAGAAATTCCCGCTCATAGTAGGGTGTCTCTACGTGCTCATTTGAGGACGTATGGGGTGCCTGATGACGGGATGGCAGTGGTGTTTGTCGTTAGTGCAAATGCCACTTACCCTTATGAGTTGTTTTACTCTTGGGTTACCTTTGAGGCTGTGGAAGATGTCGATAAAACGTTCCACAAATACACTGCTACGCAGGTGCCTCTTCATTATACCCCATATATGGCTTTAGAAATTCCTATTTCTACCTGGCAGCACACTATTTGGTTTAATGGCGCCCTCCCCCACACGGTCACCCCGGCGAGACTGGGTCCTTTGTCAATTGAAGGAGCTACTTGGCCGGTGCTGGCCGGACATACACCTCATCCACGCTACCTGACGGTGGGTGTGGATAGCTTACGTATACTACACACAACCCTGATTACGGTCCATAGGGCTTTAGTGCAGTATGTGTCGCGCACTGTACAGGTGGGGGCACCTACAGTTGCGGGACACGGGGCTGATCACCATCATGCGGTGGTGATCAGTCCTGTAATGGTAAACGCGGTTGTTGGCAAGCGCCCCCAGAATAAGGATGAGTATCCTTATTGGCTTGCAGAGAAATTCGATCAACTAGAAGCCGTGTTTCCTAACACTAGTCCTGTGGAAAAACACAGGATACTCACTATTACTTTGCCGAAAGAACTAGTCCCGGACATTGTCGATTGTGACAATTGGGGCAAGGTCTTTGCCGCGACCTATTCGAAGTGCTTCGGCACTACGTCTATGTCGGTACTACATTCCGTTATCAAAAAAGTCCAGGAGGATCATGGTGCGAAAGCAGCTATTGAGTTGGGAATGCGGCTTATCGACAGCTTCGATATAGTATGTTCCATGATTATGGGAAATCTCAAAGGAGATGCCATGCAGTTTCAAGTGGGAAACATGATGGCACTAATTGCGGATGAAGATAAGCCGAGGGAGTTTGCAAAAGTTATTGCAAAAGCCTATAGGATGGTTGGACGTAGTGCACTAGGCGTGAAACCCACCATCAAAATTCCTGAAGTAGTACAGCACACTAAAGTGAGTTCGTCTACAAAAGACGATAAACCCAACTTTCCAAAACAAAATTGGCGAGCTAAGAAACAAGATAAACAGCAACAGAAACAGGATACTCGTCCTGCCTCTCCTGTTCAGGCGTATGTTGAACGCACTTATGATTTGCGTGATCGGTTTCGTATTAAGTCACCTGATAGGTTTCAGGTTCCTGACCAGCGCTCTCCTCGTTCTTCACAGGAATCAACGGCTTCACACTTTGGTGGCGGAGACCGTGGGAGAGGCCGGGGTGCTCAAGGTCGAGACCAGCCCCGACAGGCGGACGGAAAAGGCAAGCAAGAAGATTCTGCACGTCCACGTCCTCCGTTTCAGAAAAAGAAAGTTGCTGCAATCTCAGCGAAGTATGCCTCAGATGGTACGGACACAGCTTCTGAACATGAAATGGGCGCTGACGCTGCTAGACAGCGCGGCGGAAGTTACAGTAGTGCGGGGAGCACTGCATCCATTTCTGGAGGCGACAGCAACTAAAATCTATGTGACAGTAGAAACTGCTGATACTCGCGTAGCCCCCCCTGAGAGATTATTTGACGTAGTCCTCAATATTGAGGGTGACATACAACGAAAAATTAACGCGGTATTTTGGGATAATCTGACGACCACCTATGATATACTATTGGCGGAGAAAGATTGGCCCCCGGCTTTCGTTCTAGACGCTCCAAGTGTGGAAGAAGTCATTCTTCCTTCTTTTGGACACGTAGTGCCCAAGGAGGAGTCTGGGAAGTTAGCCGAGGAGTGGGCACGGGTGCTAGCACCTGCGTTGTATCGTAATCAGGTGGGGTGGGATAAATGTTCTGCCCTCCACAAAATTCCATTGCGGTCCGACCCCCAGCCACAACCTCAATACCCTATGCGTCGGGAAGCTAGGTCTCACGTCGCGTCAATCCTTGAACAATTGGAATATCAGGGAGTAATTGAAACGTGTGTGTCACCCATGAATAATCCTTTATTCACTGTGACGAAGCCTGACGGATCGTACCGCCTAGTTTTGGATTACCGGCACTTAAACTCGCACTGCCGGAATTGTGCGGTGCAAAATACCCATAGTTCGGCTCTCGTCGATAGTCTTGTGAGAAAGAGGTTCAAAACCACACTCGACTTGTCCAATGGCTTTTATTGCCATAACATATCCCCTCATAGTTATGAGTGGACCGCTTTTACTTCGGGTGGTAAACAAAAAGTGTTCAAAAGGCTACCAATGGGCTATAAAAACAGTCCTGGGGTATTTGCTGCCCGTGTGGTCTCTCTCTTAGAGATGGTAGACCCGGAGGCTTACTCGTACATTGATGACATATACTTAACAGACGACGAGTTGCTTCCACACCTTGCTCGCGTGGACAACATAATTACTATGTTTGCGGACTTTGGTTACAAGTTTAACTTTAAGAAGTCCCACATTGCCGAGTACACAGTATTATTCTTGGGGTACGAACTCAACAATGAGGGCCGCGGCTTGGCTCCGCAGTTCCTTGAGAAATGCGCACGCCTTCGTATCCCTGCGACATTGAAACAACTACAATCATTGCTGGGCTTTCTGAATTTCGGTCGAACCTACATTCCTGAATATGCCCAGCGTATCAAGACACTATATGCCTTGGTACAACCAACTTTTACCAAATCTTGCAGGCTGCCAGAGCATTCGGCTGCATTGCACTCTTTGCAGTCTGACCTTCTTACTGCGAAATATTTACAAACTCGTGATAACCACACAAACCTGGTCATAAGAATTGTACCGGGTGTGGAGGGGTTCACGTACTTAACATACAATGAGGGCGACACGGTCCCCATTGCTTACAAATCTCATTTATATACTTCGGCTGAAATGCGTTTCTCCACTGTCGAGTAGGTTTTGACAGCAGTTCAGATGGCAATCCTGAAAGAACGAGCGCTATCACAGGGGAAACGCATGATGTTGGTGACACAATTTCCTGCCCTAGAGGCAGTCACTAAAGCAAGTGTGCCGAATTCTAAAGCTTTGCATCCAAGGTGGATACAATGGGCGACCTCCTTAGCCTCGCCTGATGTCGAATACATCTTTGACGCAGGGCTACAGACTCAGGAGAGTTTAAAGTATGAATTAGTTCATCCGGCTCCACTTACATTGTGCCCGTTGGAGGAGTTCCATTGTGTCATATACACTGATGGGTCCGCGCAGCCCGAAACTGGATCAAGGCACGCTTATTCAGCGGCTTGCGCAATTGTTGTTGGTACTTTCGTGAATGGAGAATTCATACAGGATGCGGTGCATACGCAGACTTTGGGTGATTGTACCGCACAATTGGCGGAGCTTAGAGCTCTGGTGCTTGCACTGGAGTTTGCTGATTATAGAGTCACAACTCTTATAATGAGTGATTCTTACTATTTTGTTCAATCTTACAACGACAATCTGATGTTTTGGATCGCGAATGGATTTCGTGATTCAAAAGGTAGCACAGTGAAGCATAAAACGCTTTGGGCTAGGGTGGCTGAACTAAAAGGCAGTCGACCCCTTGTGAATGTTATTCACACTCTTGGTCACCAACGAGTTGGCGTCCATGCTGTCGGTAACAGTTTGGCTGACGAGGCAGCTAAAACAGCAGTGGCAACATACTTAGTAGCAGCAGTTACAAGATCCAAAAGTAAGATCGATGATGACATCTTGGCAGCCATTGCTGCTTCAGAGACTGGGACAAACTTCCCTAGAGGTTTCCCTTCTCGATACCATTATCACTTAAGTCCTGATAACGTCCAGTTAGTGAGGATTAATGATGTTGGGGATAGAGTTATTCCCAATTTGGTCTGCAGGCCTGCTTTGGTACAAGCTGCACACGAGGGTGTTGCGTCAGCGCACGCCGGAGTGTCCGCAACTGTGTCACTGTTGCAACAGCGTTATTGGTGGTACGGTTTGTACAAACATACGCGGACTTATGTCCTCAATTGTGGTATTTGCCAACAAATAAAGCCATCTACGATGGCGCATCCACCACAAACGCAGCTGCATATATCTAATCAACCACTAGCGTGTGTTTATTTAGATCAATGCGGTCCTTTTTCCTCAGACACTGCGTACAAGTATATCTTGGTTGCAGTGGATTCGTGCACACGTTTTCTTTGGGTGTGGCCACACAGGAGTGCTGACGCCCGGACTGTCATCAAAGCATTGCGTGTCTTTATAGGGAGTTTTGCATGTGGAACCCTTCACTCTGATCAGGGCCCTGCGTTCGCCTCTAAGGCGTACAAAGAAGCTATGAGAAGTTTGGGGGTCCAAGTCAAATTTTCGTCTCCATACCGGCCTGAGGGCAATAGTGTTGTGGAACGAATGAACCGTGACCTAAAGCAATCATTGACAGCCAGGGTGTTAGGTACTGGCAAAAACTGGCTAGCTCATTTGTATGACGTCCAACGTGCACTTAATAATCTCCCTAGAAGGTCTCTGGGTGGGAGGACCCTGTACATGATGCTCTTCGGGGTTCGAATGTTTGTCCCAGACCTTGAGGGTCTAGACATGGCGGCGGCGGCGGCCGCGCCTTTTGACTTAGATGACCACTGTACTGTCTTACAGAATCTTCAAGAAGCAAGAGACACTCTAGTAAAAGAGCACATATCCTCTGCGTCCGAAGCTGGACTTCAGATTTCGGTAGTCGGCTGGCTACCCAGAGTTGGTGATCTGGTCCGTGAAAAGGTGGAGAAGAAGAAAGAGTTTGGCCCCTCTTATCGCGCACCAGTGCCGGTGCTTGGAGTTGAGGGTACCCGTACAATTGTTTTGCCTCCACTTCCTGGTCACAGAGACAACAGGTACATTTCAGTTGACAATGTCAAGCTACACAGGGTGGCCGATACTCCATAGTCTGACACCTTCAGTTTCTTGCCCTTCGATGATGCGCAGTTCTGTTGTGGTGCCACCATCTGACATCGTGCCTGAGGTTGCCATTGAAATGCAAGTACTTTCTGATTCTGCTGTGTCACCTGCGGATGGTGATTTGCCTGATGATGCTGAGTATTTTTATCCTGCTGATGTTCCATTGCCCCTTTTGCATTCAACTGAAATTATCCAGTCTAATTCTTCCTTTGGAACTGAATCATTGACTTCCACTGCCCCTTCCAAATTTTCAAAATTCTTTGCCTGGTTCAAGAGACAATTTTTGGTTCCCCCCTGGATTTACATTTGGCTGGTGCTCATTTGCATTTTTTTGTTCATGTCCATTGGTTTTGTGGTGGTGTTTTTTAGGCTTATAAATGGACACTACCTGAATGAACGTTCTACAATTAGATTAATTAATGGAACTTTGGCCCCACATTCATGGTCACACATCATGAAGAGGGACCAGACTTTTGTGAACATCACCGCCTGGCCTGTCCGTGATGGAATAGCATGGGATGCTGTTAAATTTCAAATTCATGGGCCCACGGAAGTGATTAATGTACCATCTGTATATCGTGTTTCTATGGGTGATGTGGTTAAACAGAACATTCGATCTGATGATTGGGATGTAAAAACTATAGAGACACTGTTTTCTGATTTGAAATACTATGCCGCATTTGATGCTGAGGATTTGTATTTGAATACTGAAAACTATGCAGAGCAGTTTTGTTATCAACATTATGGTACTCATTTTCTTCATAGGGCTAACACATTTCGTAGTTTAGTCAACTTTACTCAGTGGGAACATTGCCCTGCCCCGATGGTTGGTAGTTCAAAGACATTGGTCAACAAATTTTCATATTTTTCAGATTTCAGTGTGTCCAATAATGTATCCTTTTATTTTAAAATTAAGGACGAACCTATTTCAAAGGTGCGTTTGACGCACACTAAATTGTTGTTTTCCAAGTCCTTTATGGACGATTTGGCAATTGGAGGGTATGACGTTTGGAGAGATACTATTGATCTCAAATCGGTTTGGGGCACTAAGTCTTGGCAAGTACAAGGAACAGAAGCTTTACATCGTGCCTGCCTCATCCCAAACCACATGTTATTTTTAAATTCCACAATTTTTCAGACAACCTGTTTTGGATTGGCGATATCTAAAAAATTAACTTCTCTCTCGATCCCGGATCTGAGTGCTTATCCTGATTGGGAGAATCACACAGATCTGTCCCTTGCTATGTTGCAATCTTTTATTTCGAATTCCACCTTCAATATTAGTGCATTTGACCCTAAAGGTTGGTTGGTATGGCAGAGAAGTTCGGATACCTGTCAACGCAGATTTTTGGGGTTGGTTCCCGGATACATACAGGATAGAGTAGACCCTCGTTTTGTGTCCTCATATACTGTCACTACCTACTCGGTAGGTAAATTGTGCCAGACATGGCTGCAACATTCCACATTGGATTCTGTAAAAATTCACTTGTCCCGTTTACATGACAAAATAGATTTGAATGATTTTGTTAAAGGTCCCGCATTGGGAAGATCCAAAAGGTGGGTGTATGCTGTTTACAACGAGGTTTGGAAGTTGTCGCAGATTGAGGCTGCTTCCAGGCTCCGTGCTATTGACCAGGCCAATATGGAAAAAGTATTGGCAGTGATAGATAATAGTATTAACACCTTATCTTCAAGAATATATACATTAGATAACATTGTTTCATCTGTTGTAGATATTGTCCAGGAGGATGTGTCTGTGTTATATCATGGTCAAAATCAATTACGATCGATTATGCAATTTGCTTGGACTTTGCAGACGTTAAAGGCGGGGAAAGTACCTTGGGATTACATGAATATTTTTTCTTTATTCCGCCCATTTAATCTGACAGCTAAGCAGCAATTCATGTCCATGAAAGATGCTACGTATTCACTACTACATATAGAAAAGTTAGAGCCTTTGCCTTTTTCAGTGGCTGAGTCTGATTATGCAGTGTGGCTCATCCATGGGATGGTCACTCTCCCGATTTCTATGTATAGGTTTAGTTCGTGCATGAAACATTACGCCTTGGGCAGATATGAAAAACTTGGTTCTGCATTCTTGCATGAAGTCTGGTCTCTCCCATTTACATATCGATGTGAGAGAGACGGCAAAGAAGTTTATTTGAAGGGTGAGGAGTGTACGTCTGCTCCTGATCATTCCGTAGTGTGTAGACATATCCAATTACATGGATCGTGTAATATGAATGCCCCTAATTTAGCATGCGTGTTGAAGGGCATTCCTGTGCCAGTTATAACGCCGTCATTTACGCTGCTTGCAAATGGTAGTTATTTGCTTTTAAATAGTGAGGCTTGCTGTGGGATGTTAGCTGGAATTCCCTATATTGTTTCAGTTTCACGGAGGGTAATTTGCTGTAATAACGTGCTTTTCCCACCCCCGCAAGGCCGGCTTGATATATCCATCTGGCCGACGATTCCAACCTTGAAAGCAGAGTTCAATAGGATGAGCAGAATAAGGGCTCTTTTGTCTCAAAAGGAGGTTGCGTTGACTTCGTCCCGTGAAACATTTCTCCTTCAGGTGGCGAACACTCGCACAGAAGTTCAAGCTCTTTTGAATACTGACCTCCCCCTGCATTTTGGTACATTAATACACACTATCTTCAATGCTTCTTCCACGACTGGTCTGGTCCATTTTTTTAAAATTGTAGGCTCTGGCCTTGTGACGTCTTTCCAGTCTATTTTTGGTATAATACCAGCTATTTTTCATTCTATTTTTTCTGGTGTTTTCGGAGGGTTTCCTCTGATTCTCGCTTTAATTGCTGGCATACTCCTGTTGGTCTGCGCTCTACGCTATGGATGCACGACTTGCGCTACTCGACCACAGATTCAGCCTGTTCCATCTGCGTAGCCGGATGTGGGAATCCTATGGGACTTTACCACTGGCTACCTTGAGTGTCGCTTATGGATTATCCTTCCGGTTCCCGTTTTTCACTTGTGTACAGCCTGTTTTTCACTGTCTCGAATGTCCGTTCCAATGGGCTCTTGATATGTGTTTGTCAAACTTGGTGTCGCCTGACCTGGATTTTGATCGACTGATGTATCCCTTAGTGGTTCATGAGTTTGACTGTTCTGGAGTCGGGTTTATGGTCTTGGGTGCGGCGCATGGAGTCCTTGGTTTATGGGATATCGAGAGGGCAGCAGTTGACTTCCTGGCACGAAGTTACATCGAGATGCCTGCTTCTTGTCCACGTGGAGTGCTTGATACTCATTTCCCTGTGGAACACGTGTGTTCTTTTTCGTTGCTGAACTGGATGACAGACAATTTTGCGGATGACTCCAATGATTTTCTACTGGAAGCTGCGGCTGCATATGCTACTTATACTTTCCTGGATTGACAATTGTGCTCACAATGTCTGGTGGCGAGTCGTGTGGAGTTACATTTTTTCACAAGGGATCATTGGCCTCAATGGACGATGGCTTGTGTTTTTATATATTTTTCTCTTCGAATTTTTTTTCTCTCTCTCATTTTCTGAAAAACTCACATTTCGAGCTCTTTAGTCTGCATCGTTGAATTTGAACTCTGCGTTTTATTAAAAAATACGCCCCTGGTTGTCCCGTGGTTCGATCAAAGGGGGATGTCACGTGGTTTTAGGCCACTCCCTATTTACAGTGCTAAGTTAGCTCAATCACGTTAGCTGTTAGACAGCCATCTTGCTGCTTTTGCTGCCTTTGCACCCGACACTGTTGTTACATGTTATTCATTTGAGAAATGCAGACTCGCTCTTGTCTCAAGTGAATGTTATTTATACATCGTTAACAGTTGCTAGTGCCCTTGGTCTGTACATCGAGTAAAGAACTGTTCTAGGACACTAGACGGTGCCGGCTGATTGTGTTCAGGGTGATCGTACCACTGTTTAGTCATAACATGCACGCAGCTGCAAATACCAGAAAGTCGTAGGCTTTAATATTACAGCGCAGCAGGTTTTTAGACACATTCGATAGAAGAGCTGAAGCAGAGAACACTGAGCTGATCCTGTGATGTGATACACCTAAGCTGATCTATACGGTATGGGGTCCCCTATGCAAGCCTATGAGACCTTCTAATAGTCTAATAATATTTTATTAGTTGCTAGAGAAAGGAGGGTGGTTGTTTTCCACTGTCATTATTAATATGATCGCTCCTTTCATTTTCTATGGTATTGTAACAATGCTAATGGTAATGATCTTAACCATTTGTCTGCTTATGTTAGCCAAAGTACTGTATAACAGGACTCGAGGTTTATGAATAAATTCTTTAAACTTTACTGTGTCTTAGTTATTCTGTTGTGGACTGATATATAAGTGCAAACGGGTATTTCGGGTTCCCACCATTCCTGAGAATAACTAAGTTGCATGTTCTGGGTTGTCTATACATTGGGACCGTCGAGCTAAATCTCGGATAACGAATGTGACACTAAGCTAGTCGGATAAGGGGTTCTTAGTTCTGAGGGGAGTTTCTGGTACACCACAATTCTCTAAGGTTCTGGTTTCCTGCGCATAGTTCTGTGCATACGCAGAATCCCTACAACAAGAGGTATAAGGTATTCTTGTACTATTGGGGTTTGCACGAGACAAGTTCTAGATTTGACCATTTCTTGACGGCTAGCCCTCAAGCACACAGATTCTTTATGGTGAGAGGAATATCAGACCACTTACCCTTGTTAATGGTGTTGATGTCACCCATGCAGAGGTGTACTGGACACAGGGGACTTCTGGTGCCCTATGGATAAAGAAAGCACTGGAGATAGGGGACTTCGGGTTCCCTATGAATAAAGAAATGGCAGAGACTTTGGTACATTATTTTTAGGAAAATATTCGATCTGTAGAAAGTGCCATAGTAATATGGGAAACATATAAACCTGTGGGTAGAGGGCTACCTATTTCAAGAACCGCTTGGACAGACGGGATGTTGAAAAGCAAATGCATCACTTTAAAGAAAGACTCTTGAACTAGAACAGGTACGCATAGAAAAACTGTTGCCGCTTTTTGGAGGGGTCTGTGGACTAAAAGAGCTTAATGCAAAGCTTTATTCTCACATAAAGCATATGCAACTAACTTAGTGGTCAGTGGAGGCTCTATTTGGTGGAAACTAAAGCCATAAAAGTACTGGCTTGGATCCAGGGAGGAGATGATTGAGTGAGACATGTATAGATGGTGATTTCAGACATTGGAGTACCAGTGGTGGGAGTTAAAATAGTTGTGGACTCTTAGCTATTTGTTTTCAGTCGTTCTGTAAATTAAACTGTCCTGTAACCGTTGTAAGATGTTATCTTTGAATGTCATATCATACAAAATAAATATTTACTAAAAACACTTGCATTAAGGGATGTTATGGGTCTTTGCTAAGATTAAAAACTAATGATTGAATGAATTTCATTGTTGCAGTGCATCACCTAAGATAGACTGGAATTTGACAGCTATTGCAACGATAGCTACAGTAATACATGTTCCGCATAGTGCAATGCATGCTTATTCACCACACTCAAATTACATCACATCGCCACTATCATCATCCAGGTCACTGATGCCACAAATAACTGGAATGGACATGTGTTAGCTGACAGTTGAAGTCAATTCTTCTTTCTATATTATTTGTAAGGACTTTTATGTGTTAACAGGGATACTGCTGTCGCACATCTTCGAATGGTATGTATAGGATATGTTTTGTTAGAGAGTGTAATTGTAACACTCTTTGGCGTCTGTATTCAGAGAGGATATCACTGGTGATATTGTGTCAAGTCATCAGAATTAAAAGTTGCAAACGATTTGAGTTGTATTTATCGTCATAAGCCAGGTCATCAGCATTGTGTACAATTGGATGGCTCAACATAACGGGAAACAGTCTTTACAACGGAAGCGTTGCAACGCATGCCATTACAACGCATGTTGTTACAACGCGAAAGGCTTGTTGCAGGGGGTAGAAGGTGTTGGAGTTATCTCCAACACCTACCCTACTGTTGCACACGCTGGAGTTGGAATAGTAAATTATACTATTCCAACTTCCAGCGCACCCCCGACAGCAAGCCGGGCTAAAGGTATGCGTTATGTCACACAACCAACATAACTGATTGATGTAATTTGTTTTTATGATTTGATCCATAACTCTTTAGACCTTTCATTGACAATTTTGTATGAATTATTATGGGTGTTTTTTATAATATTTGTTTCTGATCTTACTACATAATCCTAACCTCTATTAATAAGAGGTTGCTCACAAACTTTTTTGAGTCTTATGATATTCTTTAATATGTACCTGGGATTTACCTGGATCTCTGCACGCAGTGTCCATTGAGTGTAGAGCAAGGCCGTGGCTCGCAATAACACTCTATGCTCAGTATCTATGCCCTTATTATCCACTGAATTCAGCCTGTAGTTGTGATGAGCAGCCACAAAGAGAATGGGTTTTAGCCCCCTTTAGTGCTCAGTTACCCTGCTCAATGACTTGGCAAAGGAGCTCAGTTAATGAAACAATCAATCAATCACTGCATTTGTAAAGCGCGCTACATACCCGAGAGGGTCTCAAGGCGCTGGAGAGAGGGGGGGTGCTACTGGTCGTAGAGCCAGGTTTTGAGGAGTCTTCTGAAGGTCAGCAGGTCCTGGGTCTGTCGTAGGATGGTGGGGAGAGTGTTCCAGGTCTTGGCGGCGAGCTAGGAGAAGGATCTGTCGCCGGCGGTGGTTTTTCGGATGCGAGGGACTGTGGCGAGGGCGAGGTTGGCTGAGCGGAGGCTTCGGTGGGGGTGTGGAAGCTGAGTCGGTTGTTGAGGTAGGTGGGTCCGGTGTTGTGCAGTGCTTTGTGTGCGTGGATCAGGAGCTTGAAGGTGATCCTTTTGTTGACGGGGAGCCAGTGCAGGCCTCTCAGGTGGAGTGTGATGTGGCTGCGGCGGGGACGTCGAGGATGAGTCGGGCCGAGGCGTTCTGGATGCGTTGGAGTCGTCTCAGGAGCTTGTTTGTAGTTCCTGAGTAGAGGGCGTTCCCGTAGTCGAGTCTGTTGGTGATGAGGGCCTGGGTAACGTTTTTTCTCGTGTCGAGGGGGATCCATTTGAAGATCCTGCGGAGCATATGGAGGGTGTTGAAGCAGGACGCAGAGACGACGTTGACTTGCCTGGTCATGGAGAGAGTGGAGTCGAGGATGACCCCCAGGTTGCATGCGTGGTCCGTGGGTTCCGGAGCTGTGCCTGGTGACGTGGGCCACCAAGAGTCGTCCCAGGCTGATGGGGTGGGTCCGAGAATGAGGACCTCTGTCTTGTCTGAATTCAGCTTCAGTCTGCTGTCCTTCATCCAGTCGGCTACGTCCTTCCTTCCTCTGTGGAGGTTAGCTTTGGCGGTGTGGGGATCTTCGGTGAGGGATATGATCAGCTGGGTGTCGTCGGCGTAGGAGATGATGTTGAGGTTGTGTTGTCGTGCGACGTGGGCGAGGGGGGCCATGTAGATATTGAACAGTGTCGGGCTGAGGGAGAATCCCTGTGGGACGCCGCAGATGATCTCGGTGGTTTTGGAGCGGAAGGGTGGGAGGCGGACGCTCTGGGTTCTGACGGAGAGGAAGGATGTGGTCCAGGCCAAGGCCTTCTCTTGGATACCGGCGTCATGGAGGCGTGCTGATAGGGTGCGGTGGCAGACCGTGTCAAACAGGCACATGTTCAAGACCTCTATAGATCTTTTTTTAATTTTATTTTTTTAAAGGTTTTTAATATGGGTACCATTTGATCTAATTCTTTTTTAGTTAGTTCCCTGGGAGATAAGTAACTAAAAAGTACATTTTAAAATATTGTTTGTGGCTGTGGATCATGAGTAGGTGCACAACATATCATCTACTTTGCATTTTTCCTTCCATTTTTTTTTGTTTTTGTTTTTATAAGTGATGGATCTTGATGTGGCACTTGGCAATCTGCCTTTAGGTGACAGTAACTTAAAATACCTTCAAGTAACCTCTTACCGTGCTTGAAAGAACTTATTTTTGCCCCATTGATTTTTTTGTTGTGTAAAACGATTTTTTACGCACATTAAAGATGATTGTGTGCTTTTACTTGACCATTTGAAAATGCATTTCATCAAAATATTTTTTATGTGGTATCATCCTGCGAAATAGCTAGTTTATTGGTGTACATCTGTTTTTGCTTGTATCTAAATGAGAATAGCACCTTTCCTAAAGAGGAATTAGGTACACCTTTATCTCCAACTGCACACGTGAGGCAGTGCATTTCCTTTGTGCAAAGATAATAATGTTAATGCTGATGAGAATCTTAACATTGTGCAGCTCACAGGATTATGGCATGCCTCTTCATGGATGTGACAATCTTTTGTTCATCCTGAAGGTGCACCAAAATACAACGGAGTTTTCCACGTGTAAGAAGCATACAATAGAGTAACTGTGAGGAAAAAGGGGGAACTGAACAGTGCCCCTTTGGGAGACATGATGTATCTCCAGATTGCAAGGTAGCAGCTTCACCTTTGCCAAGAAGACCACTCAGCATCTTGGAACATCTTATAAATGTTCTTGGCCTAGTTGAGACATGTCGTACCTGATCTTTGCATTGCCTCACTCCTTTGAATTATATATCCATAAGGTTTGCATGACCCAAGTTAAAATTTGGTGACTGACACTATTTTCAAGATGGGGCTCGAATAGCACAACAATGATTGTGGAGCATTGAGTTTTTCTTCCTTCTTCCCGATATTGGGAATAATTTACAGTATTTGCACCCTGTTTGAAGACTAGAAATCTGAATTCCTTTGTCACAGCGCAGGAAGGACTACAGCCTCACTGTAGTTCTGGTGTACCTTTGTTTTCTTCTCAGCGTGGGCATTTTTGCAGATAATGCCACTGCATCCATTTACTGCCTGTAAGGATGATAGGAAATCATTACAATAGGAAGTATGCTTTACATGTGTATTGCTGTTCTTTCAGACAATACTTTGGTGACTCCTTTTGCCAGTTTCTTTATTTGGGTCTGAAGAAACGTGTTTTTTGGATCAGATTACTGAATTGCTAAATTAAATTATTAAAGTGTAATCTTCAGTGCAGGTGTCATGCTATCCTTTTCACCCAGAGACAAGCCTTGGTACTCATTCTCATTGCGAATTGAGACATCTTTTATTTTATTTTTTTATTAAATACATTCCCGTCCCCAGCGACAAGGTAAGACAGCTGTATATTCATCACTCTACATGATCTGAAAGGGTGTAAAAAAAGTACGTTGCCCGTGTGTGATCTTATTTTGAGTTACTTGTTTAGAAAATAATCCAGCATCATGTTGCGTTCTTGCAACCCTTTATGGTTTAAGTGTTTTTATTGTATATCCAACATAAATATATGCATGTAACTACTTCAATACACGGCTATTGTGTGAGCCCCCGCCAGACAGGTCAACATCGTATCCCGTGTGTGCATCATGTACAGAGTCTGAGCATCACTTTGATCTGGCGCAGCTCTTGCATATGTAACACAAAACAAAACCTATCCTCCCCAACAATGAGAAACCCCTCCCCCCTCCCCACACCCCCGTGCTCCGCGTCTTTCCTAACCCCTCTGATGAGCTGCTAGTGCCCTCCACCTTCCGAGGTCCCAGCAATACGTAACAGTCTGAGGTATCGGGGACAAGTGACTTCCCTGAATTCAGAGGCTAAGATCGACAGGAAGGGCCGCCATAACTCTCCAAATCTCTCCCCCGCCATGGTCAGTGCCAGTTTTTCCATACCCAAGACATGCCACAAACGATATAACCACCCCGTGAAAGTCGGCACCTGAGGAGTACTCCAGTGATTGAGGATGTTTTGGATAGCTGACCCTAGTGCAATGGTCATCAGCCGAACTCTACGGGACCACAGTGGGTAAGTCAAAGGATTGGGCAGTCCGAGGAGTACATATGCCGGGAAACGTGGTATTTCCGTCTCAAAATGCCTATCTATTTCGTCTAACACTTGCGACCAGTAGGATCGGAGATGGGAACATTCCCACAAGACATGGGTTAGACTACCCACAACGCCACAGCCTCTCCAGCACAGCGCCTCCCAGGCACGATCCATCGTGTGCAAGCGCTCTGGGGTGTAATACCAGTGTGTCACAATCTTTGTTAGAGTCTCCGTGAGTCCCATGTGGTATGCAGAGTGTCTCGCCCTATAATATATGTCTTCCCATTCCTTATGACTCAGCATTCTTCCCAGCTCCTGTTCCCACCTATTCCTGCTAGAGTTATATGAGTGTTTATATTTAACCTGCAATTGCTTATAAAGGTCAGAAATAAGGTGTTTGTCTGATGTACGTGTAATGAGCCATCGTTCGTAGAGGGAGAGGCGCCTCTCCGCCCCAGAGCGAACCTGTGGCTGAAGCGCCCAGTGTCTCACCTGCATATATCGCAGCCTCTCCGTCTCCTGCAACCCAAAGTCCTACCGCAGCTGAGCGAACGAGTGTACTCCCCCCCTCCCCCCCATAAACCTGGCAAAGGGACAGACAGCCTGCCGCTCTCCACCCCGCAAAGGCGGCTTCCTCCAGACTAGGGGTGAAGTCGGGATTGCCCATCAGCAGGGTTAGCGGAGACGGAAAGGTAGTAAACTCGTGCAAGAGATTGGTGGCATCCCAGACTTCAAGAGGGACCCGTGTGATATAAGAAGCATATAAATTTGGGGGCCTATGGGGTTTGCGTAAGAAGGGAATTGCCTGTAGGGAACGCGCCGTAATTGGCTGGTCTTGAAACAACCAGTGTTTTTCCGATTCCCATTTGCTCCATTCTACCAGATATCTCAATTGGGCCGCTTGGAAATAGAGTCTCAAATCTGGGATCCCAAGGCCCCCCGCTTCCGGGGCCAGCATCGTCAGTGCTTGCCGCATGCGCGGCTTCCGCCCTCTCCAGACAAACCGAGACAACTCAGACTGCATCGCCCGAATCCATCCTCCCGGCGGATAGAGAGGGATAGTACGAAAGAGGTACAGAATCTGCGGGAGGATGGTCATCTTAACCGCTGCGATCCTACCCAGCCAGGAAAGGGGGCAGTGCCTCCACCGGTCAAGTTCACGACGGATTCTGTCGCGCAATAAAGTATAGTTCAAGTCAACCACTGCAGAAAGTGAGGGGGCCAGTTGGATCCCCAAGTACGAGATTGCGGTTGCCGACCAACTAATGGGAAGTCGGGTCCGTAGGCGCTCTCGAGTGGAACTAGATAAAGATAAATCCAGAGCTAAGGATTTCTCCGCATTTTCTTTGAACCCGGCCGCCCGGGCAAACCCGTCCAGCTCCTCTCAAGCAGCTGGGAGAGCGGAAAGTGGGTCAGATAATGATAACAATACATCATCCGCGTATAAGCTTATCGTGTGGACATATCCCCCGAACCGAATCCCCGTGACCTCCGGGTTCTGTCTCAGCCTCTGCGCCAAGGGTTCCATATAGAGGGCAAAAAGAAGGGGGGATAGTGGACATCCCTGCCTCGTGCCTCTCTCGATTTGGAAGCGGGAGGATGTAAAGCCATTTACCCTAACTACCGCAGTGGGAGACCTATAACAATTAAGGATGTGTGTGCGAAACCGGTCGCCCATTCCCGCTCTCTCCAATACCTGTGAATGGCCAGTGGACGCGGTCAAACGCTTTTTCAGCGTCTATGGCCAACATCATAAATTTCCCCTGGACCCGAGTAGCCTTTTCAATAAGATGCAAAATCCGTTTCGTGTTATCGGCCGTTTGTTGTTCGGGGATAAAACCCGCCTGGTCCGGGTCTACGAGATTCAGCATCTGGGGGCCGAGTCGGGCAGCTAGTATCCCGGTGTACAGTTTAAAATCCACATTAAGGAGGGATATTGGACGATAAGATCCACAACGCGAGCAGTCTTTCCCAGGTTTAGGAATTACCGCGATTGACGCCTCAAGGAGGTCGCCTGGGATAGCTCCCTGAGTGGCAAAAGAATTAAACAGCCGGTTTAGGATCGGAGCCAACTGAGGGCAGAATTTCTTGTAGAATATGGCAGGATAGCCATCAGGGCCAGGGGCTTTTCCCAACTTGAGACGAGAAATGGCGGACACGAACTCCTCCAGTTGAATGCTTCTATCTAAATGATCTGCTTGCGCCTTTGACAGAGCCGGCAGTGTAACCGAATCTAAGAAAGCCGTACCATCAGAACGGTCCAGGGGGGTCTCCGCATACAGTGTCTCATAGAACTCTTGAAATGCATCTGCAATGTCCCTGTCCTCCGTTGCCTCCGCACCATTCGCCCGAGAGATCGCTTTAACTCCCTGTCGTTGATGAGACTCACGAAGCTTGTGGGCCAAATGCGTCCACACTTGTCCCCACCCGCATAATAGGCGTGTCGCAGCCGTATTGCCGCAAACTCTGCCCTGTCTTGGTCAAGTGCCGTTCGCTGTTGGCGAGCGGCCTTGAGCTGCCGCCAGACTCTCGGAGCTCCCGTCTGCTGATGTATCCGCTCCAGTTCCCGAACTTGCTGCGTGAGCTCATCCAGTTTGCTCTCTCGCTCCCTATTGTCCGCCACCGAGATTGAGATTAGCTCCCCCCGCAGAACTGCCTTCAACGCCAACCACTGCGTGGCAGGTGTAGTGTCTGTGTTATCGTTATGTTTGAGGAAATCCTGTATATGATACTGGAGTTTTTTGAGCACTGCCTCCCGATGCAATAGGGCATCCCGTAGCCGCCACACCCTAGGTGGACGCGACATGGGCGGGAGGGTAAAGGCCGCGGTCACCGGAGCGTGGTCCGACAAAGACGCTACTCCTATATCGGCTGCCGTCGAGAGCGCACGCGCCGACGAGGATACCAGGAAATGATAGAGTCTGGCGTAGGTCTTATGCGCGTTAGAATAAAAGGAGTATTCCCTATCCCGTGGATGCATACTGCGCCATAAATCGCAGAACCCCAACTCCTGCAGGTGCGTAAGCCCCTCCTTCGAAATGGCTCCGGTCTGGTGAGAGCGCTGGCTAGATCTATCCTGAGCATTGTCACAAACCAAATTGAGGTCCCCCCCAATTACAACATTGCGATCGGATGTAGCCGTGGCCTCCATAAGAGCCGCACGTAAAAATCACTCAGCCCCCTCGTTCGGTGCATACAAGGAGCCAATCGTGAACGGCACTCCCCCGAGTGCAAAGCGGTATGTCAATAACCGTCCCCTGATCTCCGCCACCTTGTGCAGAATCTCCCCCCTAAACCGCTGTGCAACTAGGATCGCCACCCCCGCTGTTTTGTCAGGGCCCGAGGAGAAGAATTGCATGGGGAACTTCCGGGACTTAAGCCGATCACAGTCCTGCCCTAGTAAGTGGGTTTCCTGCAACAAACAAATGTCCGCGTGAGAGTTTTCTAAACAGGACAGGACGGCCCTTCGTTTAACGGGATTATTAAGACCCCGGACATTCAGGGTCAATATCTTAAGTGTGGCGGGTGGCATGATGTGTATCTCCTGGGAGGCACTGCATCTGTGAGGCGTCGTGTGCCGGGACCCCCGGGCCTCCGTAGCATAAACAAATCAGGGACCCAAGGACCCCAAGGATCGCTCTAATCCTAAAGGAATGGTAGATGCGTAGCACCCGCCTCCCCCCTCCCCCACCCCAAAAACCCCCAACACAAATAACAAAACCTCATGATAACTTAGAACAAGTAGTCCATCATTCGTCCGTGATTGGTGAAAAGACATTGGTGAATGTCCACAAAAAGTGGAAGGAAGCCCTCCCTCCCGCAAGGGTCTGGATACAAAAAATGAAGTCTCTCAGATAACTTGTGTGAGAAGTTGGCCTAATATATGATGTCACTAATTCTAGTGTACACCCTGTATCAGTCCAAACAACCCTTATGGTGATTGGTTGTAAAGTCAACCTTATAGACCAGCTATCCTAGTGGTAGCATGGACAAGAGCAGGCTAAACTCTGTATGGCATGTGAAGCCAGCTGTTATACCATATGTAATCCCTTGAATACCAAATGAAAGGACACCACAACAGATATATATATAAAATAGAATGTATTTATTCTAGTCAAACCCTCAGCCCTCTTTATGAGATTCGAGGTAAGTACAACAGTCTTATTTAAGCATACATTAAGTCACACAGGTAAGTAATACAGTTAGGCCCTAGGGGCCACGCAAACCATATACTAAGTAAGTGGTATAAGGACCACTGTCACGAACACAGGATAGGCCTAGGCCTAGGGAATCGCTGGGGCTACACTACCCTACCAACAGTTAGGAAGTGGGAGGCCCACGGGATTCAGGTGCAGAGTGGAAACACTCACGCGTAATGCGTAAAAGTCGATAGAATCACTAGGAGTTAGAAATAAGCAGTTTTAGGACACTTCTGGTATAGCTAGAAAGTCGAGACTCGGAAACTAGACCCTAGGATAGTCAATACCCTTGTGAGCACCGAAGTACCCAAGTTACCTAGCCCACGGGCTGCGGGTGCATAGGTGTGAACTTGCGTCGGGTTTCGTCGTAGACTTCTATGGATGCCTGAAGGAAAGTTGCTGACAGGCAGTCAGTGAAGAGTGTCCGGTGGATCCCAAGGTGGGGATCAAGAAGGAAGGAACCTGCAAGCAGAAGGGACAGAGTCTAGGTCACCAGCCAGGAGCCGGGAAGGAACCAGGAAGGAACCAGGCGATGTAGTGAAGATGCAGGTGAAGAGATGGAGCTTGTCGCAGCAGCCACGGGTACCAGGAGACGTCGAGGAAGACCAGGACCAGGAGGTGTGCTGTCCCACGAAGGCTCTTGCTGTCGGCGGCGTCGAAGTCGAGTCAGGACCCAACAAGCCTTGGCAAGCGGAACCAACGCAGGATGGAGGACTTGCTTCTGGTGCAGACCAGGAAGGTCTGGGGTGCTTCTCTTTCACAGAGGAGCGGGTGCCAGTCTGGAGGAGCCGGACCATCAAGTTGAAAGTAAAGGTTCGTCGTCGCAGAGGCTACTAGCCAACGGGCCAGCAACCGGACAACACGTCGAGCAACACAGGTGCAGAAGGGCCCCACGCAGAACACGTGAAGTGTGGGGAGCTGATCTTCTTTGCAGATGGTGCTCGGGAGTGGGGCTTCTCAATTCCCCAAGCACAGCCTCGAGGAAGCCTCAGAAGTCGCGCTAGTCAGTTACTAGCCACTTTTCCCAAGTCGCCGGTCCCACGTCGCCTCCACGTGTCTCAGCTTCGCTGGAGATGTGGCTCTGGTTCAGAGGTGTCTGGAAGTCTCGGCGCTGGTCAGTCTCTGCAGTCGTCCCACGTAGGATTCAGTCGCAAAGCAAGCAGCGGTCGCTGGATGGTGCCTAGTTGCCCAGGGTGGTCACTCCTTGGCCACAAGGGAGATTTCTTCAGTCTTCTTCCTGAGGTCGAATGTCGAAGGTCCAGAGTTTCTGTTCAAGTTGCAGATTCAGGTTAATCTAATTTAGCAGGGCCCAACTAGCTACTAATATACTGGGCTATGGGGCTGGGCTACCTGCAAGGTCCCTCCTATGGGTAGGACCAGGAAGGGGAGTGGCTACACCCCCTTTCCTTTGTCCAGTTTCGCGCCAGAGCTGGGGCTGGAGTGCCCCAGCACCGGTTTGAACTGGACTATGCATGGAGCACCTTGTGTGTCCCAGGCATGTCTCATTCCTTTCAGCCCTCCCTGCCCCGATACACTAAAGTCTGTCTGGGGAGGTGCTAGCACCTCCCCAAGCAGGAAACCTATTGTCCAGGCCTCCCTGGCTGGGAGGGCTCCCAGCAGCAGGATGTCAGACTCGTGTCTGTGGCAGCAGAATCCATTTTGTGATGCTGAGGCTTTGGTTAGAGTTAAACAGCAAAGTAGGATTTTAACATGTCTCTCCCTCTAGAAGGGAGGAATAATATCCTCATCACCAGAAATGGTATGGGGGTATTATTCCAAAGTGTTAGACACCTTACACAACATGTTTTGATAAAGCCAAACCATAGTTACCATAACCGTTTAAGATTATAAGGTACTTTAAGAGTATATGGTAGGCTATATCATAGAACAGCTATAAGGACATGGTTCCGAAAGCTGCTGACAGGCTCAGCTCATGCTAGAGCACCATCTCACATGTTACCAAGCACTCTGCCTCCAGGATTGTTAAGGCCTGCCATAGGAGTGGCTGATAGGTACACATGTGTCTATATTAAGGGTAGATATAGGTATACTATATCTAAGCAAGGGGTGATTACACGACCTTGCCCCAGCTGAGTGATCAGCCAGTTGTGTCTGATTGGAAGGCCAGACCAGGGGTGGCATAATACATGCTGCAGCCCCTGGGAGGCCTAGGGTACACCTATGCCCTGGGTACCTAGGGTACACTGTACAGGGTCCAATAAGGCGATCCTTACCAATTGGGTATGTACCTAGGGTTCATGGAGTCCATTTTAAAGAGAGAGCAGACAGCCTGAGACCCTGAATGGCAGGATCTCAGGCCAACTAAGTCGAAAAACCAGCTAGACACTAGGCAAAAAGTTGGGGTAACCATAGTCGGATATCCACCTTCCTACACCTTGCTTAACCAGTTCAGCCATTGTTAGTACCAGAAAGGTCCGAGGAAACAGCCTCCAATGCCAATAGTCGGCCCTTTGTGATCTCCGCTGCCGGCGGCTTCTTTGGACGACGTCTACACCCCTGTTGACGCCAGCGAGGCCCAGAGTTCTCTGCTCCCCCCACGGGGGTTCCTTCATCTCCCGCCTCGTCTGGGGGGTCCACCCCCAGCAGCTTGCAGGCTTCCGACAGAGAGCGCAACTGGTAGAGTTTATCCTCCTTCCAAAACACCAAACGAAAAGGGTGACCCCAGCTGTAGGGAATGTTATTTTGCTGGAGGTGTCGTCATGGGTTTGAAGAGGCGCCGCTTCTGCAGCGTGAGAGCGGTCAAGTCCTGGTACAGCACCGGGTTGTGGCCACGAAACTGCAAGGGGTGCAGCTTTCTCGCTCTTTGCATTGTCAACTCCTTTGTGCGGTAATCTTGCACACACACCAGGATGTCCGATGGAGGGGCCGACGGCGCCCTGGGGGGCCCCGCCCTATGGGCCCGATCTAGCGCCAACTCCGTGTCTAGGGGGCGCTCCAAGATGTGATTGAAGAGTTCCCTCGCGTAGGCGAAAAGATCTTTTGAGTTGTCGTCCATCTTCACCCCCCTGATTCGAATGTTATGGCGACGGGAGCGATTTTCAAGATCCTCAAGGTGGACCTGAAGATCCACCTGCTGGTCATGCAGTCGAAGGATCTCCTGCTGCAGATTCGCTACCTCCTCATCCCTGCCACTGCTCTTGCCCTCCAATTCCGCGACCCTCTCCCCGATGCCGTACACGTCTCGGCGGACCTCCTTGAGCTCCGACTTGAACTCTTGCTTGAAGGACTGTATGTCCGCCCGCAATGCGGCAAACATCGACTCCATAAAGGCCTTAGTAATGGGCTCCGATCCTCCGGAGCCGCCCCCCCCGAGCCCCCAAGATCCGAGGCTGCGGACATCTTCCCGTCCGGGCCCCTGGAAAACAGGTCTTTAATAGTTTTGTCTTGTCGCTTCCTTTGATTGGACATCTCTCCTCGCCCGGTCTCCTGGACTATCGTGTGGGGGGCCCCCAGCCCTTCCTCACCAAACCTCCGTCGGGGAGCCGCTTTCTGGTGGGTCGCCGTGCCCCAAAACTCTCAGCCTCCACTACCAGCTGTACAGACGCCCACAGCGACCGGTAGGATCCTCCAACTCCGCAGCGCCCTCCAAATGCTCCTCCAACCCAGCTCGATCTGTCTGCGCTCTCCAGCTGCCTTCGTCACGGTCCTGACCCCCGGCACTCGGCGTCTGTCCCATCTTTCTGGCTTGGGGCTCTATTCGCCCCTTATGCTCCCTGGTTCATTGGCGGCGCTCTCCCTGATGCTGCTATCCGGCTCAGAGCCACCGCCCGAAGAGCCCCACCTGCCCGTGCTTCCAACGAGCCTCAACCCGACTCCAGCCAGTCTCTCCGGTATCCAGGGGGTATCTACCGCACACTGCCTACGACACCACCAGCGACCCAGCCCCTACTCAGTGCACCAGAGGCCGCTCCACCAGGCTCCCTGCCGCTGCCCGCGGCGTCCCCGTCCTACCTTCTGCCAGCGCAGCGCTCCGATAGCAAGGGCCCAGCATCAAGCTCCAGGTACAACGGGCCGCCAGTCCTCCAGACCCAGACTCCTAGGCAACAACCAACTCCAGAGTCCAGACAGGGCCGTCACCACCAGAAGGGAGAAAGCATACAGCCGGCCCCAGTCTCTGCAGACGCCGTCCCGATGTACCGGTGCGACTCGTCCTCCTGGGCCGCCCCTCAACTCGCTGCTCCTCACCTCCACTGCCGCCTCAGCTCCGTGGGCGCGGGGGGGCACACGCAACTCCGAGTTCCCCTGGGCCCGACCCCGCGACAGCTCAAGACCGAAGCCTCGCGGCCCGCAACGGGCCCCCGGTCTCCCTGACTCTGCTCCGGCGTCACTCCCGGCCGTCCAAGATGGCGGGCCGGACTCCGATGCAGCAGCGGCTCCGCTACGCCGGTCCCCGGGACTCTCACCTCTTTCCAGGCGGCGCTCTTGAATATGCGGTTGCTCGCCGCTCCGGAGGCTAGGGATCTCTGCCGCTGCCCCTCTGCCCTCCGATAGCCCCTCCGGGACTAGCCGCTTCCGCGCGGCCTCAGCGCCTCCACGCACCGCCTCTCTCCCCTCGCTCCCGTATCCACTCCCGGTCGCCCACTTCAGCTCCTCTGCCAGCAATCGCAATCCCGGTAGTCTGGGGATGCCACTCGGGTATCCTGAATGCTGATGACGACCTTGCGGCCGGTGCTAGATCCGACCTCGGCGGAGCTCCGGAGCAGGACGACTGCTCACACTGCCATCTTGGCTCCCACAGTCTCTTGCAACCCTTTAGAGTTGCATTTTTAATGACTTCTCAACATAGTTTCTGTACTAATTTTTACCCGATGACAGTTAAAGAAGCCTTAGTCCCTGGTCTCCTACATCATTTTAGATTTGGTTTGGAGCGCGAACAGAATAGTAATCCTAAATCAGAAAGAAATTTGGAGGACCGTCCGCCAATGGGAAGGGCCTTAATAATGTCTCATTGACAGTGTCCCATAGACTTGAGCCCTTGCCAGCAGGACATAACAATTGTATCCATTCTCTGAACTTCCTGCCAAATCCCATTGTGTGCAGTAGTGCAAATAGAAAAGTCCATGCAGTGAAGTCGAACGCTCATTCCACGTCTGGTGAGAAGACCACTTCTGGCTCCTTTACTCTGCATGTCCTTTCCATCATACACTGTAATCCGTTAGAGGTATGTTAGAGGTATGTCTTGTTGGCATGAAGGGTCTCAACTCATTGACCGCCCCGGGGTACCGACGGACAGAAGGACAGAGCGGGGCCCCCTTCCCGGAGTTGTATCCAGGTTCAGGTGAGGGTGTCATCCAAACTATTTGGATGGACCCAATAAATACTGAACAACTGGATCATTGGTGTAGTATTATTACTATTATTTTGTTCAATTTGAGCACACCACAGCAGTAGCTTTATCTTTCACTCGGTCCTGAAGAAAGCCCAGATCCTTGTATAGATCCCAAGTGATGAAATATGTCGACCTATTGCGAAGAGTAGTGTCGAATCGCCACTACTCTACCTTATGCACTTTTTCAATCCTGACAGTGAAACCTACACAGTAAAGCCTTTTTTTGTGGTATTCACTAGCCAGTTTTAACTTCACCACTAGTTTTCTCACCACTAGTTTTCTCACCACTGATTCTCTAGCACTGCTCTCTTTTACCTCACTCACAGTATAAGGAATACTACTCCTTGTAAATACAGCCTCATCCTCGCTGAACAAAATCCCTGGACTCCTCCCTCCTAGTGAGGGGGTTGTAGCCCCCTTTGGAACTAGGTTTTTCCACTGGAGGAACGAACCCGATGATGAAGCATGTCACCTCTTGGTGAGTGAGGGCTCCAGTCCTCTTTCGGGATTATCCCTGTGGGGATTCGATTCACCTGCCTTGGTCTTTTGTGTTCACTACCTTCTTAGACCCGAGATGACCTCTGTGTTTTCTTAGTATATGGGGAAACTTCATCTTGCTGGTCTATACACTTTTTCCCTTTGACCCCCTAATTCCTGTTGAATGTATGAAGGGTGAGGGGCCTGGTTTTATCAAGTTCTCTCCCACGCTTTATAATCAGATTTTTGGTAGTACTTTTTTGTTCACAGGTCTTTAATACTTGCAGTACTGATGACACACTGGGTGCTCTTGTGCAGTGCTCCGTGTTAAAGTTTACTTGTGTGTAAGTGCTTTGTAGAGCAGAAAGTTCTCGGAGCCGCACTCATATATTTCACTTAACTCTTCAAACGAGTACCGTGTCGCATTATCTAAAAGGTTGGGGCATACGGATATGTTCACGTTTACCCAAGGACACACATTGTGGTCCTTCTCCAACCCGGTAATGGCCATAATGGTAGCTCTGGAGCATAAGAGGTCGGTTTAGCCCTCGGCTTCACATATGTTCCCTAACACCTCCTTATCGCGGCCGTCATAAGCAGGTTTCCTGAGGAGTTCCTTAGTCCCTCTAATAACCGGCCCAGTATATTCGGGTCTCCCAACCCCACCAATACAGCCTCCCGCCTGGACTGGTTTGATCTAGCCACCGGAGCTGCGCCACAGTCAGCGTAATATAGTTCATTATAGGACACCCAACCTGCCTTGCACCAATGAAGCGTGGTCCACCCGAGCCTCCTATTAAAGAAACCAAGAACGACCTCAAGTCATTGCACACCGCGAGTACAGCAGAAAAGTACAACAATCTTGGTAGGTCCGGCATTTTGGAAATTGCAATCCGGCCCGTGTATGACCAGGGCAGTGCACACCAGGAAGGGACGACATGTATTGGAGTTAAAAACAAAACAAACAAAAAACAGCACTGGGTGCACGACTCTGACTTAGGAGAGCCGAAGAACTCTATCTGGGAGGCCGGGGAAGAAGAGAGATCCACTTATGAAGTGAAAGGATTGACCTCGAACAGTGTATTGCAAAGATGCAGCGAGTCCTGTGACCTATAGTATTCTCGGCCTGTGCCGACGGACCTCTCTGTGCGGTGACTGCAGTGATCTTATAACGCACAGGTAACGAGGACGGTACATTATACCATTCACCATAGCGGGCGGTTCTAATAGTCTCCCAGGTGTGCTGTCACGCACGCCACCCACCACTTATGCAGTGGTACTACTCCACCACTCCTCGTCATTCAGGACCTTAAAGACACCATACCAGTCTTAGTTTTTTTTAATAGTATTCATCTCTAATTCCCCCGTGGGTTTACAGTCGCTCGTCAGAACTCGCCACCAAAATCTCAGTAATTCGAGCTGCCCCAGAATTTCCAGTGAGGCCCTTCTAGTGCGTTTCAAAGCGAAAGCAGTAGATGTTTAATGCAACCGGGGAGGGAGCCCGGGAAGCGCAGACTAGGTGCTTGCTGTGTTTAGTATGACCCTGCCTAGGAACATTTGAACATTGAATGGGTCTCTTTGCTCATGTTGCGGCTTTTCTGTTTTTTAATAACCCATGAAGCTTCATGGGGTGTGTATGAGACGAGACGGTCTGGAGCAGCAACGGCGGCAGCAAAGCAGGAGGAGTATGCAATGGTAAAAGTAAAGATGTTCATAGGAAGTACGTGTATTGCTTTTCTGTTGTATACTGATAGGTTTGTTTTTAAGTATAGCTATCATTTCAATTCCGGAGTACATTTGCACAGTACTTTTGTAACGCCATGAAAAATAAGCCGAACTTCACTTGGTTGAACTGGACTTTTGGTGTGAATGCAGTGAAAATATTTAGTTGCATTAAACGAGTCCGCCAGAAGAGGGTGCTGGAATCTAGGATATCATTTTGTTGCCTACTGGCCGCACATCCAAAACTTCTTTGAATCATACAATAAGCAGCAATTTGTAATTGATTTTCAATGTTATTTTGAATGTTAAAATGATGTTCTAGTCAAATAATTAAACCAGAGTTGCACACCTCTATAGCAGAGTAACCGCACACTACCAAACCCCCAAATAGGTAGGGGCCCACCCCGTGTTACTGTTTTAGCTGACGAAACGCAAGTAGGGTGTAGTGTCTTGAGACAGTGTACCAGGCCCGGCTCCAGGAATTTTTGTTTGGGTGGGCCAATGGTACATTCGGGTGGGCCACTGCTGGCCCGATTTATCGCTTGTATATCTAGCCAGGCCTGCTTCTGGGCCCTCCTTTTATCTCTCCTTAGTCTTACAAGGTACAGTAAAACACACTCTTTTCCAAATCTCTTTCTAAATGTTATCACTCTCAAAAAGTGCTTTTCTTCTATGTAATGTCCCTTTGATGGGAAGAAGAGGTTTCTAAGGTGGGAGCAATCAGGCAAGTGACACTACTCGGGTTCCCTCTGTGTGAGCCTTCAGGCAGAAACCCTCTTCATTACTACCTCCACCTGACCCCTGATTCTGCAGCACGCTCCCTTACAGGCTTGATTATCCACTTTTCTACCACCCCTCTCCATTACACCTTATCTCACAGCTGACCTTGGGACCCAGCCCCATATCAGCCACCATTCAGTTCCCCTTTCATTATTCCCAGTAAAAAACAAAAGTAAAATCACCTTCAAACTTGAAACATTGAATATAGCAGTAAATGTAATCCGCATGCATGTTAAAGTATGCTCCACAGTTGTCCTAATCACCTGACTGTTAATTAAATAAACAAAAACAGAAAGGCCATGACAGGGCTGGCTTTAGTGCTGGTGCAAAAGTCTTTTTGACCTCTTTTTTTACCTCTTTTTCTGTAGATAACTAAACAACCACCCTCCAACAGTGCCCTTCATCTCTCCTTAGCCCCTCCCCCTCATGGCCTCCTCCTCAGACTCCCTAACTACCACCCTCCACCAGTGCCCCTCATCTCTCTGTAGCTCCCCCCACCCCATGACCCCCTCATCGGATTCCCTCACTACCACCGTCCACCAGTGCCCCTCATCTCTCTGTAGTGCCCCCCCCACCCCATGACCCCCTCATCGGATTCCCTCACTGCCACCCTCCACTAGTGCCCCTCATCTCTCTGTAGTTCCCCCCCACCCCATGACCTCCTCCTCGCCTTCCCTCACTGCCACCCTCCACTAGTGCCCCTCATTTCTCCATAGCCCCCAACCCCATGACCTCCTTCTCAGATTCCCTTACTGCAACTCTCCACCAGCACACCTCATCTCTCCGTAGTTCCCCCCACCCCGTGACCTCCTCTTTGGACTCCCTCACTGCCACCCTCCACTAGTGCCCCTCATCTCTCTGTAGCTCCCCCCACCCCATGACCCCCTCATCGGATTCCCTCACTACCACCGTTCACCAGTGCCCCTCATCTCTCTGTAGTTTCCCCCCACCCCGTGACCTCCTCCTCGGATTCCCTCACTGCCATCCTCCACTAGTGCCCCTCATCTCTCTGTAGTTCTCCCACCTCATGACCTCCTCCTCTGCTTCTCTCACTGCCACCCTCCACTAGTGCCCCTCAGCTCTCTGTAGTTCCCCCCCACCCAGTGGCCTCCTCCCCTGACTCCCTCACTGCCACCCGCACCAGCGCCCTTCATCTCTCCGTAGCTCCCCCCTCACCCCATGACCTCTTTCTGGGATTCCCTCACTGCCGCCCCCCACTAGTGCCCCTCATCTCTCCATTGCCCTTCTATCATATCCATTCCATTTGTCGTATTGCGCTACTCATGTGAGTGTAGGGTGTCACAGTACTTTACATAACAGCACACATTATACAGAGACAATATATTAGTTTACGCGGAATGTCACATAAGCCAATGAGGATTACAAGGTGTTGAAATCACTTCATCCATACTGGTGGGCGATATATTTTACGAGGGTTTGGTCTGGAGAAGCACAAACTCAGGATTTAAAGAGTACTCCAGTGGTTGAGGGTTGACTTTACTGATAAAAATGTATAACTGCCCAAAGAAACTCTTTTTAGTAACATTAGAATAATGAAAGAATGGAGAAGTTCTAACTATATTACAACACGAAAAAGCGAAGTTTGTATGCAGTTCTTTGATGACAGTTCATAGGTCACTGTCCTATGTTATGCTAGTAACTTCTGAACTGCAAGTAACACAAGGATATCTGTGACAGAGGTAGTAACCGTCTGAGATATTCCCATAAAATTCAGTTTATCTGCATTGAAAAACTACCAACAATCAAATGGTTGCTCTGCAGCAGGATCGTAAATCACAAGTTATCTGAACAGTTTTTATTGTTGTTGTACATCGGTGGCAGATTCACTGTGCGGGCCAAGGCTCATGTTTGGGTGGCCCTGGCCCACCCGGCCCACCCTCTAGAACCGGGCCTGCAGTGTACACTAGGACCTTGCAGTTCAGGGCGGACTCAATAGAGTAATTACGTAATTGGCTAGGAGGTGTTTAAGGTGTGGTTATTAACGGTTATGACCTAAGGAGAAAGTAGAACGAGTGTTGTACGCCGAAGATTAAAGACGTCTGTTACTGAGCTCATTTTGCATGCTCCCAGGCAGGGGAGAATGTAACAACTGGCGATGAGTAGGGGATACGTTCCCCAAAGAAACCAGACTGCTCTTTCTGATATGGCCTGGTATTGCCGAGCCCCCTCAGGAAGTAACGGTCAGTGACTGCCCCCCATGTGATCCCTCATAAAACATCCAACACAATTCAGTTCTGTTTTTGGATCAAGGGTAGGAAACCAGGCCGTATTTATTAAAAATAATAAAACATAATTCAAAATGATTTTTAAACAATTATTACGCAGAAAACACCAACATATTCACTCACATTTGTCATACAAATTGTCATGATTTATGGCTATCTTTAACATGGATCTAATACATAACCACACCTAACTTCATCTGAAACATGTACATTTGTTTTCTGCTTCTCCTTATGAGCCTACATACAAGGTCCTTATTGCTCCCCACTAATTAACAGGTCCCCCTTTTACCGGAGTGACCTTGCGCAGGAGGCCCGTGTGCTCCACCGATTATTTCGAGGGGGCACCCCCTACGCCCTTCCAACCTAACTCCCCCGGGGCTGATGTTTTGCATGTTATGCCATGTTGGCGCCCAGTGCGCCTGCGCAGTGTTTGGCCCAAGTTGACTACCGGAAGCGGAACTCCCTACCCCCTGCGCCTTTCAGCCAACCGGCTGCAAGCGCCCCCTGGAGTGTGAAGAGGAAACCACTGTTCCACCCCCCCCTCCCCCTCCCCCCCCCCCTCCCATTCATTTCCGTTAAACAATGGGATGCCTGCTAAGAGATGTAAAATTATTCGATTTAATCAGGACCTTACCCGCCCGTAGACCAAGGATACTCCGACATAAATACGAAAATTAATAAATTACTTTGCAAATATGACAGTTAATGTTAAACTTTGACATGTAGAAGGAAAATTAATCAGACAAACATTCAACATTTAGAAAATGCCTTTGATTCCTAAAAACAACCTGCCTATATTCGGAAACAAGTTGACCCTCGAAACAACGCCTGACAAAATTAATTCTAAACCAACTCCTTCGCTTCAGGGATGGTGGGTGGGGAAAGAAATTAAGGAGGCACGTGCGTGCCTCCGTGTCTGCTGTGGGAGCAGAGCGGCGAGAAAGAGGCCCTTTCTCCGTTCTGCTGCTCTTTTAAAGAGCGCTCCCCAGCTGGCTGGAACAGGTCCCGGCTAGATCCGGGACCCGTTCTCCTGGCGTTGCCCTGGAAGTGTTACAACTGCTTCTGGGGCATGCCTCCTTACTGTCCATCGAATGGAGGCAGGGAAAAGGGGTGTGGGGACACCTGCGCGCGTCATCGGTTCTGCCCCCTCCCCGCCGAGGAAAGCCTAACCGGGTACCGGCACCACCGCCATATCGGCGGCGTGCCCGAGTTCCTTGTCCCTCCTTGGGAATATGGCCTGGTATTGCCGAGTCCCCTCAGGAAGTAACGGTCAGTGACTGCCACCCATGTGATCCCTCATAAAACATCCAACACAATTCAGTTCTGTTTTTGGATCAAGGGTAGGAAACCCCGGCAGTATTTATTAAAAATAATAAAACATAATTCAAACTGAGTTTTAAACAATTATTATGCAGAAAACACCAACATATTCACTCACATTTGTCATACAAATTGTCATGATTTATGGCTATCTTTAACATGGATCTAATACATAACCACACCTAACTTAAACTGGAACATGTACATTTGTTATCCTGTATGAGCCTACGTGCAAGGTCCTGATTGCTCCCCACTAATTAACAGGTCCCCCTTTTACCGGAGTGACCTTGCGCAGGAGGCCCGTGTGCTCCACCGATTATTTCAGGGGGCACCACCTACGCCCTTCCAACCTAACTCCCCCGGGACTGATGTTATGCATGTTATGCCATGTTGGCGCCCAGTGCGCCTGCGCAGGGGTTGGCCCAAGTCGCCTACCGGAAGCGGAACTCCCTATCCCCTGCGACTTTCAGCCAACCGGCTGCAAGCGCCCCCTGGAGTGTGTTGAGGAAACCACTGTCCCCCCCCCCCGCCCCCCCCTCGGCATCTCGTTAACCAATAGGATGCCTGCTAAGAGATGTAAAACTATTCAATTTAATCAGGACCTTACCGCCACAGGCTAGCATAGTTGACCGACTATCTGGCCTTCCCCCAAAAGCTGTTCACGTGGGTCATACCCTGCGTGTTGCTGCCGCCATCCAGGCTAGCATATTCTCCAGGAACCAATCATTTCCTAATTTGGATAGGTGAAACCCCTTTTTGTAGAAAGAAACACTCAGCCCGGATACATCAGTGAGGGATAGGTCACAATTTTTTAGTGGTCCGGAACGGCCTATCAGGCCGGTTATTAATCCTGTTCTCGGAACGGTTCAGGGCCCAGACAGACTCCTCTCCCTTTGGACCTCGGGATCATGTGTGAACATACTATGATAGACTGTGGGAATTGCCTCGCTAACCATCCTTCCTGTGCTACGACTGCTTCGGCTACTCCCTTTCTACCTAGGTGTACCAGATCGTTGCCCCCTAAATGAATTATTACTGTTGTGGGTATGCGCACCCGTTCCTGGCCACTGGGCCCTGAGATAGGTTCTAAATGAGCCTCTCCCCCTCCCAAATATGTGCTTGCTTTCAGGACCCCTTCAGTGGGAAAAATTCCCCCACTACGGAGCCACCCCATGCTGCGCAGTACCCGATACGATGGCACCGGGTGAGCAAACACCGCAAGATGGTGCTTATTAGCAAAATACTAATTCAAAGACAGGGGGTGCCTAGGTGTTGCATCCAACCGCTACCCCTGGATTTGGTATAGCTGGCAAGCCATATGCACTTGTAACGCAGAGTACTGCTAAATGCCCCTGCTGGCAGCAAATTCTGGTTGCCTTAGAATTAAGCTCAACCCAGACAGTGCATGGTCCGCAGCATCTCACCCGTGCATGCTGGCACCTCTGAGCTCTTCTCTTGATCGTTCATTATACTTAATGCCTCCGCTTGACACCCTCGTTCCGGGTCATCCGGTCCCACTTCCTGCCAACCTTTTGCCGACATTGCAGTGTAGATCACCTCCCAGGTATCTTCCCATCATTGCGGTGTGGATCACCTCGCAGGTATCAGTCATGCATCCAACCATACGTAAAGGAACACAAAACGAAGATGATTAGTGCTCGTAGCCCCTGGATAAGAGATACAGTTTACATGCCAGCTCCATTGACTACGCCATGACACTGCTCTTCCTCACAACCCACCCCCCCAACAACTCATGTCCTATTTTTCCCCAAAAATAAAAGGCAAGTGACAATGAAAGCAGGTGATACTCCTATACAGCGATGTAGCCCAGAGAGCTGGCTCCTGGTATGAGAAACAGCAGTAGGCCCTTATACTTATTCTCAGTTTTGAAGGCCCAAAGAAGGACACGTGCTATAGCCAGTTTAAAACTTCTGACCCTACACTCCTTGGATTTTTGACTTGAAAACAAACTTGCGAGGCCCGTGATCATTTACATGTGCATGCGTCCTTGCGGAACCTAAAAACTTCGCCCCGAGTTTGTCAATGCGTGCCATTCTGCGGGAATTTAATCGCAAACCATTTACGCCTGCGTCCTGACACCAGCAGCGCTCTGTACTGGGCGTCCCCCGCAACGTGTAGCACTATAAATAGCGCTGCAAAAGGAAGATCCTCCACACTACTCTCACCTTGAATTTGGGCTGCATAACATTGAGTTCTTCGCATTCTGGGTCACCGGACACACTCTTGTGCTAAGCGTAACTCCACGAGTAAGTCATACCACCAAATTATTTGTATAATATATATGAGCGGGCTAGCCTGGCTGCCATAACCTTTCACTACCAAGGATATGTTCACTTTAGCCAGGGTATGTACGTGGAACAATCATAAGGTAACTGGTAACATACCAAATATGTACCGTGCGCCCCAGCACAAGCCTACTTTAAGCCTGAATGTACTTCAGCCTGCAGTGGCTGGCTGCCCCAAAGCTGGGCTTTTAACACTTACATTGAAATCAGACTTTCAATTGCGAGCGCCTGTCAAAGTAACAGTTGCAGTACCTGAGGAACATTAAAACAGACTTCCAATTGAGAGCTCCTATCAAAGCACCAGTTGCCATACCCGAGAAACATTAACACAGACTTTCAGTTGAGAGTGCCTAGCCTAGCAACAGTTGTATTACAGGAGAAACTGGGTATCAGACTCTTAAATAAGAGCGCCTAGCATAGTACCCGGCGCGTTACATGAGGAATCATGAAATCGGACTGTTAAATGAGAGTGCTTATCAATAGCATCAGCTATATTACCTGAGGAACGTTGAAATCAGGCTTTCCTTTGAAAGCGCCTAGCGTAGCACCAGTTGCATTACCTGAGCCCTATTGAAATCAGACTTTCAGTTGAGCGCCTAGTATAGCATCCGTTACATTAAACGAGGGCCTTGAAATCGGACTTTCAATTGAGAGGGCCAAGCATAGCCCCACTTTCACTACATGCGGAACCGTGAAGTCAGACCCCCAACTGAGAAGACCCAGCCTAGCACCAGTTGTATGACATGAGAAACACTAAAATCCAACCCACAATTGAGCGTCCAGCATAGCACCCGTTGTATTACAGGAACATGGAAATTTGACTCTTAACTGAGAGCGCCTACCATAGTACGAGCTGCGTTACATGAGAAACCTTGAAATCAGACTGTCAAATGAGAGTGCCCAGCATAGCACCAGTTGTAACACATGAGGAACATTGAAATCAGACTTGCAATTGAGAGCGCGTAGCATAGCACCAGTTGCATTACATGCGAAACATTGAAATTAGACTCTTAACAAAGCGCTTAGCATAGCACCCATTGCATTACCTGAATAACCTTGAAATTATGCCCCTTAAATGAGAGCGCTTAGCATAACCCCCCAGTTGCATTTCATGAGTCTTCATGTTCGCGCGGGAGATAAAATGCCTCGCCCAGCATCACGTGTTCAACGTTACATCTGAAATATCCAATTCCTCAGCCACATGAGGATTAACGTCGCTGTCCCAGGGCCACGTTCAGCCCTTAAAGGGCCCAACACCCAAATTATTGTGGCGTATGTAAACCATGAAAACACCCGAGTTTGAACACATAACCTTCAAGGTAAAGATCAAATACGTAAAACCACTAGGCCATTGTTAGACCTGTCAGCTTCTGTAACATTCTAGAACCCTGTGACAGTGGGAGGCAGTTTAGAATGTTGGGAGGCCATCTCAGGGTGGCAGTTGGCAACTGACTGGAGAAGAGAGAGGACAGATATAGAAGGAGGTCGGAGTAAGGCAGCAGGGGTGGAAACCAGTGCTTGGACTGGGGTCCAGAAACCCACCCTTGATGCTAGTCCCTACTGACCAAGCCCAGCCTAAAGCCCTGTGTGGGACCAAGACCAGAAGAACCATCTTTAGGAACTGAACATTTGAAACAGGCCTTAAAGAGGAAGAACAGCAAGTTCCTGACCTGTTCAGTGGTGTCCTCCTGGAGTCCTGACGTCGAGAAGCCTGGAGACCTGGGGCCTGAGGTAGAGAAGCGGCGCTGACAGAAAGCAGACGTCATACCCGGAGCCGCCAGAGGTCGAGTGAGGGCGCCGACGGAGGTCGTGGAGAGGCGCCGGAGGTCGAGTGGAGATTCACCCGAGGTCGAGGTGAGGGCGCCGACGGAGGTCGTGGAGAGGCGCCGGAGGTCGAGTGGAGATTCACCCGAGGTCGAGGTGAGGCGTCGACGGGGGAGTGAAGTCCGCCCACCGGAGTCGCCGGAAACTGAGGTGAAGCGCGCCGGAGGTCGGGAGTGGAGATCGCACTCCGGAGACACCCGGAAGCGGGGAGACCGTGTCCCTGCGACGCCGGAAGGCGGCATCGAGTCGAGACCGCCCAGCGACATCGAGTCGAGGCCGCCCAGCGACATCGATCCGGAGCCGCCTCACGGCGTCGACACGGTGCCGAGCGGAGCCGATCATCGTGAAAAGGGCAGTAAGTGGTAGAGGGGGCGTCTGAGGCCCCGTGGAGCCCTAAAAGACCATTCTAGGGGCTAGAGGGGTGTTAGAACCAGCCTGGGAGTGCCAGGGGTGAACTAAGACTGGTGCAGTGACATCTGTGAGGGGCTGTGTAGTTTGGAGGGCCAGATCTTTAGGTTACCCTTGTTCTGCCTCAGCTTAGGCCCCAGCCTTGACCAATCTAGGTGGGACACCCCCATGCCACCCAAATGACCACGAGCTGTGTATGGGCAAAGTAAGACCAAGTTACCTCATGAAAGTGATCTGATCTGTAACTGTCATTGATTGCTTTTCCTTATTTATTGAGGGTGCTTTATTTATTGTCTTCCACTAATTTATTCTTGCACTGTATTTATTGTCTGACTGTATTTATTTGCCGTCTGTATTTATTGCACATCTATTTATTCTTTGCTTAATGAGGACCTGAACCTATTTATTGAAATCCCAAAGTAGCATTGTTTATTTGACCTGCTCTTTTAAAGGAAAATCGTATTGTATTGTATTTATGTTATGAAACCTGCAACTAAGAGAAAATAAGATAAAGACATATATATTTTCATCTGGTCTTCCATAATTTTTACGGTGTAGTGTCGTTTTTGGAACGGATGAACGCATGGGTATTGTGAGGGTGTGACGTACGCTTAACATGGTGCCTGATCCCCAACCGCTCGAGCCAAGCTACCACTGTGCTGGGAACCTGGTGACTGCTAACCCGGTTGCCCGGTTTCCAACAGCCATAGTCCTCGATATGTAATGGCCCTACACCTTGCTGACCCCCAGGCAGGGAGATTAAAGTCGCTGCAGGGAGATTAAAGTCTATGCCACGTTCGGCCCAAGAGGACCTTAAACTAAAATTGTTGTTGCTTATCTCCACCGTGGACACACACTGATTTGAACACATCCCTCCAAAGTGAGAGTCAGGTATCTTAAACCACTAGGCTAGATCCGGGACCTGTTCTCCTGGCGTTGCCCCGGAAGTGTTACAACTGCTTCCGTGGCACGCCTCCTTACTGTCCATCGAATGGAGGCAGGGAAAAGGTGTGTGGGGACACCTGCGTGCGTTATTGGCGCCGGCCCCGCCCCCTTCCCCACCGAGGAAAGCCTAACCGGGGACTGGCACCACCGCCATATCGGCGGTGTGTCTGAGTTCCTGGTCCCGCCTTGGGAAGGGTTTACAACAAGACTGCAAACTGCTCGTGATTGGCACATGTGCTACAAGTTGATGCAATGCAGCCTGCAGTTGGCGTATGTGGAGTCCAAGCCCTAGTGCCGCCCATACAGGACCCTTGAAGAAGTTGAAGGCCTCACAGTAGAGCATAGTTGTAAAAGCCTGCCAAAACCTGCTGGTAAGGCTAAATAAGAAATACTGTGTTGCGCTATAACAGAGACATCATCCATCCAAAGCAAACACTAAAGGCTGAGTCAACCATGTACAATGCAAAAGGCAACAACAACCAGGCCCAATGCTAAAGGTAGTGATAACCAGGTACAAGAAACAAAAGTGTACTTGCCGGCAATAGCATATAAAACGCCATATGACCTCAAAATCATACAAGGCGACTGGAGCATGAACACGGGTTGTGCTCGCAAGGTTGCCGGTCACTTTAAAGCAACGGAAAAGGCCTTCAGGATAGTGAAATTTTTCAGTGGCTGCAAAAGAAGGCATGGAGAACTGTGCAGCATGCTTTTTTTTAAACCACCACCACCATTCGACAAAGCCAAAAAGCAGAATATTGTCGCCAGGTGGACTGCATAGATCGAGACGTTGGATGACTTCATAATGCCCTAGAACACCGTTCTCCAAAGTTGGTCTTGGAGGGCTGGATCCATGCCAGATTTTCAGCATATCCTCATTTAGATAAATGTAGTTATCTTAAAAATCTAGCATGGGTCCAGCTCTCCAGTACTGAGTTTGGAGAACCCTGCCCTAGAAGAAGTATATGAAAAGAAAATCATTAAATACATACAGAACCTTGCTGGTGATGGAGTAAAAAAAGTGATGAAAAAAGTCTCACAGACTGATACAATGTTGTGGTGCCAAATCAAAGAAGCATTAGGAGCCAAGTTCAATCTGATGCCGAATGTTGACTGCAAAATGTACCTTTTCAATTAAGCAAGACAAAAAGTTGGTGAAACGATGGATGAGTTTGCTGAAAGATATGACGTGCTTATGAAACAATGCAAGTTTATTAAATTTAGTGATGAAGAAGCAATGCATCTCAAAGCCATTGATGGCTGTCTTTCGGACTCATTCAGAAGACGCATGTTTAGAGACGCTCAGTTTGGAGAAAATACTAATGGCTGCAAGAGCCGATGAAAGAATGGATCGACCAGCTGCCGACTTGGAAGCTGAAACAGCAAAGAGCGAATCAGCGTTAAATCATGAAAAGCAGATACAAGCACAAGGTAGATGCACCCAAGTCGATGTCCTCAATGAAAGAAAAGTTGTGTTTTCGATGTGGGTTTCCATTTCCCTATGAAAATAAATGTCCAGCCATCGGACAGACGTGCAAAGGTTGGTCAGAAGGAAAACCACTTCATAACGATTTGCAAGTCAAAGTAGAAACCAACTATGTCACAGTGAGAATAAGAAAGGGATGCCAGAAAGATCCAGAAGCATTCTCGCCCCTCCCACAAGGCCAAAAAGGAACATCAGTTACGACAAGTAGAATCCAAACAGTGATCGTCATCAAGTTCCTCCTACAAAGGCTCTTCAATGTCACTATCGAGTGCTGGTGAGGATGGATGTACGACGATAACTTCGAGCAACGAATGACATGTACACGTAGGTGTGGCTGCTTGCAAGGCAGACCACAAGACCAAAACCAACCAACAAGTGAAACAGAACTCTTTTGAACATTGCCCCAACATTACCAAAAAAGTCAATGGTTGCCCTGTAATGTTTATCATACAGTAGTGCATCGATTAATATCATGCCTGTTGAAAAGTTTAACAGCCTGTCACCAGTGCCATGTCTCAACCCATCAAACACAAAGGTATATACTTGGGCTGCCTCCAAACCGTTGCAAAGTTAAGTATCCTCAATGGCAACATTGCAACATAAAGCAACGTCGTCACAAGTACCAAGGTACTTCATCCAGTACATGCCTACTCTGTTTTGCCACCGCGCTGACATATGACTAATATCTCTGTTATAACCTGCATGCTCAATCTGAATTTGTGAGTCAGTTCCCATCGTTGTTTCATGGCCTAGGAAGCCTCAAGACAATGAAAGTGCAACTTCGTATTAACAAAGACATTCACCCTGCTGCTCATTGACACCGCAGAATTGCTTTTCACTTGCAAGGTGCCGTCGAGAAAGAGCTAGAAATGCTACTGAAGCTTCACATCATTGAACACTCCACAGATCTTACACCATGGGTTTTGCTCAAAGTAGTAGTGCCAAAGTAGGACAGTGAAGGTACACAACTGTTTTGACATGCGCCAGGCCAACAAGACAATTGAGAGAGAAAGACATCCTGGTCTACACATGGCAAACATGATCATGCAGCTGAACAGAGCCAAGGTCTTTTCCCCATCTTGAACTGAACAAGGGATCTCAATTCGAGCTGGAAGAAAACTGTAAGTACATTACTACCTTTTCAACGCATATTGGTTTGTTCAGATACAAAAGGTTGAGTTCTGGAGTGTCATCTGCTGCAGAGATATTTCAAGAAGTTATATGTAGAATAATTCAACCTGTTACACATGCTTTTAACTAAAGTGAGGACACACTGGTATTTGGGAGAACACAGAAAGAGCATGACAAGGCTCTTACACAAGTGTGTCAGTTACTTGCCGAATGCAGGTCTAACTCAATGCAGCAAAGTGTGAATTTCACAGGACTATACTTAAGTTCTTAAAGCATATATTTTCTGACGGCGGACTAACTCCTGACCCAAAGTACAAGCACTGTCAGCTACGTGCCCCCCACAAGATGTTACAGTGCTGCGAGCCGTCTTCGGCATGGCCAGTAATAGCTGAAAGTACATTCGTGATTTTACCACTGTGAGTGCCCCATTAAGAGACTTGAAAAAGCAAAATGTTCCTTTTAAGTGGTCTCCTGAATGTGATCAAAGCTTCAAAAGGTTAAAACATGCAATTGAAAAGGCAACTGAGGTGGCCTATTTTGACCCTACTTTCACATACTGAGATCACAGTAGATGCAAGCTTGGTGGGGCTGGGAGCAATGCTTGTTCAACATAATGGTCATCCAAATGCTCAGAGACATTGTGGCTTAGGCCAGTCGAAGCCTGTCTGACACAGAGCTTACCTATTCTCAGCCAGAGAAGGAGAGTCTGGCTGTAGTGTTGTCTTGAGAACATTTTCATGTGTTTCTAAATGGAAAACCTTTCACCATCATTACAGACCACCAAGCACTACTCACCATTTTCAGAAACCAGAAAGCAAAGATGCCCCCTCGCATTGAGAGGTGGGGGTTGTGATTACAACTATACAATTGTACTTAGGCCAGTCATAGATCAGTCTCCTGCAGACTATTTTTCAGGAGTGACTTTACATCGTCATAGTTCCACATCTGAAACAGCTGAAGAGTACATCAGCTTTATTGTAAAGTCCAGCACGCCAGCAGGCCTATATATTGAACAAATTGTGGCTGCTACCAATTCAGATTAAAACATGCTTGTACTCAAAGACATCATTTCAACTCCTTCATGGAAAAATAGTGTTCAACCTTTTGCTGCTGATGTGAAATAAAACAAAATGTACAGGATGAACTGTCTATTACCAAAGAAGGAATTGCCTTGAGAGGCTTTAGGAATCGCCATGCCAGAGAGCTTAAGATAGCAAGTCACAGAACTAGCCCATGAAGGACAACGTTGCATTGTTGTCACTAAAACGGCCATAAGAGACCTAGTGCTGTTCCCACACCTAGATGAGTGAGTTGCGAGGGAACAAAAAGAGTGCCATTTGTGAAACTGCCTGTACCCCAAAATGACACAGGATCTGTTACCCATGTCTGACCTTCCAACGCATGTCTGGGTGGTAGTTGCATTTGACTTTTTTGGGCCCCTAGCAAATGGACATCATCTCATGGTAGTCATTGCCAAGTATTCATGCTTTCTTTTAGTAGAGGAGTTATCTTCAACTACCGATGAGAAAGCCATCGAGCAGCTGGACGACCTCTTTGTCGCGTGGGGTATCCCTGCCATTCCCAAATCTGACAATGGTCCGCCGTTCAGTAGCAAAGAATTCAAGGAGTTTCTATGCCGACTCAATGTCATGCATCAGAAAAGTACACCCTTGTGGCCCCAAGCTAATTGCATTGTGGAACGATTCATGGGCATCCTCAAAAGGCTAATGAGTAATCAATGAGCAGCGATGGAGGGGATCGAATTAAACCAGGCTCTATGTCAAGTGCTTACTGCACAACTCCTCACTTCACAACGGGTGAGAGTCCTGCCACCTTGCTATTTGGAAGAGCCATAAGAACCAAACTACCACAGTGGACAGCAGATCGAACTGTGAATGCTGATGATTTTCGTGTCACAGACACTGTATGAAAGCACAAAATGAAGACCTATGCTGATAGGTGCCGGCAAGCTCAGGAAATGGTCTTCGATGAAGGTGACTGGGTCCTAGTCAAGCGAACACGGAAAAAGACCCACCATTTACTGTTAATCCTCTGAAAGTTGTGACGTGCAAAGGACATATGGTGACAGCACATTGTCCAGTAAAAACCATCACATGGGACTATTCACGCTTCAAACACCTTACTCTAGGTTCGTCAGCTCTTGCAGTCATGGATGAGGTGACCCCGCCTGATCAAGCATCAGATTTTGTATCATCGGTGCACAATAATAGTGCATCGCAACTACCTCTTACCACTCAATCTAGTCGACTAGTGGAAGCACCTCAACAACGTATTGAAAAAATATGCTGCTGTTTTGTTTACACATTTTTAATTATCAAGGGGGGAGACGTAGTGTCTTGAGACTGTGCGCTAGGACTTGCTGTTTTTGGCGGACTCAATAGAGGAATTGTGTAAATGTCCTGGTGGTGGTAAGGTGTAATTTATGGTTAGGATGGAAGGAGAAAGTAGTATGAATGGTGTATGCCGAAGAATAAAAATGCCTGTTACTGAGCTCCGTGTGTGGTATGTTTATTTTGCTTGCTCCTGGGCTAGGGAGGATGCGACATAAGGTAATTCTCATTTCACCACATGTGCTCTGAATGTCATTCCCTAAGAAAAATGAAAGTGGATATTGTATACGAGGAAACTGTAGAGGGGCAGGCGTATGCTTCCTCAGAAAAGAGCAGTGGTCTCAGATATTTAGGAAAAAGTATAGAGCTTGCATGGAGTGCAAAGGCAAAAGGGCGATTCGTGCCTGGCCAATGTTTGCCAAGTGCTTCGTACCTCACACTCACACTCACAAGTGAAGTGTGCCTGTTTGGCTAGGGTCTGAACCATGACCTGACGAGGCTTGCATGACTAGTGGTGATTGCGTACCCTATGAGGGCTTTCTTTTCCACATTGTGGTTTAGATGTTGCTGGACCCAGTCTACCGTTTCCCTTTGGTCGTTATTAAACATTTAAACTTAGTCTCTCTTGGGAGTGGCATATGTCTTCTTACATGAGACTTATTTGTTTTATGAATTGACTTTTATTGTATAGCCACAGGTGCTATAAACCCATTTTCATGCCCTTGAACTTCTAATGAATACAGTCCAATTTTAGCAGTTAACTGATTTTGGAATAATTTATTTGAAATATTAACAATGATTTTGTCCAAGAGAACCTTCCTGAAGTAATTTTCAAACTAGAAATATCAACCTGTGTCAGGGATCAAGCTCCCAAAGTATACCAAAACCTCTTCATCAAAGGGGACAAATTGATATACATCGTATGCTACGTGGTTCAGTTTTTTTTAGCTCTTAAAGGAAATACAGATATATAATATAACTTTTATTTTATAATGGAATGGTCTTGGTTCAGATTTGAATCTGTGTGATGACAGTGCCCAAATGAATCTTTATAAACTAAAATTCAGACACGAGTATGAACCAGGACTGGTGTCTGCCTGAGAGCCTGCCTCCCAGTAGTGAGATACTATTGGTTGAAGCTTTCATCTTTAGTGTCAGGCTCTCCACGCTGGATCGTGGCAGGAGCCATGACTCTCCGACCACAGTTACAGAGACCCAGTCAGCGCTGCGATTGCATATTGTGATCAGCTTGTGCATGGCTGCACCTGCCAAGGCGAAGATCAAAAAGCAGAGATGAAGCAGAAAGCGACACCGCACCGGCCAGAATGGCACCCAGAGACACTAAATTGTTTTCTATTTCTGGTAGTATTGTGATCCAGTGTGTAGTAACATGTTTTTTTCTTGTATGGCCAGCACTGGGCTGCACATTGAATGAATGAATTGTTGATTGATGGGGGGGCTCTGACCTTAAGCACCCCCTCACCTCTCTGAAAAGCCTGTGACTGCTCGCCATCCCTATCAGAGTAAAGTGAGCCAGTGGTTGTACTTGGCCCAGTTTCCAGGGCCATGGTAGGACAGACCCTGGGACTTCAGAGGCAAACTACCTTAACCCCCACAGTTGAGGCCCAGTAAACCCTGCTTGCCCTGTGGCCCTCTGAACGGCTTCAGACAGTGTGCGACCTCAGACCTTGACTGCATTTGATCAGAAACATAGCAAAACATACATTGTCTCTAGTCAGCTTGCAGAGCAGAATAGTGACTTAAACAGTTGCATTTCCTTGAATGTTGCAGTTCCAGATCCATTCCAACATAGCCTCTATCCCATACCATGCTTAAATCAACTTCTCATTTAGACACCCAGGAGTTCAAACTACATGAAGCAAAACTGGCAAAAGCTGTATAGCAGAGCTAATAAAATAGGTAAAAATGCTGACCGTTGGCTCTTCCCATGTGGGCCCACCACTACTGTTCTTGCTTCATGTAGTGTCTTTCCTATTATGCTGTCATTGAATTCTCAGCACCACACACATCTACCCACCACAGTCAACTATTTTGAGCAGGTTTTTTGGTAACAGGCACCAGCACCAAGCAGACATTTTCAGTCTTTCACATACACCAGCCCTCGCTCACAACAGTCACGCATGTGAGCATGCTCAATTGCCCCTTCCTTAAATCTATCAAACAGGGTTGTATTTGGCTCTTTCTTTCCCTTAGCTCTTGTGCATGTTCACAAATGGTGAAGAGCAGGTGTAGTTCACAAGCTATTGATGGGAAGCTTGGGCACAGAGATGATGAAGTCTTAATGCTTGAGGGTGTGATCCCTCAAAGAAATTCATGTCCTTCTCAACTCAGTATAAAAGGTTATCTTACACCCCTGAAGGAAAAAAGGCCTATGTGTTGGTGGAGTGCCTTGATGGTAGATTTCTGATTGAGTAAGTAGTATTTGAAAATATGAGCCACAAGATCGAAGACCAATTATACTTGCTTCTATAGTAGGATTTTTGACATATAGTGGTTGGGAAATGATTTATGTGAAATAAAACTATGAGGTCGAAGTGTCCTTCAGTTAGCATGTTTCCACTAACTCCCCCAGGAGTCATCATTCCCAAATAACAAAAGTGATGGAGACAGACCAAAGGCCCTAACAATCTAACTCGGCTCAGCTCAAGACACTCAAGTCTGCATGCAGCGTCCTCACCACCTCTGCTGAAGCTTCCTTATACCACCACAAAAAAAAAGCTTTCAGTCGGAGAAAAGCTCTCAATCACTGGGTCATCCCCTGCCGGCTCGTGTCTTTCATTCCCATGCTCAAACGAGAAGAGCTGCCCCAACCCTCCAGCAGTAGAGAAAGTATCTGACAACTCTTCCATTCAAAGAACAGTACCTCGCTAAACGATAAACATAGCCGTTCCTTTAAACCTGTAGCAATAAAGAATCCTGAATCGAATCCCTTACATCCTATTTATATTCAGCATCTTGTTGCTATCTAGCTACAGTTGTGTGTCCTGAATCCCTTTTGGCTAGGATCACACTATAGAAATACCACATCCACACCTGCACATAGATGCATACATTACCAGCATTGCCCCTAGTTTATGGATACTTGAAATATTTAGGAGAGCAGTTTCATAAACCCTAAACCTTCACAAATGCACATAACAATATATTTTCTTGGGGGCACGGCCAAGCAACATAGCCGACAGGACGTGAGCTTCGCAGCTCCCAGCCAGCCCACCTTATAATCCTTAATTAATCGTGAAGTCTGGACCTACCGATTAGCCCTGAACACACTATTGTGACCAGTGGTTTTTGGTGCGCTGGGGGCGCTGACTACAGGATGGGAAGTACGGGAATCAATGGCTCCTTGTGTGGGGCTCTACTAGGCCTGGGAAGAGGTTGTGATAGCAAGGGACTCAGGTGACAGAGATCCGGGCATCTGAGGCATTACGGGTCCAGAGGAGATCTGTCTCTCTCACCGACTGGCCCCGTGGTCATCCTCCCCCTCCACCCTATCAACCTGAGGTGCGGAGGAATCGAAAGTGCAGGGGGGGTGCGCTCCCTACCTGGGTGACACTCTGCTACATCAGGGCGGTGGCGGTTGATTGTGGCTGAGCCCTGGTCTTGGTGGGGGCGTGCGCTGCCCGGCTGGGACAGGCACTCTCCGGGAGAATCTGCGGTGAGCGGCTGGTGCCTGGCGGGGATGACTCGTAGCTTCAGTCACGGGCCCGAGCACCGCAAGTTTAACATCACTAAGCCGCTGTCCTGCTTGGCATCTTCAGAGACTCTGACGACACACTGGGTACTAGGTGGAGGTGAGCTTGGGTGCACCTGCCGCCTGGGGATCGCCGTCGACTGTGTTGCCAGCTAGGCCCCGGGGGTTTGGGCTCAATAGCTCCTGGTGCGCTATGGTGGTTGGCGGGCCTGCCCCTTGGAGACCCCTCTGCAGCGACGTGGGTCAGTCCTTGGAGCCCGATGCTAGCTGCCCTCCCCCCGACTTCTGAACCACTGGGGCATCTGAGGACCCTTCAAAGTATTGGCTTGGCATCGCCTGGAGCGGTGGGTCTTTGCTCCACCGACCTGGAGAGTTTTCCCACCTCCTGGATTGGACCCACCGGACGTTTGCGGATCTCAGGTGTGTGCTAGCCCATGGTTCAGGGGCTGTGGCCTACCTCTGTCGTGTCTGGCGGGAGTAGAGGCGAGTGCGCCCTTTGCTGACCTATGCTTTGCGACAGAGGACTGACGAATGGGAGCAGAATCTTTAATAGAGGTGGGGAGTCGGGGACACTCCCCTGCGCCACGAGGCAGGTGGTGCGTCGGGTGCCTGAAATGGTGCACCGGTAGGAAGAGTACTGAACACCAGTGTGTCGCTCTGTGAGTTATAGGCACAGGAGTGCCCCAGTCCTGGTCATAATCGAGAACACATTCCACTCCTGCAGAACTGTAAGTTTATGGATTGGCATGGCGTGGGATGTGATTTGGTGTGCGCCTGGGGGGTGGTCCTCTGGAACGAGCCGAGTTCTCTGGCCAACTGCGGGCCTACTCCTTTTTAGGGTTTGCAGCAGTTGGTCAGCATAAGAGTTTGGACATTAAGAAGCACAGCAGCCATAACCGATAGGCCCTTCATGCTATATCGAAATTCTCGCTAGCAATAAGATTTGCGGCCTGGTCAGAGACGGCACACTTGGGGGAGCCGAGGCATACTGAGGCGCTCGAGGGGCAGGGCACGGATCGGCATATAGGGGGACCACCCACCCAACACAAAAATGGGCAATGATAAGGCCTCTCGTGCAGGGGAATCTAACACTATCAAACCGTATACCACCCCGCATCACCTGCCACAGCGAATCACGCGCCAAACAACAGGAACGGCTGAGGAGGACGGGGCCGAGTTTCTGGCCACCATACAGGGTTCCCGGAAGGCCCTTTAGACTCGAATAGATGCAGTTTCTATCGATGTAAACCTTCTGCAGGCCGACCTCCGCATGGTAGCAGATAAAGTCACGGTGGTGGAGGATGACGTATCGGGTCTCAAGGAAAAGGTCTCCACCCTGAAAAAACAAGTATCACAGTTAACCTCCACTACAAAAGCTCTTGAACGCCGCGGCAAAGATGCGGAGGGGCACGCTAGGCGCATTAGCATTTGAGCACTGAGAGAGTGGAGGGTAGGCCGGCTGAGTGGTTTCTTGAACAGTGGATAAAACACAGCTGTGTCCATCTGGACTATCTGAAATGTTTGCTATTAAGAGGACCCACAGGGCATTGATTTCCCCCCCATTCCCCCCACCCCGGGGCCCCCCCGCGCGCCTGTTTTGCAAACATTTTGAACTATAGAGAGAGAGAGAGACTGCATCCTCAGGGCCGCTATAGAGTAGCCGAACATAGAGTTCGAAAACAGCAAGATCTCCATCTATCCTGATTATACCAAGCAGGTGCAGGAACAAAGGAAATCGTTCCTAGGTGCAAAGAGGAAATTAAGAGACTTGAACCTGCAATACATGCTGCTATACCCTGCAAAACAAAGTTGTGGTGCAGGGCAAGGCCCACTTCTTCGAGAGTCCTGAGGAGGTATAGGAATGGCTCGAGATTACTGGAGATGCACTTCCATGGCGAGTACCTCGGTCCCGGTCCAAGAAATGGGGCACTGTACTGCTCCGGGGTACTCGACCCAGGGGGGTGGGGGGAGCAGAGTAGCCTCCGGGAGTAGGCACTGGCCCTGACAAAAGGATCACAGTTGATAGCGACGCAACGCTCCAAATGAATACAGATGTCGTGCCAGCCGTGTATGCCGGGGCTGGCGCCCCCGGTCTCAGGGTTGGTTATCAGTCACAATGGCCAAGTGCCACAGCAGACGTGGTCCTGGAAACCTTACTCAGCCAGGATGGAGAGTCTTCTGAGGAGCAATAAATTTGGAAACTTGGAACTACCTTCAAATTGTAACGTTATGTAGTCCCGCTGTCTAACCCTACATTGCGCACAGGCCCAGATCCACTAATGGTGAAGGACCCGATTAGCATGCACTGTGGTGGGCTCAAAAATAATGCTGTGGCGCTGGTAATATGTAGCTCTTAACTTGGGGCATTATCACCTGCTTGGATCGATCTGTTGGGGCTCGGGTTTGGTGGGTCCAGATTACGACGTTATGGGATGCTTGTGAGTCTTGTAGCTCCAGTTGGGTGATATAGTGGGGTGCATGTGACCTGGCACGTCATAGGGGTAGGCATTGTGGATGATAACTGTTGTTCAAGAAATGTCCGTTGGTGGGGGGGTAAGGGTGTTGTTGTGTTTTTACAAGTTCTTAGACTTGCTTGTTTGAAAGGTGTCCATACCTGTGGCTTTCACGTGGGTGGTCTGGGCTCAGGATTGACGTAATGGCGAAGCCAACTGGCAATGGGGGTTGAGTATAGGTTTTTGACCTGGAATGTCCGGGGGTTTGGTACATGTACCAAAAGATACAGGTTGTAACATTTCTTAAGCGCCATCACGTATCTATCGCTTGCCTTCGGGAAACACATCTGGATGACATCGGCGCTGATAGAATAGCTAAGAAGTGGCGAGGCCAGGTTCATAGTTCCTCCTTCTCTACATACGCAAGGGGCACCATGATATGGGTGGCGCCTGGAATTCCATTGACACCAACGTATCGCAAATCTGATGTGAATGGGTGATATGTTATATTGTGAGGTTTGTTAGATGGCAGGGAAATTGTTATCGGGAATGTATATGCACCCAACGCGGATGACTCTTGACTAACTAATTAGATGTCCCATTCATTTGGCTGGGAGACTTCAATTGTGTCCAAGACTCATTCCTCGAAATTGGGAGTGCTACCGAGTTGGAGGCATTAAAGGCTGTGACTCGCGGGGCAAGTATGAGATTGGTCTGTGGGGTGCGGCAGCAGCTACTTAGAGAGCTGGATAGAGAGGAGAAAGCTTTAACAGACATACAGGCGGTGAACCTGACGGACATATAGTTAGGCGTGAAGGAAAGGAAACAGCTAGAGCGCATTGCCGACATCTGGGACAGGCTAGACAAGTACTTATTGATGAGTTACCGCCAACGTCTACATGCTGAGGGCGACAGATAGGTCGCCTCTTAGCTTGGATACTCCGTAGAGAGCGAGATCCTCCTTCAGTTACTACACTGAGGGCAGAGGGAGGGAACTTCGTGCCCGCCAGGGCTGGTATCCTAGAGGTATTTCAGCACCACCTGCAGAGGGTATACACATGACCCAGGTGGGACAGCCGAGGGGTATGCCCCCGTTGTTGGGAGGATGGCACTCCCACATCTCTCACCCGACATGGTAGAGGAACTGGACGCTATAATCTCTGCAATAGAAGTTCAGGAAACGCTATGAGCTATGCCCGGAACTAAAGCACCAGGGGCTGATAGGTTTCCGGTGGCCTTCTTACAGGTCTATTCTAGTCAGCTTCTTCAACCCTTGCTGCAAGTTTATGAAGAGGCTTTTGAAGCAGGGGCATTGCCTCCGTGTATGCGCGAAGGGGAAATTGTAATGCTTCTCAAGCCGGGGGGGGGGGGGGGAGAAATGATCAGGACCCTTCATCTTACCGCCCCCTGACAATGATAAATTCAGACGTAAAAATCCTGTGCAAAGTCCTGTGCAGCCAGATTGGCCCTCTACATGGTGCACCTGGTACACGAAGACCAATGTGATTTCATACCAACACGTAATATGGGTATGAATATTAGGAGGCTAACACATGTTTTGCAAGAAGTACGGCATAGGAGTGATGATCTGGCCCATTTCTCCATAGACTTGGAGAAGGTATTTGATTCTGTTGATTTGGGGTACCTCTTGGAGGTGCTTCAGGTGGTTGGTTTTGGCCCACGGCTCAGAAGATGGGTCCAGATCTTGTATACAGCGCCCAGTGGCAGAGTCTCGATGGGGCACACTAGGTCCAGCAAGTGCCTTTTTGGGAGGGGGACGCGCCAGGGCTGTCCACTTTCCCCGCTGCTGTTTGCACTGGCAATAGAGCCCCTGGCAATATGGGTGCGCAGAGATCTGGGCATCAAAGTCGGCAAGACCTCCCACATTATATTATTGTACGGAGACGATGCTGTATTTCATATCTCCTCTCCACTGGAGGCTGTTGCGAGGCTACTACAGGTCTTGGATGAGTTTGGTGGTTGCTCAGGGGTTGCGTCCAAACAAAACAAAATCATTGTTCTTTTCCGTGGCACGCTTGGCTAGCTGTCCCGCGGATGCACTCCCTTAAGGTGGGAGACGGAGCACTTTAGGTATCCTGGAGTGCAGGTGGCTGGTGTGGACTCACGGATACTGCAGCTCAATGTTCACAAGTTGATAGATGCATTGAAGGGGTCTGTGGGCTTTTGGAACACTCTCCCTAATGGGCAGGTTGGCGATAGCCAAGATGGTGGTCTTGCCCCGCTGTCTGTACATGTTACAGAATGCCCTTTGCCCTGTACCCAGGAAGTTATCGCGGGCTTTGGACTCTATATTGATAGACCTGTATTGGGCAGGTTGTCATAGTAGTGTGGCACTTGCCATGCTAAATCGCACATATGAAGGGTGGCTTTGAGGCCCCCAGAATGGAGCTCTAGTATTTCGCCGCTCATCTACAGCACGCTGTGAGATGGTTCGCAGCTGGGACAATTGGGAAAAGAGGCTGCTCCAGGGCAGATTGCAGGTTACAGATTTACTGTCCCTCTTTTTGCGGGGCGCGGGCACTTCCGACGCTGTACCATATGTGGTCAGACAGACTGTGCACATCTGGGAAATCTTTGCGGTGTGTATCTTAAACACACACTCCGTTCCATCAGGAGCTATCTGTCTGGGACATTGCTCCTGTTAAAGGGATGATGTCCAACACGACATTACGGGCCTGGCAGGAGGGGGGGTTGCGGTGTTTTAGGCGAAAGCTTTATTACATTTGAACAAGCTTGTGACGACTTTGACTTGGGGCAGGGACAATATATACAATATGCAGCTCTAGCTAACATATTTAAAGAAGTATGGCCCACGTACCCAGCGATCGCACAGCTTACGCAGACACTAGACATTCTACTCGCGGAGCGGGTAGTCGTCTTATATCACTACTGAATAGGGCTATGAGGGAGGATGCCTGTGTCCCTCCACTTGGGGCGTTTGCTACTTGGAACGCCGACCTTGAGGTACATCTGGAGGACAAGGACTGGAGGGCGTTGGGTGCACTTACACACTTGGTCTCCTGTAATGCCCGATTTCGGTTAATCCACTACAATTACATGTACCGCACATATATGACCGCAGTTAGACTACATCGCATGTCCCCTAACAGGTCCGACCTATGCCCTTGGTGTCGTAGGCAGGGGGCTAATTTTCTGCATCTCGATTGGGAATGTCCTGAGATTAGAAGCTTCTGGATAGAGGTGGTGGAGCAGATCAGAGGCAGTGTGAGTGAGCGATCACAGTTGACACCTGCCCACTGCTTACTGGGGTTAATACGGAAACCCAGAAAGCAGGGCAAGATAGCATACAGACTTCAGCAATTATTATTAGTACAAGCCCGGCAGAGAATCGCTATTGTGTGGATGGGGACGTGGGCCCCCGAGGTATTAGCATGGGTGCGAGATGTGCGTGAATGGACATTAGCTGAAGAAGTGCACATGAAGAGCTGTTGCAAAGATAAGAAATTAGAGAATGATTTAAGGCACTGGTGAGAACTCTCCCATGATCTGTAGGCCAATGGTACTCAGTCAGGCTCCCAAAGCGCATCAATAGTGGACGGCCATGCAGGTGTCTGTTTATTATGCTTAGCTTTTATTGTGGTAGGGGGGTACAGTAGCTAGTCTGATATCTTGAACCGTACCATCATATTCAAAGACTATATGATTCTTATTGCTGCATGGGTTGCACACCTGTGGTTTGTTAATGTGTAAAATTGAAAACTAAAGTTTCTAAAAAAATAAATAAAAAAAACTATATATTTTCTTTTTATGTAAAACAGCTGTCCTAAAGGCAGAACTCCTAGACTAGCCACCTTTTTATCCTTGTGTACATTCCTTTGCAGGAATAAGACTGGAAGTCTACAGTTGTTGCTTACGGAGTAGCCATTTATTTGGATAGATCTAACTCAAATTGGTTTTATTGCTAAATTCACCAGTGCTTATTTAATCAGGGATTCTACATGGTTATGCATGTAACAAATAATAAAACTTGAGCAGTGGGAACAAATTGGTGCTAGTAGTCGCCTGTCTTTGAAATTACGAACCTGTAAATATAAAACAAACTGTTTATGAATCACTCTGAGGTAAATGAAAAGAAGATCCATGTTTACCTAAGGTAGACTGTGTTTAATATAATCTACCAAAGCAAATACAAGGTGATGATGGACGGAGCGCTGAAACTTTTCAGACACTCACCCCCAGTCACAGATCTGGGTTGAATACATCATTCTTTAACTCACTTAGCCACCCCAGTTCAGACACAGCTAAATGCAAATCAGTCTTGACCCTTTGCCTCATGGGAACAGTCCAGACCAAACTGCCAAGCTATATCTTCCCTGGACCAGAAACAAGCATCCATAGACCGGTTTCTGGGTAACACCCCTCATCAGCCACCCTAGCTTGAATCCAGTGGCAAAGTGAGCAAGGGACCTACGTCTGGGCATACCCTGCTAACTTAGGGCGAATAAAGCCAACACAAGAAAATGATGGATGGAGCGCTGAAACCTTTCAGACACTCTGACCCCCTCAGTCGCCCCCCCGCAAGTCACAGACCTGGTCCATCATTCCCTTGTGTTTGATTTAATATAATCTACCATCTATGAAATATTGACTTTCCAAAGCATTTATGTATTATGGACCCTCAAAGTTTTTATGTAAGTTATTTGTGAAATTATGATTACATCCTAAGTTCCTTTCTTAGCCGGTTTACAAAGAAGGATTTTAACCAAAACATTTCAATTGGAAAACACTAAAACAACGTGCATTCTTCTCGGCATTCAACAAAACCTTGAAGCATATAGCAGACTTTCCTCCTCATGCCGCTTAGTAGTTACTCGTATATTGAGATGCTGTGGTAACTATTGAGCATGGTTAAGGATAATCTTCTTCCTTCTACACATGCATCTACCATTCTTCTGCAACAGAACTATATAGACCTATTCCTCAGATTCGATCCTTCAGATTTCTTGTGCACCTCATACTTGATTGAATACTTTCCACAGCGGTGTGGCACGTTCTTTTTAGGGTCATAATACCACTTTCTATAGACGAGTGGTGTCCAGTGAAAGTCTCGAAGTGCTTGATTCATGATACATTTTCAAGATAAACACTTGCCATGTACATTAATATACTCAAAATGTATGTACATTTATGATATCTAGATATCCTGTAAATTTGGCATGGGTCCCTCCCTCTCAAACATACATATGAGACCTCTGATATTAAGCACTGTACTTCTGGGATTGTTACATTGCATCATAGCAGTATCCAGCTCTAAACTTGCATTTGTCAATCTTCAATGACTAAGTGAACATTATGGTTCCTTTTAATGTGGCATGCTATTGTTAACTGTTGTAGAGTCCTCTCTGTGTGAACGTTTCAATACATTTAGGCTATCCTGCTTTAGGTTTCAACCTATAATAACTGATAAGACCCCACCAAAAGGGAAACAACTCATCAGTGTAAATATATAATCTGAAAGAAACACTTTGGTTAGATTTCTCACCTTAGAATATCCCCAGGCATCAGGCTGGATCCGGAAAGATTTTTCGTCAGAAATACCCTTGCGCGTCGTCTGCGGCTCCGCGTCCATCGTCGGCGTCGTGCGCCGGGATGACGTCGTCGGAGTACTTAGACGCCGCCCTTGCGCGCTGACGTCAATTATTCTTTTTTCTGCGCCAGACCGCGCCGATCCGGGAAGAGCATACCCTTTTAGTCATTTTCTGACTAAATTTTTTGGACTCTTTTGGTCTACTCTCGTCGACTCGACTCTGGTGCCGGTAGGAAGCCTGGTTTTAAACCTTGTGACTCCTGTCACCGACTGATGTCGGTTACGGACCACCACCGCCGGTGCCTCTACTGCTTTGGGGCCGACCACGATGCAGAGTCGTGCCTCGACTGCCGGGCCTTGACTTCGAAGGCTAGGCGGGAGCGGTCCCGCAAGCTACTTGAGCTCCGGCAGTCGGCTCCGTGCCGTTCACGGTCACGGTCGAGGAGGAGGTCGAGGGACCGGTCGCAGCCAACACCACTCGTCTGGTTCCAAGTCTTCGGGTAAGTCGAAGCATAGTAAGAAGTCCAAGAGGCGACATCGCTCTTCGGGCTCCCCTCGCCGGACACGTGACTCGGCTGAGGGTTCGGGTGGTACCACCCATGCGCTCCGTCAGAGCCGCAGGAGTCACGTCCGTCCCCATACCCGCCGGTCCCTGGGACTGACGCGACTCCGGCGGAGATCAGTGCCTTCCTCTCGGCCATGAGAGGCCTGGCACCGTCGTTTACTCCGGTCCCGACGCTCCCCGCGGGATCCAGGCCTTCGGACGACGCCGTTCCCCGGTTCAATCCCGATCCTGGCCCGGCGTCTGAGCGGCGCCATCCGGCGCCGCACCCGACGCCGATGGGTGGCAATTTCATCTTCCGCCCGGCTCCGATCATTCCACCTGTCTACCAGGAATCGGATGACGGTGACGACTGGGAGGGGTCTGATGACCCTCTGACCTGGCAGGGCCAGTTATCACAGGACTGGGCAGACGAGCTGGGGGATTCCAGTGGTCTTGACACCTCCCCTGACACTGGCATAATCTCTTCTCCGACCGTGGCTTCGAAGGAAGGTGCTGCATTTTCTGTGGTGCTGCGCCAGGCGGCCGAAGCCCTTTGGGTGGAGCTACCTGCTGTGGCCGTGAGGACTAACCTCCTCACAGAAGTGCTCCAAACGTCAGCAAGCTCCTTGGAGCCTCTGCTGCAGTTTAATGAAGCACTAGTGGACGTTCTGAAGGGCACCTGGTCCAAGCCCTCCACAGTACCTCCTGTGGACCGGAACGTGGCCCGGCGCCACCGCCCTGCACCGGGCGACCCCAGTTTTCTGTCCATGCACCCCACGCCCGAGAGTCTGGTTATCCAGGCCTCTACTTCCCCCAGGCCTCCTTCCCGTCCGCTCCTCCGGATCGGGAATCCAAGAGACTAGAACAGTTTTGTAAGAAGGTGTTCTCTTTCCTTAGTTTGGGACTGCGGTCTATTAACCCGCTTGTCTCTTGGACCGTTACTCCCACTCCCTGTGGGATACGGTGGAGGACGTGCTGCCCCAGTGTCCGGAGGAGGCCCGGACACTGCTCGCCCAGGCTCTTGCCGAGGGGTGGGATGCAGCGCGGCATGCAATCCGATATGGTCTGGACACTACGGACTAGCTGGGTAGGGCTATGTCGACCACGGTGGCGCTTCGTCGCCACACCTGGCTGCGGTCCACGAGTTTTTCTGGGGATGTCCAGAGCACCCTCATGGACATGCCCTTTGATGGCAGTCGCCTTTTTGGCGACAAAGCGGATAGTGCGCTGGAGCGCTTTAAGGACTCTAGAGCTACGGCCAAGTCCTTGGGCCTCTCGGCCCCGTGCCAGCAAACTTCAGCTTTTCGTCCCTTTCGTGGCCAAGGAAGGGGCACCCCCTCACGTCCGACTAGCCACAGGCCGCAGAACCAACCTCCGCGCGGTCGTGGGCGTGGATTCCGCCGAGGCGGTACTGGGGGACAGTAGATGTGCCGTCCACATCTACCCCAGCAGCATCCGCCTCAAGCCCTCCTAGTCCGAGCTTTCAGGCCCATTCCACGCCAGTGGGAGGCAGAGTTCGCCATCACCTGCTCCACTGGCGCACCATCACATTGGACAGGTGGGTGCTGCAAATCGTCCGAAGGGGCTACTCCCTCCCCTTCGAGGTGACCCCTCCAGCCATGCCACCGCAGTGCCACCGAATTTGGGGGGGGATCACTTGCAACTTCTGCAGGAGGAAGTTACGGCCCTCTAGACCAAGGGGGCCATCGAGCGCGTTCCTGGTCCAGAAGTAGTTTGTGGTTGTTATTCGCACTACTTTCTGGTTCCCAAGAGGTGCAAAGGGGGCCTACGCCCTATCTTGGACCTCAGGAGCATCAACACCTTCCTCCGGAAGGAGAAGTTCAAGATGCTCACTGTAGCTCAGGTTCTGACTGCCCTCGACCCTGGAGATTGGATGGTAGCATTGGACTTGAAGGACGCTTACTTCCACATCCCCGTCTTGCCGGCCCACCGGCGTTACCTGCGATTCACGTGGGGCAGGAGCATTTTCAGTTTACCGTGCTCCCCTTCGGCCTCACCAGTGCCCCTCGGGTGTTCACAAAATTGATGGCGGTGGTCGCAGCTCATCTGCGCAGATCAGGGGTTTCAATCTTCCCCTATCTCGACGACTGGTTGTTGAAGGCGGGCTCACCCCAGGCAGTCGTCTCCCACCTCCAGACTACGGAAGACCTCTTGCATTCGCTGGGGCTCTCCATCACCGTGCCGAAGTCGCATCTGAGTCCCTCCCAGCAGCTCCTCTTCATCGGAGTGGTTCTGGTCTCGGCTCAGTTCCGGGCCTATCCTCCAGAACAGCGGGTCCGGGATATTCAGGCTCTGATTTCCAACTTTCGGCCTCTATCCTGGGTTTCGGTCAGGTTGGTACTGCAGCTTCTGGGTCTGATGGCCTCCTGCATCCTGTTGGTGCATCACACCAGGTGGCGAATGCGGGCTCTGCAGTGGGACCTGAAGTTTCAGTGGCCCCAGCATCGGGGAAACCTGTCCGACCACGCCCTGATCTCGGAGGGCACTGCGAGACAGTTGCAGTGGTGGCTCACTGATCGCGATTGGGTCAGTGGCAGATCCCTCTCCCTGCCCCAACCGGAGCACGTAGTGGTGACTGATGCGTCTCTCCTAGGATGGGGAGGCCACATGGGAGAGGCGGAGATCAGAGGCCTCTGGTCTCCGGCGGAGTCCTGGCTCCATATCAACCTTCTGGAGCGGAGGGCGATCCGGCTTGCACTGAAGGCATTCCTTCCCTCTGTCCGGGGAAGTGTAGTGCAGGTGTTCACGGACAACACCACCGCCATGTGGTATTGCAACAAACAAGGCGGGGCGGGGTCGTGGACCCCTTTGTCAGGAGGCTCTGCGCCTCTGGACATGGCTGGAACATCAGGGCATCACCCTGGTGGTTCAACATCTGGCGGGCTCTCTGAACGCCAGAGCAGACTAACTCAGCCGCCGATGCATGATGGTTCACGAATGGCGTCTAAACTCGGACGTGGCGCAAGGCCACTTTTTTGGGGGAGAGCCTTGGTTAGATCTATTCGCCACCGAAGAGAATGCGCAATGTCAGCAGTTCTGCGTGTTGGAGTTTCCAAGGCAACACTCGCTCGGGGCCGCCTTTCGTTGCGAGTGGAGTTGCACGCCTTTCCGCCTATACCACTTCTGCCCAGAGTGCTGAAGAAGATCAAACGCGACCAGGCCCAAGTCGTCTTGGTGGCTCCGGATTCGGCACGAAGATGCTGGTATCCCGAGCTACTCAGTCTGACGATCGATCCTCCGACACGACTGCCTCTTCAGGAGGACCTTCTGTCACAGCAGCAGGGGACGGTCCTCCACCCGAACCTGTCCAGCCTCCACCTCCATGCGTGGAGATTGAGTGGCGGCAGTTGATGCCATTTGACTTGCCTCCTGAAGTCTGTAATGTTTTTCTGGCAGCCAGGCGTCCCTCCACAAAATTGGTATACGCCTGCAGGTGGAACAAATTTGTGGCATGGTGCACAGCAAAGGCTGTGGATCGCTTTTCCGACCCTCTTTCTGAGGTATTCCTCTTTCTTCTTTCTTTGGCCCAGCAGGGCTCTGCTCTGGGCACCCAAAAAGGTTATCTTTCTGCTATTTCTGCTTTCTTACGGCTTCTTTCTGTCCATCCGGACAAAGTTGTTCTCAGGACTCGTCCTTTCTTTCTCCCTAAGGTGGTAACTGCCTTTCACATCGGGCAGTCTGTTACGTTGCCCAACTACTTTCCGCATCCTTCGAAAGAGGAAGAGAGGCTCCATCGTCTGGACCCAAAACTGACGCTGTCCTTTTTATTTGGACCGCACCGAGCAGTTCCGGGTTCACGACCAACTCTTTGTTGGCTACGTGGGCGCTAAGAAGGGGCGGGCGGTACACAAGCAAATATCTCTCGGTGGGTCGTTTTGTGCATCAAAGCTTGTTACTCCTTGGCTAAAAAGGAACCTCCTGTAGGGCTGAGGGCCCATTCCACTCGGGCCACAGCGGCGACAACTGCCCTGGGCCGGGGAGTCCACTTGCAGGACATCTGTCAGGCAGCAACGTGGACACGTTTGCTAAACATTATTGCCTTGACAGCCAAGTCCGGAGAGACGGCTTCTTTGCCCGTTCTGTTCTCCAGGACTTTCTGGTGTGATCTTGGTTTGCAGGCCCACCACCGGGGTTGGTATTGCTGGGGTATCTATTCTAAGGTGAGGAATCTAACTAACGTGTTTCTTTCAGATGAACAAGTTACTTACCTTCGGTAACGATATATCTGTAAGAAACATCAGTTAGTTAGATTCCTCACCGCCTCACCCATTCTCCCCGTTCTGTGAACCGATATCTAGGGTTGAGGTCATCTCTTTCAGGGCCCTAGAATTTTTTGGCACCAGTGTCGGTCTCTTGCATGGCTCTGCATTCCTGGCGCGGAAAGCTATGTACAAGAACTGACGTCAGTGCGCGAGGGCGGCGTCCAAGTACAACGACGTCATCCCAGCGCATGACGCCGACGACGGACGCGGAGCCGCAGACGACGCCTAGCGACGCGCAAAGGTTTTGCTGACGAAAAATCTTTCCGGATCCAGCCTGACGCCTGGGGATATTCTAAGGTGAGGAATCTAACTAACTAATGTTTCTTACAGATATATCGTTGCCGAAGGTAAGTAACTTGTTCAACACTGATGAACACCTTTGCATCTGCAAACTAAAATTCTACTCTAAGAAAGGAAAGTGAGACAGAATGAATACTTTTTCATTTTTTCCTCAAGTGGGACCTCAGTGCAACTTTGTTATACAAGGTAGCTGCAAGAAAGACTTTTATACAATTATTCTGTTTTGAGTTTTGTTGTTTGGGGATGTAACTAAAATAGTGTTTCTACTTCCCATTGTTTCCTCCAGTTTTATTTGCTTGGGTTAAAGGTTCAAAGTTTAGAAGCATGCTTTAGGTCTGATCTAGTTACTTCATTCATTATAGAGAATCTGGGAATTTGAAAATCATATTTGATCTTTAGGCAGAGTTTATTTCTCTCACTGATGGCTGTCTCTTTAGAATCTTGACCAATATTTACTATCACATTTACCCTCAAATACAGAATGCGTAAAACTTTTTGATGCATCAGTTTAATTTTCTAACCAGTCCTTATGAATAGCAGGTCGATTGCTAAACTGTTAAACACCCCAGGCTTCACACATTCAATGCAACATGTAGTGACAGGTATCTGTGAATAGAGTGCTGTTGCCAAGAACATAGGATAGTGGTGAAAACAGAACACTATATTTACCACATTGCCAACAAAATGTATTGCTGCAAAGTGTCCTGTTGTTACATGTGATACTTTCAGCTAACCCTTGATTTTTACCCAACTGTACTTTACTGCTGGAGTTGTTTAGCCCATAGTTAACATGTTAACAGCACAATTCCTAGCATATAATGGGATATCTGGTACATGGTCAGAACTGACGTAATTTTCAATGGGGGACATTTGGCAGCTACAAATGTCCACACAAAAGCCCCACCACCTTAATGTTAGGCAAAGAGTACAAAAAAGCAATGCAAAGCATGTTTTAAATATCAAGTTCCAGGTGCCTTAGAATGCAGGACTGCAAATTAATCCAGTGTAATTCAGATTTTGAAAGGTTTCACAAGGTGCTATGCTGTTGCATGGCTGGCCACACCTACAGTGTCCTAGTATTCAGTACATAGTAGGTGAATGACACATAACTGTGTCCATGATCTTATTTTTTATTGAAACATTTGAATATAGCACTCTTTTTAAAATCCATTGCTAGTCTTGTATACCAGCGCTAGTCCTGACAGAGTGAGTGTGAGAGAGTGTAATGAGATGTGAGTGAGAGTGCAGTACACAGACTTTCTGTGATTAAGGCAGTCCAACATAAGTCTATTGGACACAATAAAAATAGAAAGATACTACATTCTCTGCACTATTACACCTCAAATTTAAATATGTGCTTTATAGCTATCCTTGCTAAAAACACGCGTTGTAAACACTGAAAAACACAGTTTTTGATTACTTTGGGGGTTAGGTTCAAAAGAACTGATTTCAAAATCTTTGGAAAACACTGCGAAAACACCACTGAGAGCCACAAAAAATAAACAATGAAAAGAGGACATGCTAGCTATATTTTACACAGGTTTATGATTAAGTTTTACTCTGGCACAAAAGGGAGGTGCTTTCCATTTCGAGATCATGATTTATTGTATATCTTGTTAGCGTTTAGTTTTACAATATCCTCACATGATTTAAATATTATTTTATTTACCTGTTTCATTCATTGTACTAAGCTGGCCATTACCATGCTGAAACGAGTTACTGTAACAGGTCTTCTCTTGCTTTTTTCAGAAGTTGTAGTTGCAGAAAGTGTAGTTGTCATCAGGAAGTTGCTGCAAACACAACCGGCACAGCATGGAGAAATTATTAAACATATGGCCAAACTGTTGGACAATATTACTGTAAGTATGTATGTTTTTTACTTGGGTGCTTCCATTTGCTTTCTACCTGGAATCAAAGCACTGTTTACTGAGTTGTGGATCTACAACTTTGTAAAAGTGTATTATCTAACATTTGACCCTCCAGTTATTTTATTTTAAATGATTTAGGTTTAATGGAATTTGTCATTGCCATCAACTCTGGCTTCTGTCCATGGTTGGGATAATTCAGCCGAACACGTGATCAGATTGTCAATAGTTTAGTAGCTGTTCTAAAATAATAGCTTGCAGGCTTTATCCTCCCATTTTCTCCTTTTCACATATTTATTAACCAGCATTGGCAAATCTAATAGGCCTAGCTATTTTTAAAGAGCACAGTCTTTTTCAAGGATTTTATTAGTTTTCCCAAAACAAGAACACAGTGCAAAAATAGCATTCATCTATGGAACAAATCCTTGGGTACCAGCTCCCAGTACAGCCATGATGCAACAAACAATTTGCATGTGAAGTTCACCAAATAATCAGTATGTTAAAGAGTAATTGGTCAACAGCAGAGTTGCCAAACAGAGTCCAGCAGCTTCATAATTCTGTGGACACCAGGTCACATGACTGATCTAAATCCCATCCCCCTCCCCTCAACCAACCCCCCCTTTTTTTTTTACACTTTGTTATGGTACTGCCAGGTTGTGATATGACTGCCACGTGCCCCATACCTTATTATACTTCTTGGAACATTCCCATCCCTTGTAAAAGTACTTTTCAGCAGCTATGATCAGTCCTTATAGTTTTTCTATTCTACAATCCCTGCAGGGTCCGTTGCTCCTCAGCTTTGGGCTGTGTTGCGGCTCACCACAGTCTGTCCCAAATTGCACAACAGTTTCACATATCTGGTAGGGGGATCGTCACTCTAAATTCCCAATATCAGAAGGTTTGTATATTTTTGGATTAGAAAGCTAGCCGTAGCCCTTCTCAGAAAATACATTTTACACAAAGGGACAGGACAACTGAATATAAAGAGCATATTGGTGTGTCTTTGAAAAGCAGCAATTATCACTTTGCAGATGAACGCTGCAGTACCATAAGCTGGTATTAGGGGTGTCTTTAATTGGGCACAGCTTCTTCCGGTTCCAGACTGCAGTTCAATAAGTCTTTATTGGAGATTCTTTGAGTCAGACACAAGTCTTTTATAGGCTTCGACCTTTGCCCCCTCAATCTCTGGATGCCAGTGAATTGTGGACTGATCAGATGCCCTCAAGTGTCTTATTTTGTGGGAAGTGGAAAAGAACATTCGCAAAAAAAATGATGGTGCTTAAATTTTGAGCAGATAGTTCATAGATAAGATGTTGATTCAACATATAGATTTGCAAGGTCCACTTAGCCAATGATTGGTACTTATTTTCTTTTCTTATACATAAATAAATATCCCAAAGCTGAGCTATGGTGGTGAACATCATTATCGAGGCTCTGAGTGCATCTCTTCTATATTTTTGAAGAAGCCACTCAAATATGGATAGGTACAGAATTACAGTTTTATTAAAATTTAGGACATGGCTCCTTATAGGTAAGAAAGGAAGAGTGGAAGAAGGGCTGGCTCCAAGGAGAGAGATGAGGGATGATTGATTTTATTCCAGAGTACATCTAAGAATGAAGATATTCTGAATCTTTGGTAAGGAGAAGAGTCAAGAAGCGATGAGAGAGGAGAGATGGTTCTAACTTGTTACTATGGGTACCTTGTTTCACACACAAGCCTCTCATAAATTTCCACCGCTCATTTTACTAGAGAATAGACATCAGATTAGATGTCCTTAAATAGCTTCTTTTTTTGAAAATGGGAAGGAACAATGGAATTGTGCTTTAATTTTCAGCAGGTAGATTATAGAGGGCTCTTGTTCAACATATGCATTTGTGTAGTGACTTTAACAAGTCCAATGATTTTTGCTGGTTTTCTATGGTCACAAAAAAAATATCTGTGCTTGATTATGATTTTGAAAGTCATTATTGTAGCTTTGAGTGCATCGTGTGTACATGTTTATATCAGGCACCCTGTTGATAGCTAGTATTTGAATCTTGTATATACAAAATAGCTGTAAGGGACAACTCTTACGCTGTTTCCCTGAATGTGCAGTGCCACCGAAGCATACATGCTAATAGACCTAATTCAGATGGAAGACTCCCAATGTTTTAAGTCAAAAATGTTTTATTTTAGGTGTCTCCCGCCTAAAATTGCCTTAACTTCAATGTAAGCCAATGGGGAAAATATATCCCCCCGATTTTGTTTTCATAATATCCCACTTTGAAAATGTTGGCATGTATCCAGAAATAGGGAAACAATGAGGAGAGAGTCTGTCCTGATGGAGAGTAATGAAAGCGAACATATGAGGAAAAATAGCAGAGAGGCCTGCGTTCCCATGGAGCGCTAAAAAATTAAAATGCTGTAGTAACATGTAAAAGGAAAAATAGTTCCCCGACATCAGCAATTGAAGACTATAATTCATCCACTCAAACCATTGTGAGACCAAAATACTCCAGAGGTGGAACAAACACAACAATAAATGAGAAAGCCATTGAATCATGAGAAAGGGGCGGCCCCAAAGCCTAATTTAAGTGTGTAAAATTATTGTTGAAAATGTATCTTCCAGACAGTAAAAGCTGTATGATTCATGACATAAAAAGGAAGTATGAAACCCGCTTCAGCACCTTTTTGTGCAGAAACTAAGAGCATATATTTAACATTTGAGTTCCGGCAATGAATTGTGTAGTTTGTTTTGTATATGGTTTGTTAGATTGATGTAGTATAAACTCATCTCACAGTGCGTATTGCTAACAGTGAAGCTATAGTTTATCATTTTAATATTTTGCGATCATTTAGGTGGTCTAATGTATTTGGTGGACAGCATTATAAGTGGAACTTAAATAGCATTTTTAAATGTTTAAGTTTTGGGTGCTTCTTAACATAACTATTTCTGTGGTGGAAAAGCATCTGGATGTATTTAATGGATGACAGAATTTGATTTAGCTTAGGACAAGAGATCATTAAAAGCTTGGGAGCAAAGCACATTTCTAAATAGTTACTGATTCACAGAAATTGCTCATGTTTTTTATTTTATTTGGATTATTTGAGTGCTGCTAACCACCCAATGGTGGTCTCAGGGCGTTGAGTCTCAGTTTGGTGAAGTATGGCTGGGTGGTCAGGTAGTGAAAACAAGTTGGACATCGAACTAAGACTGCAAAGATGGCTTAGCCTTTAAGGTAGAAGCATAGGCCAGAAGGAAGGTGCGTCAATCTTAAACATCTGACAGACACAGATTTGGGACAAGGACGGTTTGTTAAACAAATGCTGTGGAAGAGGCTGAATGTTAAGGTGTTTTCTGATCTTAGTATAGTCCTCATTCAGTTGTTGATCTAAGGGAAGGGACCTTCAATTGGGTAGAACCTCACACCTGTAAGCAGCTACCACCAAATGTCTTGTATCTGGTCCTTTTTTAGAAAATCTTTGGTTCCTGGTTGGAAAATACTGGGTAAACAGTTTGTTCGGTAGTTGAGTGTATAGTTTGGGACTATTTGAAGCTTAGACATGGTTGCTTTGGGGACACCAGTATATAGGGTGTTATAATAGTCCAAACAAGACACTACCACTGCCATAATCAAGAAAATATTTTGGAGCTTAGTGCCAATGTTAAAACCCCTTTAAGTAGTCGAAGATGGTAAACTGTGATTTTGGGCAAGTCATTTGTTTGAGGGATAAATGAAAGTCCTAGAGTACTCCATTGTTTGAATTTTTGCCACTGGCTTTGGTGATGAGTTCAGTAGTCCATGCAAGAGGGATATGGGAGGGGTTAACTTGCCCCAGCACAAGGATGTCAGTTTTTTTATCAATGAGGCATAGTGGTTATTCTTCATCCACCTGTGGATATGCAGATTAGGCAATGAAAAAAATTGAGGCATTTTCCAGGTTCGTCGTCCAGGCTGAGAGCAGTGTTGTGCCATCCCATATGCATGTATTGGTATTTCAGTAGTGCAAACCTAGCTGTGAAGCAACGGAGCACTGTACATTACATGGGGGCTGGAAACGATTGCGAGCAAGTGTCGTTTTATTTGGTTCTCCTGTATGTTTATTGTTTACTTCTTTATCCTTTTTTCTTTTAATTAGTTACATTACAAATACTGATCACAATTTCATAATTTTGACATCTTCGCCTTCCAGCAGGCCCCATCTATACGAACTTTGGACAAATGACCTGTGCTCTTATTTCTGCCATACGTTGTTGTTCCTGTGTACCTGCTCTTTTGGACGTGTCACTCTCCTACAATCCTTGATGTAATATGTCAAATGTTTTGTATTGGAATTGTACTCCTATGTAAATAAGAAAAATGTAAATAAAAACCACACAAAAAAATGGGGGCTAGGAAGCCATTTAGAAAATTGTGTACATCAAGTGAGTATTATTCAAATACATTTCATGCTCATTTTATTTCTATTATTTTCAGTCACAGAGAGATTAAGTGATTTGACCAGAATCACACAGTATTGAGTAAAGTTACAAGACTGGGATTCGAACCAAACTGATAGGATTTCAAGATGGTGGTAAATGGTGCCATGTAAATGTTAGAAAGTGAAGGTGAACGTGCGGTGTCTTGAGTAACTTTACTGCAGATATTTGTGTTTTAGAGCAAAATGGTCCCAATTTCACTTGTCGATAGAGGTGTAGCAGAAAGTACTCAAACTAAGACAGTGCTGTGCGTTTACATGGGCCAAGGTGGTCAGTCTTTTAAGTAAAATCTGATGGTCAATTGTATGCAAAGCTACCTAAAGGTCTAAGCAATGAGTGATCAAGGGAGGCTTAGGTAACCTGCCTCAAGAAGTTCTTTTCTAATGCAAGCACTGTGGTCACGGTTCTTAGATGGGGTCTAAAATCTAACTGATAATCGATCAGAAGGCTGTGAGGTTGTTGGTGTCCAGCTGTAAAGATAGCTTATGAGTAACAGCAGTTTTGTGTACCTTAGAAATGGATGATCGGATCGTTAATTAGAACATATGTCTTGGTTGTTTTAAGATTTTCATGATGATTGCATGTTTAAGGGATTCCGATGATATGGGAACTGGTGATTGATTAAGCTGGTGATGGGCATTAGGACAGGATTGCCAAAGTTTTTTACTTTCACATTACAAATGTTCCAGGAAAGTGCAAACATCTAGAAGGAGGACAAGATAGTGTTTGTGTCAGAAAGGGAGGCAAGCACTAAGTTGTGGAGAGTAGTTACATTGGCTTGAACGGCGGACCTAGGTAACTGTTCTAAAATTTGGAGGAGGCTCGAAGATGAGTTGGAAACAGCCCTCTATATTGTTTATATCTTTATAACTAGATTATAGATAGCTACATGTTACTTGGTGGATAGAGGAGTGGACAGGAAAGAGAGACGAAAAGTGGAAGAAGCACGAATAAAAAAAGTTTATCTTATGAAGGCATATGGGAGCTGTTTGAGCAGAGTGGTTTAACTAGTGTTGGATGATCTAGAATTAATATTCTCTTGTGCATGCTTGTAAATTGATATTAGGCATGCAGATTTAAAGGTTCTGCCTATGCCCATGAAAACTTTCTTTTTTCTCTGCAGTCAGGATATTATCATTTTGTATAAAGCTATTTTGCATTCAAAAAGACGCTGATTTTGAAAATTGGAGACTTTGCGACTGCAAAATAGCTTTGGGTATGTACAAAACCCAACTTGCGATACTGTAATACGCTACCAAGTCGCGAAATAGGTTTCCGAATGCATACTTGATGGCTAATTGGAAGGGGCATGTTTAGAGCATCACTTCCAATTTGCAGTTGCATATGACTTCTCACTGGTTTGCAAACGCAGTTGCTCTGCACTGTGTAGGTAAGAGAGTTTAGTCCTGTTCCCCTGAGCGGGCCACTGCAGACCAGGGCTGCTGTGCAATTGAAGAGTCAATAAAGGAGAAAAAGTACATCCTTAGATTTTTCCAGATCTATCAGTACATTTGTAGGGCACTTCTTGTCACCCCTGAGGGTATCCAGGCACTGGCAGGGTCCAGTTGATTGGCCAAATAGCTAGGTCTCTGGAAGAGATGGGGAGGTCCGTAGATGAAAGGGTAGCTCGTTCCATGTCTTCGCTGCTATTTAGGAGAAAGAGGGACTTCCTCATGTGCCGTGTCGGTTGCAGTGGTTGAGTGTTAAAGAAAGGGGAAGCGGAGCAGAGGTGTCTGGTGGGCTGATGGAAATTTCGGCTGTGGTTCAAGTAGGCGGGTCCGCAGTTGTGTAGGGCCTTGTATGCATTGGTCAGGAGCTTGAACTGGTATCTTTTCTGTACAGGGAGGCAGTGGAATTCCCGGAGGTAGAGGGTAATGTGGGTTCATTTAGGGAGATCCAGAACGAGTCTGGCTGCAGCGTTCAGTATGGTCTGTAGTCATCGTAGGAAGTAAGCTGCGATCCCTGTGTAGGGAGCATTGCTGTAGTCCAGTTGGCTAGAATATCTTACAAAGCATTCAGATGATAATAAAGAAGCAGGAGGAGGAGACAAGGTTGACCTGAGTTGTCCGAGTTATCTTGTTGTCCAGAATGATGCCTAGGTTCCTAGTGTAGTCAGTGGGGGTAGGAGTAGGTCCGAGTTCTGAGGGCCACAACGATGCGTCCTATGGGGAGCTTTTGTTTCTTAAAATCAGTACCTATGTCTTGTCCTTTGTTAAGCTTCAGGCAGTTGTCCTTGACTCAATTGGTGACGTCTGTCATGCAGTTGTGGAAGTCGGTCTTGGTGGTGTCTTCGTAGAGGATGAGTTGTGTTTTGCCGACATAGGATATGATGTTGAGCATGTGAGTTTTGGCGATGCTGGCCAGAGGTGTCATGTAAGTGTAAGTGTTGAAGATGGTGGGGCTGAGCGTGGATCCTTGGAGTACTCCACAGAATATTTCCTTGGGTTCGGAGGTGAAGGGTGGAAGGTGGACATTTTGCGTTGTTCCGGTGAGTAAAGAGGTGATCCATCTGAGAGCAGTGGCCCCTTGGGTGCTGATGTTGTGCAGCCTTGTGATGAGTGTGTGGTGGGAGACCATATCAAAGGCTGTCGAGCGGTCAAGGAGGATCAGAGCCACAGTCTCTCCTCTGTTGAGTAGGACTCAAATGTTGTCGTTAGCTGCGATGAGGGCTGTCTTGGTGCCGTAATTGCTGCGGACTCCAGATTGGCATGAGTCGAGTAGGAGTTTCCATTCCAGAGGTGCAGAGAGTTGTTGGTTGATGGCTTTTTCTAATACTTTAGGCGGGAACTGGTGAAGGGGGATCGGTCAGTAGTTTAGTTCACAGGGGTCTCCCAATAGTTTCTTTAGTAGGGCATTGACTTCTACGTGTTTCCAGTCCTCGGTAAAGGTGTCCAAGTCAATTGAGGCTGTACTAGAAGGTGGTGAATACATGGCTAATTCTGGCTAATTCAGAGTTTGATTAAGGCGGTTTCCTGTGGGGCGAGCTGGCTCCATTGGGTTAGATGTCTGTGGTGGTAGCAAGGCCGTTGTATTGCTTGAATTAGTCAGTGGCCTTAGGCTGGAGGTTGAAGGTTCTGTAGATGTTGGCGATCTTATCATGGATGAAGTTTGCAAGTTTGTCGCAGAGCTCCTGTGAGGGAGTTATGTTCTTTGTTGCAGCTGAGGGGTTGGAGAATTCTTTGACTGTTGAAGAATTCTTTACTGTTATTGGAGCCTGATACAATGTGTGAGGCTAAGGCTTTTTTCATTGATTCTTTCAGTTGGCTGTGGTAGAGGTTGGGGGCTGTCTGGAAGGCAGTCTTCTCCGTCAAGTCTTTGATGGTGCGCCATCTCCTTTCCAGTTTACAGTGTCATTTAGTGGTTCTGAGGACTTCAGTGTACCAGCTAGCTTGTTTGGTTTACCGTCTGTGGGGTGAGTGGTGTGAGGGCATTGATCTATGTGTCCTCTGATACTTTTCTCCAGCTGCAGTTGGGGGCATTGGGCAGACTGAGGGCAGAGGTCACTGAGCTGGTGATGTTGAAGTGGACAATGGACTGGTTGGTTCAGGTGAATTCTGTAGTGTGGCTGTACCTGATGCTGTCACTGGAGGTGAAGATAGGGTCTGGTGTGTTGCCTGCGGTGTGCGTGGGGTCGTGGATGAGTAATTGTGGTCATCAAGATGGAAGTTGAGGTCGCCAAGCAAAAATGTAGTTGTTGGAGTCTATGGCGATGGGGGCAATGAGTTTTTTTTTTTTTAATACTTTATTTATCTTTTGTAAACAAATCAATAAAGAGGTCTCTTCAATGGTTACATTTGTCATGTGTGTGAAACAATCAGTGTGATGGCACTACTCATGTGTCCGTTAACAATATATAAACCTGGCTCCAAGCGGCAATTTCCTGTTCTTTGTTACAGCAATCTAGTCCGTCAGATCCCATGTGGCGAGGCAATGTATCACTGACCCTCAACACGCCCCTCCCCTGCATAAAGGGGGGCAATGAGGTTAGCGATGAATTCCAATAAGATAAGATGAAAAGGAAGAGGCAGCTGTCCTTGACTTTGTAAGAGTGTACAGGTTTTCATCTACACCAAAGCAGCCATATTTCCTATTTAAGGAAAGTGTTAAAGTCCTGAAGAATATGCGGTTACCTCCCATTGCTCTCATTCCTCTCATAGATTTATAAACTATGAAAGCTCTGTCTATACCAAAGAGTGTAAAGATATGGCACATACTTCCAAATAGACATTTGCATCTCTGTGTCTGCCTAGCGTCATTCCCTGAGCATGGGTCCATTGTTAATCAGGGCAGATTTTAAATCTCCTGCAGGCACAGTTTTTTGTCCCAGCACAATCCTTTGCATCAGTACTGCCCATAGAGGTAGAAGGCCATACTACCTTGCTTTTGCTTCAAACACTATTGGCGCTAACTTGAGAACTGCCAAATACATAATAACGATTTCTAGCAGGCTGACTCACCTTGTAGTGCCTTTGTGCTTTGAGATGCATGTGAGCTATGCATTTAAAGTTATGATACATGAATTTAAACTGCATGATGAAATTCGAGGTCTTCAGCTTTATCTGAAATTCAAAGATAGTGGTCCTCAGTTCTCCCAAGCTATTCAAGAAGAAAGTTATGGAATATGGTAGCTTGGTGCAGGTGCGACTGGCATGAACCTTACAGACTCAGCACTTCTCTAACACTCTTTGCCAACATTCTTTGCCAGACAGCAGTGATCAAATCGTGAAGACCTTGGTTTAAGAAGGCACTGCACTTTTATCCAGAGGTCCTTATATAGAACCTTAAAATGTGTCCATCACATGTAGCCAGTGCAAATGGACCAAAATGAGTGATATGTACTGTCTCCTTGGGGCCTTTATAATTAGGTGAGCAAAAAGCATTTTTAGGGCCTTTAGAGACTATTACATATTTTAAGAGGCTTCAATGTATAAGCTCAACGTAAAGAAGTTGACTTGCTGCAGAAATTTAAATTGAAGGAGTGGCCCTGTGCAGCTGCTTCAGTTGTGGGAACTATTTGCAAGGATTATCAGTTAGCAGTCCTCAAATCGGAAATATTTCCGATCTGGCAGGTTGCAACTCTTCATCAGAATCCACTCTGTTTTACAAAATCTTCTACTAGAGCCTCTGGTAAGTCTGGATACAGTGGGTGTCACAGAGGAGCCCATGCAGGGTGTTCAGTAACCTTGCCACAATTGAAGCACTTTAGAGCTGCTTGATTCAAACAACTCCCATTCTACCTGGAGTGATTCTAACAGCTTTGATGGCTTCACAACCATTAGTATTATCCTAAAAAGGAGACTAACAGGCAACATGGGAGAACCTCATTAGATAACAGTATAGTCCTGTTAGGCTGCAGGAAAACGCGTGCCAAGTCCAATATTATTGAAATCCTTTCTGACCACAGAGTGCCTGGTAGTCCAAGCCTCATCTATAAAACTCAGACAGAACTCCTTTTCTGTCACTCCTTGTGATGGAAAGTAGAAGCTTTTGGATTTTCTAGATAGAAAATATTTACCTCGTTCTCATCCATCCTTTCAAATAAATCATCCAATTTTGGTCACAAAGACACCTCAAGATTCTAAAATATGCCTATTGCCTGTGAAGTTCCCCAGGGTTCCATACTGTCCCCTGTCAACCTTCAATCTGTACGTGAAGCCCATTTGACTCTACTCACAGATAATTTGCATCAAAATTCACATTTATTAGATATGCAGGAGGACTACAATGGTCTAGAACAATGCTGGCACATACAACATTTTGGGAAAGTACTGGTAACACATATAAGAAAAGGTGTACTCAATGAAGACGAAAACACTCATCAAAATAGCGTCAAGTACAGGGGGAAACCCCATATACATAGAATATCTAAAAAAATGTCCATAGCACCACCACAATGAAAAGTAAAGGATCCGTCACTTTAACAGGTCCGTTCACGTAGAATCAACTTTGATGGGCAAAAGGTAAACACAGAAAAGCTGATGATTCCATTTGTTTTTATTCCGAATACAAGCACATACAGCCGACATGTGTTTCGCCGTACTAGATGACTTTTTCAAGGCTGTGAAAGCTAAATAAAACATGCATGTATTTTAATTCCTATCCCTCATGTCACAACAATAAGCTGGAAAGTGCATACAAGATGTTATTTATAAGAATAAGGAGACGAATACCACCAAAGTGTATGTAGTACACCCCATCGAGTGAAAAAATATTCCTAGACAATAAGTGAATAGACATTAGAAGACTATAGAAGCAAAGTACACTTACATTCCTCTACATCAAGGATCGAAAAGTGTAATCAAAAAGGATTCCCCAGAATAAGTTGAAAGAAAGCGGTAAATAAGGAAAAGAAGAAGAAAAATGAACCGAGAGAAAAGAAAGCAAAATCCCGAAAATCCATGTGCACTGACAATTTATCAGTCCAGAACAATATATATATATGTATATGTAAAGAGTAAGCAGAAAATAAATGTAGCAGAAAGAGATTACTACACGTTAATATAGAGAAGCTACCTTCAATGTTGTACAGACGATTCATCCAAATAAGAATTTCAAAAGTAACCAAGATATGGCCCCCGGAGCCCCGAGGACTAAGGAAAGGATACTCTGTAACAGTAATCGAAAACAAGAGTTAAAAACTCAATAAGACAATAAGTAGGCAGTCACCGGTGTACATAGACCAGAAAGCAAGAGGTGAGTGAAAAGCAAACACCCACAAAATTAAAGTCCATATATACCGGTCAATATCACAATTTTTAACTGATTAGCAGTCATTCTTGAATAATCAGATAAAGAGGCCCCACACCGTACAACAACCAAGTGTCTGGTAAAACAAAGCACCAGCAATAGAAACCAATAAATGCTGAAACAAGTTACTCAAAAAAAGTCCAAATATCTGCAGTGTAATAAATAAATCATTAAAAGTCGGGACATAGTAACTCTGTAATAAAAACATACCTTAATCACAGTTATAGAAACAAACAAGGTCAGAGCACAATACGGTAAGGATATCGGTTTCCGAGACCTTGATAAGTCCAAGGCATTGAAGAGCTGTAAAATTCCACCCGATCAAGTCAGCCGGTGTACAAGAGACCTAAAAACCAAGAGAATAAGTAAAAATTACAAGATCTAGGGTCAATATTCCACTATCCCTCACGTTTGAAATATAAACTCATTTAAGTATAACGAACGCTGGGCGCCATGAGTTGCGCGTACCACTGTAGTCAAACACCATTATGGCCTGGTTCCTAATATGTAGTAAAGGAACCTCCGCTTGGGATAGTAAACATAAAAGAAGGGCAAAAGTCAAACCAATACACCCACTCGTGTAACCTAAAAAAAACGATGCCACCGAATGGACGTCATATTGGAATGGGGTCTACATATGGAAAAATTAACAGAGGAATGTCACGAAAACAGCCAATTAAACAAAACCTAAAATTACAGAGATCAAAGTTACAGTAGCCATTGTGTTAGAACAGCTCAAAGGCACCAACACATCAGAGTAAACCCTTTTCAAAGGCAAGAATATTTATAGACGAGCTAGTTATAAAATGACAAAATAAAGAGTGGCAGCTGAATAATCAGCACGAGAGGGGAACTAGAGGGAAACGGTAAAGGTTTGTGAGCAAAACTAAAAGAGTGAATCTATTAGGACGTCGCCATAGTTAACTCATATTACTGAGGAAGGACTTACGATTGAGAACCATACGTGTTTTTCCTGCTGCGGATCGTTGTTACCGCTGCCGCAGGTGTGCTGCTTCCGGCACTGCCCCACTTTGCAGACTTTTCCGGAGCCGTGGAGGTGCTTCACGGCTTGTGCGGTCTCCGTGGTTTCCGTGGCTGTTTGAAAACCCTTCATCTCTTGTCAGCAGCTCTTCACGGCCGGTGCTGCCCTTCTGTTGTTGTTGGAGTCGGAGAGCTGTGTAGAAGCAATGCCTTGCGGCCGCCATTGGAAGGCACTTGTTTTTGGCGTCTCAGCCCGGCTGCGGATGTGACTGGAGCGAGGCAGGTTTGTCAGGTGCCGTGTGGTGAGGGAAGCCTCGAGGGCCTGATGAGGGAAGCCCCCCCCCCCGCCCAGCAGTGATAGTTACGGTGGCAGCGGTGGTTTGTGGTTGCCTGAATTAGCGGCCCATAAGCCTCTAGTTCTCCGGGCCCCATCCGCCTCAGGACTCATTGGGCTTTGGACAAGAGCTGCAGGAGAGCGCAGTGAATTCCCCACACACCCCGGCGGCTTGATTGGATTGGAGATGTCCGTTAGCTACTGGCCTGCCAGGAGGTAGAGGGTACCACCCAGAGGCTCGAAAGGCAAAAAGAAGGTAGCGGTTCTGCAGTTGGCGGTGCGGGGAAGAGGTGTCGCCAAAGGCGCTGAGCTCTGGGAACTTGCTACTTGCCACAAGCCTTACCGGTGAACCAGGGGACACGCTGTTGCTGCTGGGTGCCGACCGCTGGCCATCGCGAGTTGGGGGACTACACTTCCCAGCATTCTGTGCGGCTCGCCTGCCGCTGACGACATTCTACGCGCCAGGAGGCACATAAGAACAGGCGAGGGCTGCCGCAGCGCGGGACACGCCCGTCCGTGCCCGTCATAGTCCGGAAGAGGCTGGGCTAGGCAAATTCCCTAATATCTTGCCTCTGGGAACTACGGATTTGCAGGTACAGTAAGGTACTGTATATTGAGAATCCCACACACATTGTTGCTCTGTTACCTGTTGTCTCTTGCTGTACGTATTATTAACTGAGTCTTAATAGAGAAACGTAAGGGAGCAGTGGTGACACTAGATGCCTTCTTGGTAAGGGCAGAATCATTATTGATCCACGAGATTGAACTAACTGAGCGACTTCTTTCTCTAGACACTTTAACCCAAAGAGGTAACCATTTAGCGGACACTCAGGCAGTTGGCATGGGTGTTAGTGTGGATGATTGTTTGTCTACTAAGTCCCCCATTAATGCTTCATACCCGTCCCACTCTCCTTCTATTGCTTTAACCTTAGAACCAATGCCAAAAGTGGTGGCGGGTAGAGCTACCAGGACTAGGGTATTGAAAAACGTGGTAGCACGAAAAACCAAAGTTTTGCCTGCAAAAAGAAAACGGGGAGCACCTACAAAGAAATCTAAATTTGCAATGGCCCCCCAAGCAATGGATCGGTTAGATATAGAACATGACTTAATTACATGTCAAACCAAAAGTATTTCCGTTGGCACACGTGTTCCTCGATCCTAGCTGGGGTAACACCAGGGAAGTTGCCACAGGAATTGACGCCACCATCAATAGTATAACTGCCGGTGTAATGGTTAATGATGTCCAAGACTCTTTTAAAAAGGGCTTCACACAGCTTTGGGATAAATTGGATCTTCTAGAAGAAGCAATAAAAAATGTAAGCCATAATAAGGAGGGCAGAATGGTGGAAGAGCAAAACGGGAAATCATGAGAGGGAGGACAAAACCATATATCACAATAGGGAAGCACAGGGTGGTAAACCCATTGAACCAACGCATGTTAGTATGGGAGATAGGTCTTGGGAGGTACCAATTGGTTCTAATTCTTTAGGGATACAGAGCAATTGTATAGAACGCTCCAATGTTGATAGGGGGCAAGATGCTCGGACCCCTAGGTTGATCCATAATTCTAGCAAAATTGCTATTAATGATCAACTAAAGCCCAATTTGGACATCCTAAACCTGCCCCCTGCTTCATGCCCGTATACGCTGATATTAGCTGGCGTCCCCGCTCTTAGAACAACTGAGAGAGAAAGTTGGGAAGACCTACGGAACAAAACTATAGATGGGCTAGCCAAACACAAAAGTTTTCAGCTAAAAGATATTAAGGAGATACTAATGGTCCGTAGGGTAGGCTGGATAGGTTACTCCTGTAAAAATATAAACGGAGATTGTATAGTGGTAAATTTTCACAGGCCCCAGTTGGTCCGCCATATATTGAACAAAACCGAGATAACACACTTGACGAATACCAACATTTGTACACTTACATTGGGGTTTTTCTATAGACCACAGCCATGGCATTCAAAAACTAGGCTGTATCCCGTGCCACTGACAAATAGATACTGTGCACTGTCCGACTTGGATGGCCAAGACTGACCATTATCCACACCCCAAGTATTATGACCACTTGCCTGCTGGGTCGCAAGATCAAGAGAAGGGGGCTTGTTTTGGTCAATGGCATTAAATTGAATACTAATCCAACAGACCCAACTAAGAATAGAAGAAGGGACACTAGAAACCATCAAATTAAGCACAATTTCGGTACAAAAAAACAGACGTAAGGAACAAAGTGAGGTGAGACGTGTGGGAGATATAACATTGATCTCCTGGAACATTGCAGGGCTTAGAAGGAACGTAGAAGACGTTGTATGGCAGGAATACATTGGGCAGAATGACATAATTATGTTTCAAGAAACTTGGACCTTAGAACCTTTTTATAAAGTAGGATACAAAATCTTTAGTAAAGATGCTATTGCCTCAGCTAGAGGGAGGCCTTCAGGAGGCCTCTCTAGCTGGGTAAAGGTGACTCTAGGTATTGATGTTAAATTAGTCGAAGCTTGCTCGCAGGACATTTTGGGATTTGAATTTTACACACCGGACAAAAAGGAAGTTTATATATTAAATAGATACTCCAGAAGGTCATTGAGCAATTAGACAACTTTCTAAGCACGACCGAACCAAGGGCCCTGATAATTGTGGGGGGCGATTTTAACCGTAAATACGAACCTACGGTTGGACTAGAAAATATCTTTGAGGAAGAAGATCTGGCTAATAATATCCCGCCTTTGGAAAGCACCCCGGCAGTGCCGTGTAAAATAGCAGTTGCACAGTTATTAAGACTTGTCTCGGGGTACTGCTTACGAGTCTGTAACAGCCGCTTGCCCTCTGATAGTCCAAAATCCCCCACATTTACTAGAGGTAATATAAAGAGTCACATAGACTATAAATTAATTTCGATCGAGTTGTGGTTGATGGCCCTTGACCTAGTAGTTGATGACAGAACAGAGAGTGATCATTACCCATTATGCCTGACATTGGTGGCCCATCTTTTCCAGTTGGTAACCCCAAGGCCCAGAGAAGTAGAGGGTGATAATATAGATCCTCTATTAAGTAACAATCGGAGAGCTTTAAAATGGCCCTCGATATGGGGATATGTAGCGGCAATTAAACTTTTGCAGATAGGGTCTCTCTGTATGTAGATCGACCTGTTTCAGAAATTCCAATTGTGGAAATTCACTTCAAATTAGTCAGACCTGTTACCCATATTGAGTAAAATTCCGAAAAAATCTAAAAATGGGATCACAGCCGACACGGAGTTGCAAAGACCGTGGTATAATAAAGAATGCCGTATTGTAATAAAACGAGCTCATTCTGGCTTCAAAAACCAAAAATATAGTGGCCTTAAGGGAAAAAAGGGCTGAATATAAGCAATTACTAGCCTTTACTAGGAAAGAATGGGAGGATAACATTTGGGCAGAATTACTTGTAGCAGCCAAAGCAAAAGATCAAATTGGATTTTGGCGTTTGATATCAAAAGGCAATAAGAAAGGAAGATGTAGTAAAGACCTCTTCCTAGATGCAAATACCTGGGTAAAACACTTCTCCGGTCTCTACTCCCCTCCTTCAAATGACACTGATCATTGCCCGCTAGATTATGAAATTACCCCAAATGTAGCCCAATTATCTTTTAGCTTGAAGGAAACATTGGCAGCCATACACACAATAACACCAGGAAAGGCTCCTGGCCCTGACAAAATACCTGGAGACCTATGGAAACGTGATAAAGGTGTTTAGGGCCCCTATAATAATCTGTTGTGTAACTCTGTTGCCTCGGGTGCACCCCTACCAGAGTCTTGTAAAGGGGCAGAGATCACAACCATTTTCAAGAAGGGCGATCACCACAATCCCTCACACTATCGACCAATTAGTCTTATTGACGTTTTACAGAAGATATATGCTAGGCAAATTTTAAATAAATTGATCAATTGGATTGAGAAATATAACATTTTGTCACAATATCAGGCAGGTTTTAGAGCAAAGACTGACCCGATTGACCAGGTTTTTAGATTTCTTTGTATAGCCTGGAAATATAGAATATTTAGGAAGGGTCACTTGTATATCGCCTTTGTGGACCTAAAAGCAGCGTTTTACCTTATTCCCAGAAATCTCCTGTGAAAGTCGTAAAAACCAGGGGGTTCCGGGGGAAATTCTTCAACAAATAATAAGACAACTGGACAAGGGTCAGATGGGGTCCACTAGGTGAATTAACTGAACCAATTAAGGTTAATAGTGGTGTAAGACAAGGGTGCGTTTTAGCTCCCACTTTATTTTCATTGTATGTTAATGACATCCCTGACTATCTTTTGGGCTGTGATCATGATTCCCCCAAGTTAGGGGGGGTGCCTGTGCCGGCACTCCTCTTTGCTGACGACACGATTTTAATTTCACAAACACCGAAAGGTTTGCAAAATGTAATACATTTATTTGGGATATACTGCAAAGCTAAGGGGCTTGAAATAAATTATAGTAAAACTAAATATATGGCAGTTAACCCACATAAAACCTTTATGGAAAACCTAACTGTGAATAACCAGAAAATTGAGTATGTGCACGATTTTAACTACTTGGGTATAACCTTGGATTCAAAAATGACTTGGAGACCACAGCTAGAAAAAGGCAAAACTATACTACTCCAGAACACTTTCCCATTAATTAGGAAAATAGAAAATAGTTTATCCAAAGCAGTTTCATCCGCTCTTGAAGTATACAAATATAAGGCGCAATCGGCTTCACTGTACGGGGCAGAGCTGTGGGGACCCCTGACGAATGATACATTCAAGGTGGGTGAAAACAAGTTTCTTAGGAAAGTACTAAGCCTCCCGACACGTACACCACTGACCCCTGTTCTGATGGATATAAACTTTCACCGTGTCGATGACCAGGCTAACCTAAGACCATTGTTGTTTTGGGTTTGCCTGTGGTGCACGGATGAGCTTGCTCATTATAGAGAGGGGCTTGGGGAAATTCAAAGACTTAATAAAGGTATAGGCCTGACCTGGCTAAAGCACATACACGACTGGTTTTTGAAACTGGGACTTAGGCAATTTCGGGATGAGCCGTCTGGCTTGACTACGACCTCAAAAAAGTTTTTAAAGTAGACCTATTGGTCTTTTATACATGACTTTTCATCCCATTCTTCTACGGTGGGATCACTGACAACACGGTTCCTCCATATAAAAACAGTTTGGAAATGTGAGCTCTTTCTAGATGAAATACAGCCACAGCTAGCTAAATCCTTATACCTTAAATATCGCTATGGTATTTTACAGATAAGGGCAAATACCGCGAAATGGGTGTCAGGCGAAGTGGAGGAGGGCAGATGTGTATTATGTGATTCAGGTGCAGTAGAGAATGAATCACATCTACTGTTTTTCTGTCCAGCCTATTTGCGATGTAGGATGAAATGGATTAAACTCATTTGTCGTCTGCTTGGTATCAGATCCTGCCATGAAGTAGAAAGATTATTACGATCCAATACCACGCAAACAGTGGTTTTTGGTGTTGGTAGGTATTTGTTTGGCGTGAGTTTGGTAAGGAAAAGGAAAGGTTTGAAACTCTAGGCTGAAAAAATGTAAATTCATAATGAACTTGGCACGTGCACTTTACGATTATAATATAAACTATATACTGACTTATACATCAGTTTAAAAAAATGTATTGGAGTAAGCTTTTATATATTATTTTAGTATTATTTAACTGTGCAGTTGCATTATTTTAATGTCCTGATATGTTTATTCCGCAAACCAGTTTTTATTAACTTTTTTTATATAACTCTGTAAAATTGCAAAAATTGATATACCTGTTTAACATCACAAAATTGGTCGTTTATTCCATGTGGAATCCAGTGAAATTAATAGTATTGTATCTTATGTTCAACACGATGTATTGTGGAAATTTTTGTGTTTTATTTTTCTGAAAACCTTTTATGGTTCCTTTTATCGAAATAAAGATTAAATGAATGAATGAAATGAAATGAACTCATATTACATTCTGGCACCAAAGTAACATGCGCAACTTTTAATGATTTATTTATTACACTGCAGATATTTGGACTTTTCTGGGGTAGTTCCTTTCAGGATTTGCTGGTTTCTATTACTGGTGCTTTGTTTTAACTTCATGTCAAAAACCATGGGAGGGCTAGGGAAGAAGGGGGTGCGTCCATATCCCCTGTATAATATATGCTAAACAATTATGGACAAACCCAATCTATGTGTGGCACAATCACTAGTAGGCAGTGTTTGGAACCCACTGGGTTTGTTAAAAGACCCCTCACACACCAACCTGGTTTGTGTCATGCTTCATCATTGGGTTCCCAATCAGGTGGCCGATGCCCCCCGGTTGTGCTACGACGCCTGATTACAGCGGAGCTGGTGTGGTGCAGAAATGTGATGTGAAGTGGATTAAAAATATCTCTGAGAATCCCTGCCTTTCTGTTTTTTATTACTGGCGGCTCAGGATATGATTAAAAACTATGTATGATGCAACTAAAAAAGAAGTAATTATCTTGTAGTTGTATATGTGATGGGTCTACATGTTTCAGGCCGCAAGGGAATGTAGGAGGGGCTTTCTTCAGGACCGTAGAAAGTGGTGAGTGGCAAAAGGTGTAGTGCCACGTGAAAAGAGAAATAAAAACTAGTACACGCGCTAAGGTGTGTGGACTGCGTGTGTACGTACGTACGGACACGTATGAAAAAAGGACACTATGGTTGAGTTTAAATGCTGATCGGGGCTCGGGAGGAGTTCGCTCCTCTGTCAGTCTTTGGTATCAGAGCGTCACCTGCCAAAAACCTGTTGTGGTCTCCTGTCATCCGGGATGTTTGTTTTAACTGACAATTGGTCGTTGTCCGGTGTGGGGCTTCTTTATCCGATTTATTCTTCTTTTGTACTTTACACGACGTTGCTTTATGTGGATTTTTATTGAATCGTAATTCAAGAAGGACTGCTAATCCGTTAAAAAATGTGAAATTGATTGGTATATATGAACTTTAATTTTGTGGGTGTTTGCTTTTCACTCACCTCTTGCTTTCTGGTCTATGTACACAGGTGACAGCCTACTTGTTATCCTTTAGAGTGTAGAACTCTTGTTTTCAATTACTGTTACAGATCATCCTTTCCTTAGTCCTCGGGGCTCCGGGGTCCATAACTTGGTTACTTTTGAAATTTTTATTTGGATGAATCGTCTGTACTACATTGAAGATAGCTGCTTTATATTAACATGTAGTACTCTTTAATATATATATATATATATATATATATGTGATGGTGGTGAACTAAATAAACATCACTATTGACGAATCTGGGTCTGCTCTTGCTTTCCGGCAATACGAAGGAGTTAAGGCAAGGATCATTGATATATATATATATATATATATATATATATATCAAGAACTGTTCCCAAATGCCACAGAACAAGAGGAGACACAGCGGGAATTTCAGGAAAGGGGCTTTATTTCAAAAGAGCAGGCATGACGCGTTTCGGGCATTCCCTTTTTCAAATGCCAGCTCCAACATCGTTTCTCCCATCAGTCCCTTCAAAATACCTTCAGTCGTTCTGCCATTGGTGGCTTTCCAGGTGGGCCGGGTCGGAGTCTCTAACACACCTGCAGTTGCATCGGCGGACTGCAGTTCCCAAAATGCACTTCTCACTGCATATCAGGTGAGTACTCCACTCGGCTCCATCATATCTCTTTGTGGGTGCTGGAAATTGCTAAAAACGCTGTTTAAGCTCCGTGGGGAACGCTGCTGATGAAACACAATCCCTTCCTGAGTTCCCAAGACGCCTCAACTGCAAGGATCCACATTCAGCTCAGCCTGGAAAAACCGGACACAGTGCTCCTTTTTCCTTCGTGCAATCACGAACTGCAATAGGCAGCAGCATGAATTCTAAGCATGGTTGCGGTGGGTCAGGACTGTACCAATAACTTGGTTGTATAAAGAATGCCGAAGCTGCCTGATTAGTCTTGTCCACTTGATAAGGCGGGTCTCCTCATGCGTGCCCAGGACATGCACGCACCATATGCCAAGAACTGTTCCCAAATGCCACAGAACAAGAGGAGACACAGCGGGAATTTCAGGAAAGGGCTTTATTTCAAAAGAGCAGGCATGACGCGTTTCGGGCATTCCCTTTTTCAAATGCCAGCTCCAACATCGTTTCTCCCATCAGTCCCTTCAAAATACCTTCAGTCGTTCTGCCATTGGTGGCTTTTCAGGTGGGCCGGGGGGAGGGTGAGCTGAGCGTTCCCTCCTAAAGCTTTCGGGCAATTTGTTGAATATATATATATATATATATATCACGTTTTTTGGACTAATAAAATGTCCGGGCACGTGGATTTTCAGGGTTTTGCTTTCTTTTCTCTTCATTTCCTTTTGCTTCTTTTTCCATATTTACCGCTTTCTTTCAACTTATTCCTGGGAATTCTTTTTGATTACACTTTGTGATCCTTGATGTAGAGGAATGTAAGTGTACCTTGCTTCTAATGTCTATTCACTTATTGTCTAGGACTCATTTTTTCACTTGATGGGGTGCACTACATACACTTTGGTGGTATTTGTCTCCTTATTCTTATAATTAACATCTGTTATGCACTTTCCAGCTTATTGTTTTTACTTAGTGTCGTGACATGAGAGATAGGAATTATAATATATGTATGTTTCATTTCGCTTTGAAGGCTTGAAAACCTGTGTCTGCTGTCTGTGCTTGTATATGGAATAAAAACATGGAATCATTAGCTTTTCTGTGTTTACCTTTTGCCCATGAAAGTTGATTCTACGTGAATGGACCCGTTAAAGTGACGGACCCTTTACTTTTGATTGTGGTGGTGCTCCTGAAGTTTTTTTTTTTTAATTACCTTTATGTCGATGATACACAACTTAAGTCTCCTCTGCTCCAGACATCCAACACCTCAAACTTTTGCCTTTCCTCATCTAGCTTTGCATGTCCTGTGCCTACTACCCTGAAACATAAACCCAACCAAGACAGAATTCCTGCTTTCTTTTTCTCCAATAACAGCAAACATGAAATAGTACAAGCATGGCTCAATGACCTGAACCGTGTCGACTTGGAGCCCCCAACTTTCCACTGAATGAAAAACCATTTGGATCGACCCTGGACACTAACCTCACCCTCCGGGGACATATTGCCCAAAAAAAAGACATCTTCGTACCCATTTTCTCTTCTAAAGAAAGTGAAACCATTTCTTCTAGAAAGTGATTTTAAAATTGCTGTTCGAGCTCATGCATATCTAAAAGGTTTCAACGCCCTGCTCCATGGCTTCCCACGATCTGCTTACGTCCTTTTAATGTCATCCTAAACACCATAGCGCATTTCATCCATGTCCTGAAGAAATCTGATCCCACAATCTCTGTTCTAATGGTACTCAGTTGACTCCCCTTGTTAGCCTGCCGCTTCTTCAAACCGAGCTGCATCATTTACAAAGCCACCACGACTAGCACCTCGCTTAGAATGACAACACACTCGCCGTCCACAGCCAGAACACCATCAGACTGTAGACTAAGAAGTGAAAAAAAAAAAGGGCCATCAGGTCTTTTTCATCCGTGCACTCAATCTGTAACAGCATCCCATATCAATGACCTCTCCCACCGTACAAGTCCAATCTAGGTATGAGTTGAAGTCGCACCTTTTTAATGAACGCTACATCACAGAGCAGTAGCAGTACACTTCTGCTCCCAGAATCCAGCTAGCTTAATCACTTGTTGACTGTACAGTTGCTTTTGACTCTGTACATTGCTCTGCTGCCTTTTTGAAAGGTGTGCAGTATACAGATATACTTACATATTTACATACAGTGAATAGGGGATAGTTGTAACTATCTGTAAGCACGTTTTGGAACAGATCTGCTACATTGAAGAAACAAGACAGTCTCCTTACCATGAAATGCAACTTTTCCAGTGATTGTATCTGAGGTGATGATGATGCACACTGACAAAACCACAGGCGTTTTATCTCATCAGGCAGGATGAAGCTTACTTCCAAGAGCTCTGATGTTTGCTAATGATCTGTTCAAAGCTCCTGAAACCACAGATTTTTCACAAAATGAGAACGAGTAACGGAGCCTTCTCAGGCAATAGCCAGAAGATGTGGAACTCTCTTCCTCCGGAAGTCCGTTGAATATCTTGCACCACTTCTTTCAAAAAGGAAGTGAAAAAAATCCTAATGCTTAAGTTTCTGCCCTAAAGGCCTTGGCTCCTCTGCTTCATTACTGCCCTCTATTCGGATACTTTGATGGACTATTACATGCTTATACACCTTTGAATAGCATTGTTAGCAGGCTATGCACATATATGTATCGAATGTTCTTCTCCCGTTACTGTATCCATCCGACCCTAAATGTGAAGCGCTCTGATACCCGCAAGGATCATGTTCGTGCCTTGCACATATATATAGTGAATGTTCTGTTCCCACTATTGTATCCTACCTACCCAAATTGTGAAGCGCTCTGATATCCGTCTGGGTCATGCTCGCGCTATACAAAGCTTTATAAGTAAAAATCTATAGTATGGGCCTTACCCCAGGACATGTGAGTCCTCTTCTTTTACTTGGCAGGTGTGTTCATTCAAGTAGACAGGTTGAGCAGGTGCTTATCCTCACCCCACAAGAGGAAGCTCAACCTGTAGCAGCATGGTGACAAATCTTGCCTCCTGAAAGGATAAAGGGGCCTACTGCATACCTGACTGACTGATATTCGACTTATTGGGAGATCCCTAAATGCCTTCCCTTACGATCCCTTCTGGCATCCCTGTGTCTGCCTGGTGGCCAAGCCTGGCTATCATGCACCTTTTTTTGATTGCTCCTCTCCAGAGGCAATTCGTCCTATCCATGAATTAGGGAATGTTTGCACCCCCTTTCATAGAATTGCTCAGTATGCGGTCCTTTTCTGGAGTGACTAGCCTTTGCCCACATAGTATGTCTTTGGCAGCCACCAGGAAGTACACCACCAGGTCCGGTGACAAGAGCAAGTTGCTATAAGTGATCCCACCAGATCCTTTCCAAGAATATTACCCCACTTTTCTGAACTGTGAATGGCTCGGAGTTATGTTATAGATATTGGAGCATTCAGATGTCGGCCAGTAAGTAAATCTGACTGGCAGGAAAACATCCCATATGTGAGCCCTAATCTTGTGTGATCACATCTGATACACAAGCCCTTTGAATCTGTGGCCTCTACAACATGTTACTGCCTTTATGGAAAACCTGCCTGGATCAGCATTATTTTTGTGAGAGGCATATGCGAGTCGCCTACCCTGTGTGCCATAGAAACACGCACTGTTTTATTGAAACACTGTCATACTTGGTACTCACTTTTCCTTTGTTCAGACTGATAGGCTGCTTTTCAGGTGCAGAGCAGACTGGTTATAGACTGCTGCATGAGGTAGGGGAGAGTGGTAGAGCATTGCCATTACCCCCGCACAGTACCCCACACAAGGGTTTGCTTTTACAGCTTTTGAGAATCAATTTCTGGTTCTGCATTTAAGGCGAAGGGTGCCCGCAGGTAAATAGGTAAGAGCATAGGTACAAGGAATAATGGTGCGTCCATAAAGGTAGCTATATTCATTTAATGACATACCATAGCCCCCTCGAGGCACAGATTGGTAGAATCGCTCGTTTTTATGGTCTTTTGTTTCTTATTGCGCACACTTCAATATTGTAGCGGGGACACTATGTTCATTGTTGAAATGGAGACTCCATTCTTTCTTTGAGAAGCAACATCATAATAAAGAATATGAACATAACACAATATAATATCACCTAGCTTGTGAAAGGCAACAGACGTTAAGGTTTTACCTTGAATTCTGCTAATATTTGGAGGCCGATTAAGCACATTTACTAAGTTCAACTACACATTCTAAACATCTGTTTACACACAGTCCTTCTGGGCTGCGTGCAGCTAGTAAAGCATGAATGTCACTCTGTTACAGAATTATCGCCCTCACTTGAATGTTTAGACTTATCTTTGTTTTGGCACATTTTATATTTTTTAACATAGTATTTGTCATACCGACTTAAACCATTTCCAGACACTTATTTCTGCCCAGTGAACAGAATAGCCCCTAAAACTGGTTCCATGTTAAATTTAGAAGAACTCCCACAACGGCCACTTTATTGCTAAAGATTTCTAATTGATCTTCAAGTATTTCTGCGGATTTAGATTTTCTGCTCTAAAGTGTAATAATCTAGTCATTACCAAGTTAGCTACATTTTGGATTTACATTTTTACCCAATACTTAAGATAATCGTTTCAACATTTTCCCATATCTGTTTGTATTTTTGGAAATTACCAAAACTAGCAATATAATTTAATCAGCTTTGTCCTTGTATAGAATGTGTCTAGGCTTGATTTGCTGCATATTTTTTGTTCATTTTGACCTCTACAAATCACGTTGATCAGCTCATTTTTTTATACTTTCATTGCTCATGATTTCTACTCCCTTCAAGGAAACCTTGACTTGTCATCCATTTGTTACAGTGCCTGAATGCTAAGATACATGCATTTTTCATTTGTTTGATTCCCACGGCCATCACTTTCTTTGGAGGGATGGATCATTTTCAGAGCAGCTAATATTCAGTCGTCATTGACACATATGTTGTTTCTTTTTGCGAAATCTATACCTGTTGCAATAAGGAGCATAGAGCAATCGCCTCATGGAAGTGTATGTTTTTACAACTTCATTGAAGAGTGATGTAAACCTTCTGATATGACTGTTACATTTGTTTACTCTATTTATAAAGTTGCCTGCTTAAATGTTCAGTGACAAGGTCGGTGTAAGACAGCTGAATAAATCTAATCTTACTGCATAATAAACATACGAATCTAATAACCATTTGAAAAGCTCCTTTCTTAATAGATGACCTGCAAATTACATAAGTCACATTAGGTTTTTTTAAAATAAATGTATTGTGTCTGAAGACTTTGCAGAGCTTTCTGTCACAGAGGAGATTCACGAGTTCCAAGAGAGGCAGGATCTTCCTGCCCCTTCCACGGCGGGTTTCTGCCAGCCTTGGCCATGAATAGCTCATTCCCAATCCCTATTGACGCTCTCTTCGCTGCATTCAAGCTGACCATAGATTGCTACCTAGTTACCCGCTACAGGTGACTTTGAGTGGATGGTGAACTGCCTCACATTTTTCTCTACTGATTTGTACACAATCGGCCTACATTTCTTTGTTTACCTGCATGTTTATTTACAGAACTATTCTGTGCTCTGAATCCACGTTTTTCTCTTTCTCCTGTCTTATACTCATTTTAAGCTTTTGTACAGACACTTCTACTCTATAATTTTTTTGATATGAGGATTTACTTTTATGCTGATGGTACCTTGCTGATTAGTTCTGAGAAGTTCTCTATGCGGCCTCCGGTATTACTCTTAGAACATTTTATGTTTTGTTCCTTTCTGTCAAGTTATTTGAGCCGGATTGAGTTCAAACTGTCTCCTGCTACACCCCCAAAAAGGTGGTTATAGTCCTTTGTCTAAAAACCCCTGATCTCTCGGACACAGAACTAAAAACATGGTGAGAACCAGTTTCTTTGTTATAGACGTGAAATTCTTTATCTATAGAGCTACTCATCAAGTGGCTATGTGTTTCATTCAGTTATGGAGTTTGTGGATTCTTTGTAAGATCTTCTCTTTCTTGTCTCTTTTCCCATACGGCGAGTGTGGTTGCTGATATCCATTTATCAAAACTGGCCTGTGGAATCTGATGTCCCTTTATCAAAACTGGCCTATGGAAGCTGCCTTTCGTAACATTCAGTTTCTAAAGAATGTTGCTGCTCGTGTCCTGTAGAGAGTTCACTACAGAGGCCACATTTCACTCACATTTCTGCCCCCTACATCTAAGAGGGGTTTGTCTTGGGTTGTATGTTCCTTGTGGTGAAGTCAGTTTCTGCTCGTAATTCCATTATTCCTCAGATACTTTTTTTTGATAAACACATTTTTTTGTTTAGAAAGAAGGCAACCACCAAAGCATCGACATTGCAGGATACAGACATTGACACCGTTCATTGTGAAGAACACATGCATGACACTCAGACTCGCCCTCCCGCCATGAACAGCATAAAGTGCGGATGGGACAGGCTAGACCACCGCACCCAACCATTTGCCCCACACCCTATTCCTCGAAGATACTTACTGTTTCTTTTTTTGTCCCCACATGAGTGCATTGCAGTTCGCTACCGGTTAACATGATTATCATAACATCTTAAACGGACAGATTAAAATAACACTTTTGAGGACACCCACTAAAGATGGGTTTTCAACCCAGAGCTTTTGGGTGCCATTCTCTTTCATTACTATTCGTCCATGCTGTTTTAATTCTCACAGTAGAGCTGGCTTATTCTGTTGGGTCATCTGTCATCACCTGGACCCATATGAGGCACTATTTGGGTCTACAAAGAAAAGTGATGCAACATCATATTGTAGGGCTATCTTCAATAAATTGTGTTTGTGAGGTGCGGTGGCAATGTTTGCTGACGCATCCAAGTTTTACATGCCCCCAGTCGAGCCACTCTTGCGAGTTAAGAAAGAAGTATAACGTATTTCCTATGAAAAAGGAAGGATAGTGTAAGCTGAAGAGTCTGGGCCGGATCAGAAGTGAGTAACAGTGTCTGCGGTGGAGAAAATGTTTTTTGTTTTGTTGCTGCAGTGGAGTATCTAATGAATGAGTACATGAATGTCTGTAAAGATCCAGAACCACTCAGGAGACCGACAGGCTGAAAGCAAGGGTCTTGCTGATGAGCTTCACACAGGAAAGCCCCGCTAGGCATTTGCCGTGCGAGTCCATCAGTGGAGAAACTGCAAATCTCCTCTTGGGAGAACAACTAAAAGGAGTTCAACTCCCTCTTGGAGGACGGAGCAGACCATCGGGTACCCTAGGGCTTGATGGTCCCTGCCACTTTTAGACAGATTCCAAAGGTTGAGTGCTCTAGTCCAGCGTTTCCCACACTGGATCACAAGCCGATTTTAGGTGTGCCAGGGAAGTCCAAGCAATTAATAAGGATGCCTTTAAATACTGTGTTCATCTTGTCACATTTGCCTGTGCTTCATAGACGGAGGTCCAATGTCAGGCTATGTCTTCTGACAAATTGTTGCTTATTCTTTTATTATAGAATTGGTGTTTACTTTTCTTGGCTGCAAAATGAGAGGAGGTTTTAAAGTGAGTTATGTGACAAACTTGATGGAGTCCAGGAAGTGTGAAAGGAAAGGCTGTAGGATGTCCTTTTTGGCAACACTCTACAAAAAGAAAATACCTGTAAATGAACTGTTTCGTTCAGCAGTTAGGCTAGCAAAAATGAAGCACATTTTCTATTATTCTCGAGTGTGCTGCAAACAAATTTGAATGGGAGCAAAACAAATCAAGACACTTCACTTGGTACTGCACAAATGATAAATATTCACAGAAACACGATTTCCATACGTTATTTGAGTGCTGTATAGTTTTATTAAAATTGTATATCTGTGCAAATTAGTGACCATTTCCATGGAAAATGTGCGGTTTCTAAATATTAGCGTGCCACTGCATGATGCTTTAGTTTCATTCAAAATTCACCGCTCCTCATGTCCATTAAAGCTAGCTTGGGCACTAACGTTAGGCGTTCTAAAAAGTGGGTTGTGCTTCTAAGCAGTTTCAGAACCATTGCTCTAACCCAGCCTCAGAAGCACATGGTGTGGAGGATAGAGAGGAGTGAGTGGATCCCTCCACCTGCCGATTCTGGATTCGTAGAGCAAGGTTGATTCACTACATATCACTATCCCAAACCCAGTTGTGAGTTTTAGGACACTTAATGGGGCATCGCATAGTGGGACCTTTCTTCTAACGCTGGTCCGCAGTCATGTTAGATGCTGCATGTTTCTCTTCCATTGACTGTAAATTGTTTCAAAAGCCAGATGGATGGAGGGCCTAGTGGGATGGGCATCACACCAGCTCATATGCTTTTATTTCATCTCAATTGTGACTGCTGCCATATAATAGTGGTGGGATACTTCTGTGCCAGGGAGGGGGATGGGCACCTGCCTTTAGGAATAAAGATACGTAAAGCTGAAGAGTGTCTATCCCAGACATCTCCAGTACACATTTTAGAGTCAGTCTTGTTTGGTTGTGCTAGGATCTGCTGTAGAAGGCTCTTACCATAGCGTTTAGTCCCCAGAGCTTGCCTTTGTTGGTATCACAGGTGATTGATACCATATTTGAAAGATCACTAGATACTTCAATTTTTTTCATAATTGTTAAAATTCACTTATTTCCTTGTATGATTTCAGTGAGATAAATAAGGCCATCCCTAAAAGGAAGGGTTTGTAAAAACATTCGAGCAATCACAAGTCTGCACACTTATTGGAACAAGTTTGAAGCAGCTCTAAGAAATTAAAAGCAAGGCAGGCTTCATTTCATTTCATTTTGAATACTGTGTTTCGGTCATTAGACCATAAAAGTACAAGTGCAATAAAATCATACAGTGCATTAAAATAGCCATTGTTAAAAGAGCACATTCAAATATCCCAAGGATATCCTTCATTACATATTGTGTTGCCCTCCGCGGTCCATAGACTCCCACAACTGCATATACCCTCGAACCTAAAAATTCAACCAAGTGTGGTGCACCCTATTAAAAAGTTCCTAAAACGAAGTCTTCGATGTTCTAACAAAAATAAAATAAGTTAAAAAGTGATTGTATTGTAAATCTATTGAGTTTTAGACGGAGGCTTATGAACTCTTTGTAGCGGTTGAACCATAAGATAGTTGTGGTATATCCGGGAGAATCCCAACGATCTCCAATGCCTCTGGTTGAAAAAAACCTGGCCATTGGTATGTCTTACCCCTGCTGATACTGGCAAAGCCATGATACATTCTGATTAAAGCCAATCAACAAAGGGTTAACCATTGACCTAGGGTGTAGGAGCTGGAGTCTCAGAAAGTGCTTGTGAAAATCTAGAGGCTATTTAAGATGTACAACTTGGATAGGGAGGTAGGGCCCGCAGCCATTAGCAGGCTAGTCGTCTGCTTACTTCAAATAGATCTGCTTGATCAACTCACATCTCTGGCTGAAATTCCTGCATCCTCCCCAAGTAGCCTAGCCATACCCCATAATGTATAGTGAAATGGCCTGTATCTAAATATTAGAGCCCAGGAGAGACATATGGGCACGCCACATGTAAAATAGGAAGCGCAACACTGCAAATACAATCAGCTGTTGTGTGTTGTGTTTCAGGAGCCTAAATGCTTCTGCACAATGGTCAGTCCCCAGATTTCTGCACAGCTGTATCAGCCATCTAGATTTTTTCTTTTGTAACAGGGGCAAAAGAAAAATACATGGAGTTCGTTTTCCTCTGTACTACTGCAAGCCGGACGCCCTAATAAGGTGGTTCCTGCCCATTTGATGCAAAATACGCCCAAGGGGAGTGACTCATACCTGAATTGGACATATAATTTCCTTGCTACTGCTGGCTGTATTTCTTCCAGGAAGGGCTCCAAGTTGTAATGATCCTTAATTCACATAAAAGTTACAGTTAAAGAACCTAAGGCAGGCTTCATGACTAATCTTCCGTCTCATGTCACTGGAGGTAGTAAGCTTGCTACGGCCATCTACAATATATATTTCAAGAACATGAAAGGAGGAGGTATAAAATCTCGCAATATTCTATCGTGTTTTACATTTCTGTAACATGTCCAGTTGCCTCTGAAATCTAGTTCTTTCTATGACATGAGTAACCATTACCCTCTCTGGTGAACTGCCAAATGATTAAAATCTTAATTCTACTTCTGCTCAGTATGTCAACTGAGTCTGTACCTAATGGTGTTTGAATGATGATCAGTCTATTAAAATGTTTCTTGTATTGAGAGCGTGAACGTAAAACCATACATTTGATGGCTGCTGTCTTATGTAATGGATTTTAAAGATAAATCAGTGGTGAAAATGTTTGCTAGAGTAAATGCTCCTAAAGCATAATGGGTATTCAGGGCTCATGTTGTCTTTCCTAGTGTATAAAGAGAACTTGTGATCCCTGGCTAAAGTTCTGTGGACCTTTGGACTGCCTTTTTATTGTATGTGTAAGGGGAATGCATCGGCCATTCTTGCCTCCGCAACTAGAATGACTGAGAGTTTCAGTTGCAGAGCAGTTCCATGGTGATTGCATATGGTAGACCTGCCTGCTGGAGTTTCCCTCTGTATTGAGAATGTGTTTCTGTCCATGTCTTCAGGATGGTTAAAAGTAACACCCTTCTCCTTCACATTTTCTCCACTTCTTTCCTTTCCAGCGCCTTACAGTGAGTTTTACTACTCAGGCTTTATTCTTGTCTAGTATTACTCAACAGCCAGTATGTATCCCCGTGCCTTAACTGTCTTGTGCGATGCTTATTCTAGAGTATGTTGCAGCTTTTATCGTGGCTGTCATATCTTTCCTTTGGGGACGTATATTTTAAAACACAGGGCATTAATCAAACTCTCAAAATTAATCACATTTTTAGCTGTGATTTATTTTTATTTTGTTAACTTTTCTGTTATGTACAATCACTTTTTATGTGTTGTGCCAATTTGTCAATGATTCTTCACTGAAGACATACCACTGCTATGGTATTTCTTTATGTAGTAAAGACTGTGGCTAGCAACAGGGCTGAATTCCTCGATTGCTTAAGTCCTACTCTTCCTTATCTAAGTCATTATGACCTTTCCTCATAGCTTCTTATGAGGTGTTCTAGAGTTACCGGCTTCTTGTATAACCTAAGGTTTGGGTGAACGTTTTGGAATAGGTGAATTTGGGTAAATATATTTTTTGAGCAAGTACTATTGGCAGTGTCCTGGGTATGCATGTTCCTTCATGTACAAAAGACTGACGGTGTAGGGTTCCTTCCAATTAATCAGCCACCTAAGCTTGGGAAATCGAGCTCAGAAGGATTATGCACTGCTACTAAATAAAAGTAAAATCACAAATGTATTTCAACATTAGTATCCACCTTCATTCGTTATAGAATTAAGACAAAGTAGTCAATATGATGTACCAAATACACAAAAAGAAACATTTACATATTAACATCACAGAATTATAACATTCAATCTAATCATTATTAGCTTTGAAAAAATGACTACAAGTAATTTTAATAATGTGAGAATACATTTTCCGGAACAGCTGGAAAATGTTTTAACAATTCTAGCCCATTTTTTCTTCAAAACATAACAAGGAGACAATTTTATGATTAAGTTAAGTATTGAACAAATAAAAAGACTATCTCCCAGATCATTTGGCATCTTGAAATGACAAGTACAGTCTTCAACTGTGGTAATCCTCAATCCAATCTTAAATGCTTCTCTTAATCCCAGGTTCACTAACAAATGTAAACTCCTAATATCGGGACCTGGAACAGAAGCGAAATAACTTGAAGTCTCTGGTTAGATAGCCATTTGCCTAATATATAATAAAGAAGGTCATCCTTGAATATAAGCTAAGTCATTTTCAAAATGTCCCTATATAAAGCCCTCTAAAAGTAACCTCCCAGAACACCGCCATGGCCTTACTAGATATGAATAGATCGGATTAAGATGTAGGGAGATGATATGGCAGGAAATAACATTTCTGTCCAGTATCCCGGAACCTAAATCTGGTGAGCCTGAGTTACTCTACCCACTATAGTTAATATTGTGTGGGCTCAGTTTCACCAGGTAAAAATCTGCATTAGGATTTCCGTTCTAGCTAGAATACTGGGATGTTTTCTGCTCCCATTTACCACCTTTTGTCTGTGGCTCGTGGGCTGCGAGTGGGGTGTAAAGAGGGCCCAGTGCAAGGAAAGCTGCCACCATCTCTGCTGTTACTGTGCTATAGGCGGGTTGTTGGCTAGGCTCTGAGAAGAGCTTTCGCTCGCTGCTCCTTTCCAAAGTGTCTGCAATATTACTGGAGGGTACTATTGTCCCCAGTGTTCCCATACCTGGACAATTCAGATGCTGGAGCAAAGCGCCACTTATAATCAGATGTTATCGTAGCTTCTGAATGGTCTTAATGTATTTAGTGAAAAACGTTTGCAAAGTAGAGACTCTTAAATGTTCCCTTTGCCTCTTGCGACTTAAGAGATGCTTAAAGTAGAGGCCTGCGATAGGAGATGAATCTGCTCTAATTATGTCACTTATAAACTTCAGTCCCAAGACTTCTGCTTCTACATTTAAAGGGTTCATTACTAATTCCAGAAACTTCTGCTTCTACAGATCTTGTCTAATAAACACTTTCTTTAAACTTTTAATCTCTAAACTTTTAAAATGTGGTGTTTTGTCAATGCCCAATAGAGCTACTCAATATAAAACTGTATAAGATACATTTTTGGCAGTTCACTTTTTGAAGCATGTTGACAGGCCTACCACCATATTTGAAAAGTAAATCACATTAATACATCTGTCGTCATAAAGGAGTTCAACATAGGCCTTTCCATACGAGTAGTTCAAGACAAAATAGCTCATAAATGAAGACTGAATCAGCAATCGAGAGTACATAACCTTTTGATCTCCAGTAGAAGTTGGTTTGTTTCCTTCAAGAAACGTCATTGTTATTTGTAAGTTTGGTAATCTTATATTAAATATCAAAGGTCAACAACTGGTGGTAAAGTCCTGTGGGTCTACAATCGGGTAAACCTGGGTATCTTCATATAATGCATGCTGGTTTGCAGCTTCAGCGTAACACTCCTAGCTTGATATTACACGCTCTTCTTTTAATCCATGTAATAAAGCAATCATATTGGAGAGTTTGTTCCCAGTTTTTTAATATTGGTTTTGTTGAAGAGCCGCCCTAGTGTAGTTGGGAATCCCATCAGGTGCATGTTGAAATCAATTATGACTATACAGATTGGTGAGAGCTTAAACAAGTATAATAAATAAAACACCATTATTAAAACTACTGAGTTCACGACAGCGGTGCTGTTACTAAAGTCTTAGGTGTGTGATAGTGAGTTAATAATGGCATCTTTCCAAAACAACACTTAACAGTGTTGTATATCCCACTTTGTTTCTGGTTTCCCACCTGTAAGTAGGTGGCCATGGGGCTATAAGCATAAAATAGAGTGAAAAGCATCAAGAATTAGTCCCTTCATCTCCTAATTAGAGACCTTGGCAGCCTTCTGCAAGTGTCAGATTTATCCAGGGGGTGTATTTGCGATATGTTTTTTTAAGATAAAATCCTTCTGTCAATCAATTTGATAACGTCATCGGTTCACAGGGTCGGTGAATGAAAGAAGTAGAATATTTAATTTCCCATCCATGTTCTTTAGTTTACTCCCCTTTTTTAGGTCGAGCCTAGTGCAGCGCACAGCATTACTCTAGTAGTGACCTTTAGAAATCGGTCTGCCCTTTTGTTACACTCGTGCTTGTGCTGGCATCCACCTTGCGGGAGCGAGCAGCGGCGCGCAGGGGCCATCTATTTTCAATTAGTGTGGCCCCGCGCGCTCCTCTACTCTCGCTCTCACCCTCACCCTCCCTTGTCTAACTTCACTTCATTTGCTGTGTGCTTAATCTTTCCTTACTGCCATCGCAATGCACATGATTAACTTTGATGAAGGGGCTACAAACAACATTCACTTACATGATTTTTAGGTTAATTTTGGCAGCATGTTTTCTGTGTGTTTGCTTGAGATGCAAGCCAACCCGTACTCTTAATAAATTAGCATGGAAAAACTTTTTTCGCTGGTATGTAAAATACGCAGTGCATTTTTAGTTTATTTTGTTAGTATTTGAGAACCACTGCGTGTATCTACATTTGAGCACTATAGCGGGTCTATTGGCGTTGTGTAGCCTTTGTTTGTGCCTCTGTCCCCGGGCAGCTGAAGTATATTGTTTTTGGCGGGGCCCAACAGCTGACATAACACAACAACTGCCGAGCTAGAACGCTGAAGCAATGCAGCGAGCTTGGGGAAGGGCTGGTGAGCTGCCCTGTTTTCCATGGTTGTAAATTTCGTGATTGTTTTTGAGGGAATCCCTCATCTCTTCTCCTGTTAGCTTCTGTTGGTTTTTTCCGTGCCCTTGATAGGTGATTGCGATGTTAACGGCTTTATCAGCTGCAGCAATCTGTAGTCCTGAAGGGGAGGGGTGGGGAATAAAGTGAGTGCTTCTAATAAGACTACATCAAAGTAACGCGTTTTTTCTTTTACTGTTTTTCATATGCTTAATGACCATGACTTGTAAGGTGAGGATGTGGTCTGGGTGTGTGTTTAGTGAAGGAGCCTAGTTGGTTTTGAGTGAATTATTCCTCTTTGGTCATAAACGATAGATTCCGCTGTTGGACAATACTGTAAAAGGCTTTACTCAGGTTGCTGCTGACTCTGAGTCCTCTTACATGGCATGATTAGATTATTGAAGCAATAGAAGTTGGGGCATCCTTTTAGCCCCTGCCAGTCGCACAGCTGTGTGCGCCATCGTGGCGATTAGATTATTGGCCACATCCAAGGTGTATCTTGCTCACAACGGCACCCCATGGCCAATCACTTGCTCCCACTCTCTCACACACACCTAACCCACTGCCACCAACATAACAAGGCACACCAATGTATACTATAAGTGTATATAGTTTTCTTTATGGCATTGTTCATCTCCATTCATCATTCGCCTGGAACCATCCGGAACTCAGTGAATGCACCCAACTAGTGAGTCCGTGTTCTTATTCTGCTGCATAATGCTACGTTTTTGTAACAACGGATTTGTAATTTCTTAACCCAAGGCGGTGTTTTTGAGCTGTGACAGGTGGCTTATTTGTGTATGAAGTATTTGTTCCACGTGTCCTTGAAAACCGTGCTCTTGGTGGCCTCCTCTCTTTGACATTGTTTTTATTCGAAATTGATATAGTCTTCCGTTTTTGTTTTAATTATTGACTTTTCAATTGCTGTTAGCTGTAGCTGTGTTTCTCGTAGGTCATCCATGAGTCCTCCATAACAATAGTTTTGCGTATTTACTGCTCTCAGTCAAATGCATCTTCTAGCACTATAGGTTGAAACAAGACAATCAATGATTTATTAGTTCCCATACATTCAGCAAGATGTTTCCAGTCAAGTGTCTCTCACATGTACTGCAAAAGAGCACTGCACAAGCAAAGCTACCCACACAGATCCACGCCACACAATAAAACTCCACACATTTTCAATACACACCACATAATTCAACACCAAACCACATAATTCAACTCAACCCACAGAATTATACAGCACACCACATACATCCAATCCTCACCACCAAATTCCACACCATGCCATAAAATGCAATAGCACACCACATAATTAAACTTCAATAAAAACCACTCCACACCACAAAATACCATACCACATAATTATGCTCCATAACACACAGTCCCACTCCAAATAATTCCAATACACTCAATACCACATAATTATGATCTACATGATTCCACTGCATGCCAAGGCACATAATTCCACTACACAAATCGACTCCATGCCATACAATTCCACACCTAATCATTCCAATGCAACCCACATCTACTCCACTCCAAAACAATACACATGGGTAAAAGACATTGTCGTTTACAACGCCAATAGCTCTAACTCTTTCAAATGCGAGCCCAATTGCATTGCAAATGCTCGTTTGCTCTGGGCCCTTGTCTGCATTTTGTTCTCCAGTCATCCCATTCATTCACGTGGGCCTATCTCATAGCAGTTTCCTTTCTTAGCACCTCCTTTTACATTGTGGGTCTTAAGAACCTCCAATGGCAGGTGCTGTATAGAATCACCTCTGTGTTTAAGTAACTCCTCAATGCGCCAGGCTGTGATTCCTGAGTAAGAAGGCTCCATTCTCCTGTGCGTCCACCCCACTGGGAAGAGGATGTGGCTTTACGGCTAGAGCTGCCGACTTTGAAGCTGGAGAACCAGGTTCGAGTCTGACAGGAGGCTCAAGCATCCTGTGGTTCTGTGCAAATGGTTTAATCTCCCCGTGCCTAAAAATGAATGTGTCCCTCTCTAATGCAACTGGGGACGCATTACAATTATCAGTGTTTGCGCCGGGTGTACCTTTCAAAACGTACACTGGGCGCAGAGAGTAATAATGCGCCCCATTATGGTGTATGCACTGCCCTGGGGGCAACTGTGAACTTGCGCTGCCCTGGGGGCAGCACATTCATGTGAAAACAAGGAGCAGGCGCGACGTGTTTTCACAGTGCAGGCAGGGTTTAGAGATCCCCTTGAGGGCGGGTGCAGTCAGTGACTTCACCCACCTGCTGTCAGGAGGCACACTGACAGTGCGCCACCTTATAAATGGCACTCTCAGTGCGCCTCCTGATGGCTTCTTTGACTCTGCGCCCCCTGTCTGTAATATTGCGCAGAGTCAAAGGAATTCCCTCATTTGCATAGGGCACACCCCTATGCAAATGAGGGAACACCCTCTGTTGATAGCACTGGCACTTTAAATGCACCAGTGCTATCGGTATTATAGAAGGGGATGCACAAGCATCTGCGGCCCCTTCTGTAAAACCAAAGTGCACTGTGGGCGCGCACAGTGGGCGCAGACGCTTGTTGCTTCCCCGGGGCACCATCTGTAATACGGCCCCAGGTGCTCATGTAAAGTGCTCTGATACCTTCGGGTCGAGTTCGCGCTTTATAAAACTGCAACCATAAAAAAAAACTAGAATTGTCTAACATGCTGAACTTTTTAGAAGCATTGTCTAAAGCAGAAACAGGTCTGCATAGCAGCTATATCCAAAAGAAACTGCCAGATCCACTTTAAACCTATTTTACAAAGCGCTCCTTTGTCGTCAGATTGCATACTTAAATTCGGAAATGAGAAACCAGTCTTCACATAATTTAGGCTTACAAATCTATTGCAGATTGGATATCTGCAATTTGTAATGCGAAATGGAATTTGTCTTCTCCAGCGTCTATATTACAGTTTAAACTGGAGAAAAAAATGTTAGGAAATTTTATGTTTCCACATACTCTTTTCGGGTTTCAAAATTTCTGATAAGGTGCAGTGTTTAAAACTGGAGTTCTGCCAGTGAACTTCTATTCATTTGGTTGTTGAAAACGGGCTTTTGTTTCTGAATGGCTTGCTCCAGAGCTTGGTGCCAGAATTCGCACTGTTAATGTTGTTATAAATTTCACTTGTGTTAGGCTGATGAGATTGTCATTTTCGGTTATAAGGCACCTAATGGACCCTGGATGGTGGAAGAAAAATCCTTTATAGCAATGTTTCTCTGAGGTGTCATGCAATCTAAAATTTACTTACTGTTGTGGAGTGCATTCAGAAGACATTTACGATCCTTTGTGAAGGGACAAATAGCAAGCCAAAGATCTTTGGTCACTTGTGCGTAGGAAATATTTGAAAATCTAAAATGTAATTGTTCTCTTGTTGCATTTTGAAAGTAATGTATTGCATTTTTATGTGTTATTGCGTACAAGCGCTTGCCTTTCCTTTAACACGGCATATTATGTAGGCACACAGTTCAGGGCTCTCTGTGAAATAGTTGCAATTAATCCGCATTGCCAAGAAATGGTGAAATGTACACAGAATCTCTCCACAATCTATGCTGCCTTTAAAAACAAGAAAATACAGTGGATTTTCTGTTCATCGTTCTCAGATCTGCCTGTAAGTGCTGCTGTACGTAAGTCAGTAGTACTAAACCTCAGCAGTGTTCAGATCCCTCACCCTTAAGAGTAAAACTAAGGCTCTAACCCATTTCATTGGCCAAGTGGCGCCTTAGGTCACCTATGGAGTACACTTAAAATCAAATATGACTATTTAGACATCATCTTCAGTTTATATCTAGCCTCCTCTAGGCCCGTACACGGTGTTCTCTGTGCTGCTAACCCGTTCTGTGTAATCTTGTTTTATGTGAGGCACTCTACTACTCAGGTCCTGGCTATACAAATACAGCAATAATAATAAATAAAAGTTCAACAAACATGAATAAGCAGTACTGAGCTTAAATTGTTAGCTACTGTGCGATCCCTGTCAGCAGTATAGCCAAAATCTCTCTGAGTCCTATTGGACCACAAAAATTAATAACATAAAACTAAACAATAGCATCCATATTAAGCATAACTTTTGGAAAAAATATGATCCTCACTGGGAATCTGGACATAGGGCTATTACAATGGTTTTACAAACATGTAAGCTGTCAGGTTGATATGACTGAGAAGTAAATGCTCATAGTTATCTTGATTTTGTTTAAAGATCTTTGTCCATAGATGAATTAGGGAGCCATTATGAAATGATCATTTAGGCAAAATGTAAGTTTTGGGGAAGAGAAGGTTTTTGACCTGAATGTGGGATACGAGATGAAAACGTTAATAAGGTAAACCTGACCCCCAACCCACACCTGAGCTCAGCTATTTATAGACCAAGATAAACTAAGTGATCCAAGGGTCTCCCAAGCTTAACTTTTGGTAACGTGGTCAAGATAAGTACTAAGACTGTATGTGCCAAGTAGGTTATTAGAACCAGCAAAGCACTGTAACTGTAAGTGCTGTCACCCTTGCCCAGCACTCTGTTGCTCCTCAGCTAATTTATTACTATACAAGTAGCATCACAAACATGCTGACATACATACATACCCGATTCAAATCAGGTACACAGACAATAATATCCAGGTAAAGTAAGCTGTGAAAATAATAAGTACTGTAAACTAAACTCTACCTTCTGAAAAACAAATCAGTATTTCAAGAATCGAGATAAATAATACTCAACTGCCATTTTTAAGCTAGAATTAAATTCCTTGTAGATGACTTTTCTAAGATGGTTAAAAGCCCTGTGTGGAAACCTTAAACGAGAAGCTGTGCAGTGCTGTGGAAGACAAAGAAAGAACAAGATACACATAGCCCCCCTTTCCAACTTTAAGAGGTTCTAGGATTAAGTAGAGAGACAAGTAAAGCATAACATTGCATAAAGAAACGTTAGGGACAAATCAGGAATTTAAGTGACACATAGATTGAGGTATTGCCTGGTTGGTTAAAAGTTTGCTGATTTAGTGGTGGCTCCCACCATAGCCACCTGACTGCAGTTTTGTGTTGTGGCATTGATGATGCAAGAGGTGTATGAACCAATGTGCCTGGAATATCCTCTATATCTGCAAGTCATCTGAATTGCACCTGCAGATAAGACGTTGAGCATGCAAGCCTCTATGAAACACTTTTGCCAAGCCATACAGCTTCATTTACATATTTTGAGAAAGACCAAAAAATGTGTTGGTGTGGAGTTTTTTCGTTTTTTTTAGAAAGCATGTCTAAGCACTATTGCTATCCAGGTTTTGCACTGGACACAGAGTTTTAACAGATATTCGCAAATCTTTTCTGGTTTCAAACCCATACTAGAAGTGTACCTGGCACCAGGTGCACTTTTTGACCTCCACTGTTACTTGGCAGGTACACTGGAGCACCATGTGTTCATGCTGTGTGCCCCTCAAACCAGCAGAAGCGGAGCTCTCAGTAATATTACATCCCAACTGGGAAATTATGGTGTGTGATGTCCTGAGGTCACATGGACATTCCCAGCCATGCTGGCTCCCGTGGCAGGGTATGCGGTGTAAAGGGGTGAACAATGGGTCAACAATGGGTGCCACCTATATCCCATGGTGCAGGCTGTCACTTAGCTTAACTGCTGCAGATGCCTGGGAGTATCGAACCAGGAACAATACAGGAAGGTACAACAGAAAAGTGTGGATTCTCCTGTACCTAAATAACTAGAATCTCTAAGAAGAGGGGCTATGCCCATATGTAAAGGGGTTGTGACTTCTCTTTTCTCCTCACAGTATCAACCCAATTGAGAAGCCTCATTCCACAGTGTATAGAAGTCTGATAGACCAGGGCAAGGGAAAAAGGCTGGGTTCTTCTTTGCCTAGTTCTCTACATACATTTTGTGAGCCTGTAAGTCTGACATAATGTACCGCACTGTAAAAAGCCATATAGACATGATGCCATATGAAACCTGAGGCAGTTCGGTGCTCAAAATGGTAACAGCACAGCTTTCGTAGGGAGAGAGTACAAAAGCCTAATTTCTTGACCAGTGGTTCTTAACCTATGGTCCGGAGACCGATTGGGTTCTGCATAGCCTACTTAGGTGGTCCGTGACTGCATAGAAAAATGAACAGATTAATAAAGTGTATATAAATAAAGAAGCAGAATTGAAAATTTGAAAAGCTCTGTTAATGTGTCACAATTTAAAATTAGAGGCTAAAAATGTAGTTACTATCCTCAGATTGATTTGTGGGAGCAGTGCAAGTGCATCAAACAGGGTATAGTATGGACGATGAAAGACTTAAATTGAATTTAGAAAAGCTACAACATTCCCAAGAAAAGTAATATATATTTATATTATTGTTTTGGGAATTATATTAAATATTGAAATATTTGTGCATTTGTTGGATGAATGCTTGTTTGTGTATATTTTAGTGTATTGTTTTGCATTTGAAATCCTCGGATTTCCCCAGCTTTCACTAGTGACTCATTGGGGGTCCCCAGACTTCAATAAGGATTCAGTGGGAGGTCCCTGGGTTCCAGTAATGACCAAGTGGGTGGTCCACAGAAGTCAAAAGGTTAAAAACCACCATTCTAGACTGGGCACTCCAATTCAGGGAAAAACACAGAAAAAGACCATTGAGTATTCAGTACACTATATTGGACATGTAATAATGTTACTTGTTTCTTCACACAAGGAATAAAGAGCACTATTGTAATTATTTGTATTTTCAAGGTGTTCCTGATTCGAAGATATCAGTCTTCAGATTAAGGGTTTGCATTAGTATCATGCGGTTTACACCTGCTCCATTAGCTTGCCTTTGCGGCCAGGCCACTCATCATACTGGACTGTCTGGCTTACAAAAATCCTCTATACTGGTCCCTACAACCTTGAATTGACAAACATTTTAATAGCTTTTGAACCTTTCTGGTTGTCTCAAAATTTTTCATGCAGAACAATTTTGGATTTATATATGCACTTTTGGACTTGCTATACAAACGTTTTTTGAATATCTTCAGAAAGACGCTAACATTTGACTGACTTTATATAACTATAAAGTCATTTTGTTGTTTCTGGGAAGTTTTTTGCAGCTTGTATCCGCTCAGTTTTTGTCTTTCAGGATTTATGTATTTTTTCTTAAGTAATGTTTTAAAAATATGTATTTTATACTTTTATGATACCTGTTTTTTTTTTTTTACACTCAAGTACTACAGTGACTTTCTAGGGAGCATCATTCGGATTTCCTGTTGCAGAACATAGGTATCTCTCTGAATATCCTAAGTTTTGAAATTTTATTATGTGGAGTTTTTTGTGTGAATGGACTTTTCCATACAAATTTCTAAATCTGGCACGATATGTCAAAGAGATAAAAAGAATGTTAACAAGTGCTATTCAAACTATCCTGAAGAGCTCATGTCTTCCAGACTTAGAAAACCTACACTGACTGCACCTGTCAAAGGCATCAAATTCAGAACCCTGTCTGTGACCTATTATAGACCACAACTTTTCTTTGTAATCAAATTCACTAGATGCATGCCACTAGCAACCTATATTGTGCTTGGTCAAGGCACACGACAGTCGTTAATAGCAGAAAAGAAGGCTTCCAATGGGCGGAACATTCTCCATCTAAGCAGTCGTTCTATGAAGCATACAAACCCATAATCCAGTAACTACTGACTGCAACCTACCTTTCTCTTTAACGTTGACACCTTCATCCTTCATCATTACTATTCTGTTGCCTCCACAATTCAGTCTTCTAGACTCAACCCCTGCAACCCATTTCAGTGGAAAATATTGTGCTTTATAAATTAAAAGTAGTATTATTTCATTTGACCTAATTGACACACCGCCAAGGTTATGACCATCATAACTAGTTATGGTGTTAGAAGGGAATACCAGCCAATTTGAATCACACAAACTATTGTAGAGTTATAAATGGGTCTGAGTCAAGAGTTGGGTTTGAGCTGTGTCAAACAAAAGAGGTTGGAGTTCTGCTGTCCAATATGGTGGGGCTTGTCAGAAACTTTTGGTCAACCTCTTACCCAAGTCCTAAATCTGTACATGATGGTATAAGACTAATCATTATTACTTGAGGAGAAGTTGTCAGTGGCTTAGTTGTAAAATGTGAACCTAGTCCAAAAGCCTTTTTATACTGGACTGCAGTGTAGAACAGTACCAGCAAACTTGTTGAACATTGAGAATTACTGAAGTGGACCCTATTGGATAAGCCTGTTGGGGAAATAGTATACAGACTTTGTTTGTTGTGAGGCTAATGTGTGGTTTCCCGCCTCTTGCAGATGGGATATAGTAGGCCTCAGGCAACCAATTTGCCTCATCATCGCTTACTTTTTTTAGGACTACTTGGTATTACAACTAGGATAGAATCCATCCATTTGCTTTTGCATTTTATTTATTTTCCCCTTTAGAGAGTATCAGTCCTCATCAATAGTTTGTCAGGGTAGAAGGTACACGCTCATAGTTGCCTGGAGTGAATGAGGTCACCTTTAAATGTAACTAGGTAGATGAGAAAATATGACCCCTCACAAGTGCTGACAAATATAATTTAAACATTGTGACAGAGACATGGCCCAACTCGTCACCAGTATGGATGCTAGATCCTGAGGCTTCAGCATGGTTGGGGAAACAGACTGATATTAAGCTGGCTAACCTTGTTAAGTCCTCATAGGTGATCTCTACCGTTCCAACCACACCAACGTCTTTGGCAGCAATCCACCTGTGGTGAGAGAGTTGAAAAATGCCGCACTTCTCTACAGTTGGCCCACCATGTCAAAAGAGCGAATACAGTGCTTGCTGGGCTGGAGGAGCCATGGAAAGCAGGAGACAAGAGGGTTAAATTCCTTCTCAACACACTAGCAAGGAGGGGTCTGCTCCCAGTTGTGGGTAGACCCACCAGCCTACCTGATGCATTGTAATAGGCCCTACGCTGCATGTGCTTAGTTGGGAGGAGGACATGGTGGCGGGACCAGGAGACAGGTGACACGGAGATCCTGGTGGGTTAAAAGTAGAAGAAAGAAAAGGGGGGGGAAGAACAACATACACCTACCTGGGCACTAAGATCGCCTAACAGCCAGCAACTGTAAGATTGGTGTAAGCAAGCAGAGCTAGCCATGACCACCTGCCAAACGTTTAAGACGTCATTATGTAGGTAGGCCATACCATTTCAAGTAAACAGTCTTTGCAATACAGATAATTCAGAATACTACTGAACATAAACAAGACTTTTCAGGACATACAAGCAAATGTCATCTAAAAGATCTAAAACATAATCAAAAACATTATTAATGTAAGAATAAAAGAAAGAAGGCAATGAAAATTGGTGAAGAAAGGGAAGAGAAATAAGAGAAACATCCAAACAAAGCCAAAATGAAAACCCTTAGGAGAGATCCTCAACCCAATAAGTATTTTCCTCTGACACCATATATCTGCACAAGAAAATATATCTACACTAAGAAATACTTACTTTTCGCAAAAAATATAATCTGCACTACAAAGTATTTACCCTCGCCATTCCTCCCCAGGACAACTGGTAACAGACAACAACTAGAGATAAAAGAAATAACTGGCAGAAACAGAGTACGGTATAAGAGATATCCAGCAATGAATGGCAAGTGGAAGCTTGAGAACAGATTTTCACGCACAAGAGAAGGCTTCAGTCAAAACGTACCTCTCCAACAAGCAATATTTATATTAAAAGGTAGAAAAATGGTCTTCTTTCACCAATGAAGTAAAGTGAAGAACCTGTTTTTTCCAGAGATCATGTCTGAAGTCTCTGCTCTGAAACCATTCATTTATCAACATTTTCTTCAAAATAACCTAATTTCTGTTCAATAATATGAAGTTTTGTGGCGGTTGATGCTATGAATGGTTTTAGTTATCACGTATGACGAGCGCAATAACGGTCCGAAGAACATCGCAAGAGTGAAATCAATCAAGAAGGCAAGAATTTGTGGTACACTAATCGTGGCTATATTAGCAGCTCCATTGATTGGACGTTTGATGAATAAAAAAAACTTCTAAGAAACTGCTTTATAACGACAAACAGAAGATTCCCAATACGCGTAAGAGCATATCCAGTCGTAGTCCTTAGGAGAACCCCAAAAATTATAAAGGGGTATGAAACGCGTTGACACGGCATAATACCTTGGGAAAAGCAACTATAATACTTGGAACACCCTGGGGAAAGTTATGAATTTTCAACCTTAGAATCTGTCAACATCTCTCAAGAGTTATCAACAGTAGAATAGAACCATGTTTGATTAAGGGAATTATGGACACTACTGTTCGATTGTATGAATACATGACTGGAAGAAGCATAAGCTAAATTGCATACATGCATTGGTTTTATTTGTTCAAATTTGTTTCTTTTTTCTGATTTGTTTTGTTTAAAAAGTTGAATTTGACATACAGAATAATGTTTGTTTAAATGCGAAAAATCGATTGTGGTCCCTTGCCTCACTAAAAATGTATTAAGATTCCAACAAAATGGATGAAAAAATAGTCCTTATTAAATGCAAGGGACGACAAAAAAATGTGTTATTGGTCCTGTTTTCTAAAAGCATATGAAAGTTTAAACAGACAGCTAGAACATTCTGTTGAATATTTAGAGGGGCCTATTCCAGCTGTCAATAAGGGCCCAACACCTCCAAACACGTGATAACTGTAACCTTTAATGGCATCAACCGCCACAAAACCTCATATTATTGAACAGAAATTAGGTCATTTTGAAGAAAAAAAGTCCAAGAAAAACAAAATCACTAATTAAAAAAACTTGAATAGTTCACCTACAGAGTCTAAGAACTTATTTGTCAAGTTCCTCAACTCCAAAAATCCCACGATGATCTCGAAAATAGAAATAGAGGAAATATCCATTCATAACCCTGTTCCCTGTACATCACAGCTGATCCACACTTGTGGACCATACAACAAATGGCAAGAAAAGAAAAACATGAGCTCTATACCAACATATACTACAGCTACAGAAGAATATCATATGAAGGAGAGGAAAGGAAATGCAACAGTGAAACATTATCATCCAAGATACTCTGATTTTATGTTCATGATGGTATACAACAAATCACATGGGGCAAAAGAAAAGTCCTGTGACAAAACTGGAAAGTACTGAAAATTTGTGAACATTTGAGATCTGTGATTAGCAAGGGACCTTCGGTAACCAATAAGAAAATAATTTTGATTGGTGATAGGATGATGAGTCACTTTGCAGGAAAAAGACTCAAGTAGAACCTGTTTTACATCACAAGGAGGAGGCTTTAAAAAATATTCAAAATGCAAGGCATGTCAACCTGCAATAAATATGATGGAATATACTATATGGGATTGTAGATTCATCAACAATGAATAAAAAATGACCCACAAGACAGGTTATAGAATATATGTTGAAATGCACTTGGCAAAAGAAATACATTGACAGCATGACAAAGTGAAACTAAGACTATTACAACATTTAACAAGGAGTGCAATGAATTATAAATGGGCGGAGATAATGTGGGATTAAACATGTGAAGAGAGATAAAAGACAAGGTGAATGTAAGCTCAAAATTCCAAAGAGCTTAATCAAGACTAATACTGCTTCTCAGTAAAGAAATCCCAGTATGGCATATTCTTGGGGCAGAATTTCATTTACGCCTTTGAATGATCATGCTGTTTGAAATCCAGGACTGAAATGAGAAATCTAACTTACAATGAAAAGAGGAAGTGTTGAATAAAAAAGAATGTAGGTATCTATATTGCATCTAATAATGAGTAGAATAGTATTGCCTCTTTCAAGTAGATCATATTGTAAACTTCAAGCAATCTAGCAATGGATTATGTAATATATTCTGCATGAAGTGCATATGTATGACTACAAAAGTCAGGATGTGGAAGGTGATTGTGCATCACATGGCACTTCAAAACTACACAAGGAAACCAATGAGAGGACTATTGAGGCAAGTATGAGCCACTGAATTGAATGCGCACATCAAAAGGGATGTCCACACACACACACACACACACACACAAATAAATCATATTAAATGCAGAACCAAACATCACCACATAAACATAAGACTTGGAGACAAACTGGTAAAACATGAAGGACTGCAACAGAATGCACTTGGGTACATTTAAAAGCAGCAATGCAATGACGACAAATGATCCAGTTGAAGGCAATTTTACTGAAACATGTTGGGCTCTTTTTTGGTAGCACATATCAATGCATTTATAATTAAATAAATCTGGCACTTGACCAATGGAGGACTGTGCTGGCCAGTTCTTCTGAGATACTGTTGATCAGACACATAATATAAATCTTTTATGATATCTGCATTTTACTGTACTGAGCATATCAGTTACTTTCTAGTAAATATCTTTCAGTTTCTGCTTTTCCTTTTGCATAACAGAGGTAGCTTTGGATATTTTAGAGTTGAGATTTAATGCCCACACTTATATATATTTCTGAGGGTGAAGGTTAAGTAGATACATTTTTTAAATAGCTGTATTTACGAAAACTTACCTGCAGAATAATGACCCATTTCAAGTAGTGACTCCTGATTTAGGGCCTGTGATGTGATGACAGTTGAAGTAAAACCTTTGTTGTACACTGCCTACGCCAGGCATAAACATGGTCACAAATAGACTTTTTGCTATTTTTTTTAATAAATCAATTTTATAACCCTATAATAAACAGTCAGGTCAGAACATCCAATACAATTTCCAAATTTGATGAGTTTCCCAGCAAATAGTTCTCAGCCATTGATACAGCTCTTGTATGTTAGCCCATAGCAATCCCACCACCACCACATAGGAACATAGTTAATGGTGCATCGGGGAACATGAAGCAAATCAACAAGATAAAAAAAACAAGCATTGGCATAGCCAATAGGTCTTGCCTTTGGGACCTTATAAGTGTTTAGCCATGCAACAGTTGCATAACTAAATACTTATAAGGTCCCAAAAGCGAGACCTATTGGCTATGCAAACCGGCCGCTCGTGCGGCCGCGAAAGTGAAAGTGATTGCTGTCGCGATCACGATCAAACATCAAAGCGGATGTGTGGCCGCGAAAGTGAAAGTAATCGCGGTAAAGTGCGGCGCGCGCGCCCGCGCACATGCACTGTAGCTCTAGGCTGGCCTGGTAGCACTTTTTGGAGCCCTCTCAATAAGTCTCGCCAGACCAGCGCATGCGCTGGGTCAGGCGAGACCTAAAAAATCTTAGCCCATCACAATGACCTAGATGTGCACATTGCTTTCATACGATAGACACACCTAGTCTGCCAAACTAAAGCAAAATTATGTTGAAAATAATATAATCTTTGAAACAAAAGGAAAGAAGATCTTCGTTCATAATTAACTGAAACTCTCAGTAACTGCATTTGTCACGGATGATAAAGGTAGTTAAGTCAGTGCCACTATACAAATCAAGACATTGCTATGTGTCTTAGTGTCTACATCCCTGTATCAGGTGACCAAATCTTCCAGGTACAAGTATAAGGCCTCTTAGGCACTTACTACTCAGAACTAACTTGATTCCAGTTGACAACTTCAGTACCTTCTTTGACCTGGTACCAGACATAAATTCTCAAACTAGATGCATTTCAAACTAATATCCGAAAATATTCACAAAATTAATTGAGGCAGCCACAATTGACACTTGGGAGTTCAGATCCAAGCCAATGGGCATACTGCAAGCCCTTACAACTCATACGTAAGGATTGACAATTCATTTGTTAACAAAAGCTCCTTAATTCTATAATTAATGCTGAAATTACCCCAGTTGTCCTCTCAGATATCGCTTTCATCAAAATTGCCCTTCAGTCAAACTTTATGCAGAATAAGAGTCCTTGTTGGGAATTTAATGCATCACTCCCACGCAACCAAAAAATCATATCCCAAATAGAATGCATTAACAAAAACCTTTTTTTTTATTTTTATTTTTTAAATCAAGTCCTCAAATCTCTACTAATAAAGTTTTGGCTGGCTAAAAAAGTCTTCCTTCATAAAAAATCTTTTAATGTGCGACTTTCTTTTAACTGATCCAGGAAACAAGACATACTCAAAAGGAAATTTAAAAAGAATTCACATATTCGCTATCCAAAACACACCAGAGTTTTATAAATACTTCAAATTTGAACTGACACCAAGGCGTGACATCTTGTTCAAACATTTGTAGAATACAGCCACTAGAGGAATCATTGATTATGCACAATATGTTTCATCCCAAAAGAACGGAAAGAGCCACAGTTCTCTAAGAACTTTACACCAATATTATTAATAAATGCAGACAGTAAAATGGATTTATAAATCCTTGCCTTCTGATTAGAGAACCTTATACCACTCATTATAAAAATAGATCAAATGTGCTTCATGAAAAGATGAGCAGCACCGAGCATTAGACTCCTCACAAATATAAGTTCCTCAGCTAAAAGTCAACAAGGCAATATTTAGTGAGAAATAGTACTATATGCTAAAAAAAAACCAGAAAACATTTATCTGGTAGAATTGAAATAACATTTAAATTGTTTATATACAACTGTATGCTAGTAAACAATTTTATCATGCAAGTTTTCAGATTGGAAAGAGGCACAAAACTGGTGCACTCTGTCTTCACTTCTCTTCATTCTGGCCCTAGAACTGTTACTCAGCAAAATGAGTAATAACCTGATACAAGGCTTCCAAATCTACCACAGCAAGTGCAAACTAACAGCACACCCAGATGACATGCTTATTCTTTTTAATGACCCAGAAATGTGCACCCCTAACCTATTAAACAAAATATCTGACTATGCTACTACACCAGATTGTATATTCAATGGAGACAAAACAGAACTGATCATTTAATAATACTGTATACAAATATCAAATAGCAAAATTCACATTAATGTGGAGCATATCATTTTTCATCCCTTGAGTGATTCTATTCACAAATGGAATTTGTTTACCGTTACAAAATACAGTCTCATACAGAGGTTGTGAGAATAAAACACTATGATCGTGCTTCATTGAACTTATTATGATGCTTAAGACTAAACTGATAACTCCTTGGCTGTATATTTGTATGTATCTCATAAGGCGTCTTTAGGTCACCCTTATGTCATATATACACATCAAGGGCAGCCAAGAATCCCCCCATATTCCGAGTGGCTGCTTTAAAATAATGTATTTGTACATACCTGACACCCAACCCCCCTCCTCCCACTTAATAGGGGACAACCTCTTTCTGGCCCTAGGGGAGGGAGGAGTTAGATAGTGGCCAATCCTTTCTGGGCAATGGCAAATTAACTAATGAGCTGGCCTGGTGCTAATTTTTGGGCCTTCTCATTCATATGCATGTGACCTCATTAGAGACAGCACATGCGTATCATATAGACCTGGGATGGATTTCCTAGCCCCTCCAAGGCCCATCCAAGGATCCAGTTGGTGTGCAATGCTATGGATGGGATAAGGGTAGCTGTTACTGCCCTCGGCTCCTCCCTAGCCATGTCTACTAGGCTCAATCCACTGTTTTCTGTTGGTCGAAAGGAGGGGTGGGAGAGAGAAACCTTCTGGAGCAACCAGGTTCTAACCACCCCTACCACTATACCAACAGAAAAAAAGATCTAGAGGTGGTAATTTGAAGGGGGGAGTTGAATTTTTCCTAATTTCTCCTCTTATAATGCCCTCTTCCTAATTCAGTTTCAGGCAGCTGCTTCATCTCGGAGTGCTTTTCTTTCCAAAAGAAGCATTGGGAAAGGAAGGGGCTTTGTCTTTGCCCTAGCAGAGATCCATATGCCACTTAGATTTTCTACAATATATGAATAATCCAAACAATGTCAGAATCCTTTTTGGAGCCCAGAAACAGTTTGGTACCCCAGAAATGAGGCAGACTTTGTTTGGAAATTTTCTTATGCTAAGAAAGTATTCACACACCAGCTAGCTCTTTGCTAGGGTGCAGAAACACGACAAATCTACCATTCAAAACAGTACTTATTGTGTGGGTGGGCCAAACCTAATCGACAATGTGACAGTGTGAACGCATATACTGTTAATTTTAGTGTCAATGTGATCTTCAGATGGTCACAATTTTGACTGGCTTATTTCCGTCTTATGCAACACACAAATAAACTCTCGGGTCTGAGCAACTTTAGAACTAAAGCATGAAAGGAGAAATACTATAATCAAGCTGTGTCTGAAATGACAGTAATCCAATCAGGAAAGAAAGGAATCCCTTTTAGGATGAATGCCCTCACTCACCCGAAGGTGACATGCTTCATCATTTGGGCTTTCTCCTCTCAGTGGGAAAACCTAGTCCCACTGAGGGCTACAACCACCGCACTGAGAAGTGGGAGCTCAGGGATGTTTTTAGGATTTTAGGATACTCAGATCCCAAAGATGAGCACTGATGTGAGATGAGGGCGCAGCGCAAAGAAATACAAAAATGTGTAAAGTGTGATCTAAAACTGGCTAGCGCTATTGAAAAAATGATATTTATTGACTCATTAGCCCTGCCAGAGATAAAAAACAGTGCAAAGCAGTTACTATTGAAGACTGCTTGATGACAAAGGTCAACATGTTTCAGCCAATGACCATCTAAAAAGTATGTGTGGCTTTCATCAGGACCAAAAAACAAAGCTGCTGCTAGAAAGTGTTACACACGTGCAAATAAAGTTTGAAAAAAAGACCAAACCAGTTAATGCTCTTGCGGATACAATCTCGCTGGAACTTGTCTGGAAATGAGAAGACACATATAGAAATAAAGTAAGTATCCAAACCTAATTAGTAAACAGTCAGGTCTGAAACACTAATATATGTGGCTCAAACGTAGTGCATATGCCCAAACTGTGAGGAAGCTCTAGTAATAAAGACTCACCCAATCTGTGGGACAAGTAGGCCCACCTCAACCTGGTTACAACTCAGGGAAGGGAGCCCCGCTCTGTAAAAATAAGCAAGTATGAACCAATCAGTATGATTTGCTTGCTCAATGGTGCCAGGAAATGTGAAAAATATCAGTAATGACCAACAGACTAAGAACAGAATCGAAATGACATATGGTGTTATACAAATGTCACTCTCTTTACATCCAGAAGGTGTACATACATTAACCACTCATTGATATTATAAAAGTGGTCAGGAACGAAAAAAGTTAGGTAACTGAGAATTATGAACCCAAGTACGAGCCAAGAATTCCATCACAAGAAAACCACGCCATGACTGAGCACAGCGACAATTACAAAATACTCGAGCCAAACCATCAGACACGCACTCACTAGTAATCGTATCGATGGACTCACCTCTCCGTCGGTACTCCGTTGATGTACAGAAATTGCAACCGGAGGTACCGACGGGGTGGGAGAAGTGAGGATAAATACCCAACTGTTAGCGGCTCCGAGTGACGAAGTGAGGACCCCGTGGGTGTCTATCCGGACTGCCTGTACTCGCGGAAGGACATAAGGACCCCATGGGTGTCTTTCAGTACTGCCTGTCTCAAGCAGGGCGCTATTTGTTAGTAAAGCAGTGTCCGCAAAAACGCATGCGTACTAGAACACCATTCATACCACACAGTCCCGTTAGCAAAGCCTGCCCAAAAACAACAGTGATTGGTTGGAGGCTGTAACCCAGCAACGGGAATGTGTGTTTTTTTTGGAAACGATACAAATGAGGGCACAAGCTTTATTAGTTCAGGGACAAAGCAAAGTCCCTGAATGTGAGGCAAATCGATTTTATCATAATTGCAAAAGGCCCAGTTTCAGCAGAACGCATATACCATTTGACACAATGAATATGCAAATCGCTTGGAGGCATGTATCATATCCCACAACAAGTATGGGAATCAGTAAATGGCGGAGCCACAGTAGACTGAAAAAGTGAACAAACAGTCGAAGAATAAAGGGGTAGCTGCATGCTCAACAGCATGATCCCAGGAAAGATCTACAAATTCACAGTTGTTTTGTATATTTAGTATGCACATGTTCCAACAAACAATTGTTTGTTAGAATTACTGATGGCAATTCTCATACATGGTGTGAGGTCATAGAGACAACCAAGGAATATCCTCATTTAGCCCCATGATGTCACTTTTTAAGCGGAACACCCACTGCTGTTCTCTTCTGAAGAGAAATTTTGAAATATCTGTAATGTGTTGGGGAATGAGGGGCTGCTCCAAAATAGTCCACGACAAGTCATCTGCCTGATGGATAATAACGAATTGCGGGCCGTAGGTTTCCGATATAACTCTGTACCCAGCCCTCCGTTCTCTGGAAAAATTCGAATATTCAACTATGAATCTCAGGAACTTCCTGAGATTCACAGTTGAATATTCGAATACAAACTTACCATTTTTAGATATTCGAATTTTTCCAGAGAACGGAGGGCTGGGTACAGAGTTATTATCTTTTGAGAGTTTCCATCCCAAATCCCTCAGGGAGAACCTTCCTTTTGGCCAGTTTTTAAGAGTAAGGAGGAATTGTTCATCCATTGTCAAATACAATGAGCATGCAAAACTCCTTAGCACTCAACTGAAGGAGCGCAACTATCCCAAGAAAGTCATACATATGTCTCGGAAAAGAGCAGCAAATAACAATCGGGAAGCTCTGATTGATTTGCCTAGCCCAAAAGAACCTTCAGGTAGACTCACCTGTGTGAATACTTACAATACTTACTCTAACAAGATCAAGAGTAGTATTCTTAAACACTGGAAGATCCTTAACATTGGTACAGAGGCCTCAGCACCTCCACTTTTTGCTTTTAAAAGGAGTGCTAATATTAAAGATCACATTGTACACACCAGACCGAGGATCTTGCATACTGCAAGTGAACAACAGTCATTTTGGGGGTTGCCACCGGTGAAAGGACATTACCCATGTGGTTCATGTGCGGCTTGTCCACAGACTTCACATATGACACAAGTGGATATTGGCACTGGAAAACCTTGGTTGTTGCAAAAACACACTAATTGCAATAGTGATAATGTCATCTATCTCATCACGTGCCCTTGTTCTATGCGGTATGTGGGTATGACTACACGAAAGGCCAAAACTAGAATCCTTGAACACAAGAGCACCATTCGGTGCAAGAGGAGGGCTACAAAAATGACAAATCACTTTCTGGATCTTAACCATCAGGCAGATGACTTGTCGTGGACTATTTTGGAGCAGCCCCTCATTCCCCAACACATTACAGATATTTCAAAATTTCTCTTCAGAAGAGAACAGCGGTGGGTGCTCCGCTTAAAAAGTGACATCATGGGGCTAAATGAGGATATTCCTTGGTTGTCTCTATGACCTCACACCATGTATGAGAATTGCCATCAGTAATTCTAACAAACAATTGTTTGTTGGAACATGTGCATACTAAATATACAAAACAACTGTGAATTTGTAGATCTTTCCTGGGATCATGCTGTTGAGCATGCAGCTACCCCTTTATTCTTCGACTGTTTGTTCACTTTTTCAGTCTACTGTGGCTCCGCCATTTACTGATTCCCATACTTGTTGTGGGATATGATACATGCCTCCAAGCGATTTGCATATTCATTGTGTCAAATAGTATATGCGTTCTGCTGAAACTGGGCCTTTTGCAATTATGATAAAATCGATTTGCCTCACATTCAGGGACTTTGCTTTGTCCCTGAACTAATAAAGCTTGTGCCCTCATTTGTATAGTTTCCAAAAAAAACACACATTCCCGTTGCTGGGTTACAGCCTCCAACCAATCACTGTTGTTTTTGGGCGGGCTTTGCTAACGGGACTGTGTGGTATGAATGGTGTTCTAGTACGCATGCGTTTTTGCGGACACTGCTTTACTAACAAATAGCGCCCTGCTTGAGACAGGCAGTACTGAAAGACACCCATGGGGTCCTTATGTCCTTCCGCGAGTACAGGCAGTCCGGATAGACACCCACGGGGTCCTCACTTCGTCACTCGGAGCCGCTAACAGTTGGGTATTTATCCTCACTTCTCCCACCCCGTCGGTACCTCCGGTTGCAATTTCTGTACATCAACGGTGTACCGAAGGAGAGGTGAGTCCATCGATACGATTACTAGTGAGTGCTTGTCTGATGGTTTGGCTCGAGTATTTTGTAATTGTCGCTGTGCTCAGTCATGGCGTGGTTTTCTTGTGATGGAATTCTTGGCTCGTACTTGGGTTCATAATTCTCAGTTACCTAACTTTTTTTCGTTCCTGACCACTTTTATAATATCAATGAGTGGTTAATGTATGTACACCTTCTGGATGTAAAGAGAGTGACATTTGTATTACACCATATGTCATTTCGATTCTGTTCTTAGTCTGTTGGTCATTACTGATATTTTTCACATTTCCTGGCACCATTGAGCAAGCAAATCATACTGATTGGTTCATACTTGCTTGTTTTTACAGAGCGGGGCTCCCTTCCCTGAGTTGTAACCAGGTTGAGGTGGGCCTACTTGTCCCACAGATTGGGTGAGTCTTTATTACTAGAGCTTCCTCACAGTTTGGGCATATGCACTACGTTTGAGCCACATATATTAGTGTTTCAGACATGACTGTTTACTAATTAGGTTTGGATACTTACTTTATTTCTATATGTGTCTTCTCATTTCCAGACAAGTTCCAGCGAGATTGTATCCGCAAGAGCATTAACTGGTTTGGTCTTTTTTTCAAACTTTATTTGCACATGTGTAACACTTTCTAGCAGCAGCTTTGTTTTTTGGTCCTGATGAAAGCCACACATACTTTTTAGATGGTCATTGGCTGAAACATGTTGACCTTTGTCATCAAGCAGTCTTCAATAGTAACTGCTTTGCACTGTTTTTTATCTCTGGCAGGGCTAATGAGTCAATAAATATCATTTATTTTTTCAATAGCGCTAGCCAGTTTTAGATCACACTTTACACATTTTTGTATTTCTTTGCGCTGCGCCCTCATCTCACATCAGTGCTCATCTTTGGGATCTGAGTATCCTAAAATCCTAAAAACATCCCTGAGCTCCCACTTCTCAGTGCAATGGTTGTAGCCCTCAGTGGGACTAGGTTTTCCCACTGAGAGGAGAAAGCCCAAATGATGAAGCATGTCACCTTCGGGTGAGTGAGGGCATTCATCCTAAAAGGGATTCCTTTCTTTCCTGATTAGATTACTGTCATTTCAGACACAGCTTGATTATAGTATTTCTTTCATGCTTTAGTTCTAAAGTTGCTCAGACCCGAGAGTTTATTTGTGTGTTGCATATTACGTATTGGGGAAAAAACTTCTCGCAGGTCTTAAAATTCGTTCCCTTGGACCCCCTTTATCCATTTTGTGTGTTATACATTATTTCCGTCTTATACAGTTGGCTCACCCTCAAGTGGGATACCGTTTTTATCAAGATGGGTGTGGGAACACTGCATGGTAGGAAGTTTGTAATTTTCTAATGTTTTCTATCCTAGAAAAGAGTTGAATTTTGTGTGTGTGTGTTTGATATCCATACTTTGGTGTTTGCTGGGGATTCTGGGAAACAAACCCTGTTTAGATTCATTCAAGCTACATCACAGTGGATTTACCAATGGCTTTAGTTTTTCAGAAATGTCAAGGCTTGGGACGGAAGGTGCCAGCTGGCCAGGCACCTATATATATTGCCAACGTCCCCTGTAGAACCAACCAAAAACATTCCCTAGTGTCTAGCTCGTGGATCACTGCTCAGACCCATTAAAATGCATCCATCAATAGGTATTCCACACTCAAAACACTTAAGGGAACGCAGATATGGGTAAAACCTTTGGAAGGATATGTTCCTGAGTGAGGAAGACTAAAGAAAACAAATGTGTTTCAGTGAAAAAAAAAATGCAAAAAACTGACAAACATGTTCAGCACAATCTCGCAGCTAGCCAGTCAAGGTGAAGGAAGTCTTGCCCCTAGAAATAGACACTTTAGGGTGAGTTGATGTTAAAAAATATGTATGAGTGAGGTTCATTTACATACAGTTCAAAAGTGACCTACGTTACCTAGAGAAAGGTATCCAAAACCGCAATTTCTCTTGCATCTACTTTTCACATTTCCAGAATGCAGTACACCCAGTTTATTGGCACCCTGAACCCACAAAAACTCATAAATCTCTGGTATGCTGATGCTAAGGAGACTCAAAGGAACAAAGTTGGGGGTCAAGTCTTGGTAGAGATATGTTACTGCTTGAAAGACACGAGAAGGAATTGCCAAATTATGGGGAAAAATGCTAAACATCTCAAATGATATGTTCAGCTTGATCTTGCGACAAGCCTCTAAGAGTAGCTGGATGCCAACTTCCTCAAATTATATTCAGACAGAACTGAAGTTCTTTATTTTGGTGCTTGTTGTCCTTCATCTCTCTCCAACCCCCCCCCCCCCCCTCCTCCCTTCACTCGGGTTTCCTGAGGAACTTAATCCTCCTCCAGCCCCCGCTTCCGCTGTTAGGAATTTGGAAATAGTGTTAGATGCTAGTCCTTCATTTTCTACTCAGATTAAACAAGTATCGTCAGTCTCTAAAGACCTTGCTGCATCTGATTACGGAAGATACATGTAAGACGGTGGTCCACACCTTGATGATCTCCCATTTAGACTACGCTTATAGTATTTATTTGGGCCTTCCGAATCAAAAAACTCCAGATGGTTCAAAATGCATCAATAAGACTGATCTGAAAAGTTCCTCATCAGCAGTCTATATCGCCTCATCTGAAGCAATTTCATTGGCTGTCAGTCACATAAAATTGAAAGCCCTAATCTTGCATTTAGGGCCTTTGCTGACTAGGGCCCTTCCTATCTCAGAAAATTACTTTGTAGATACAAGCAATGTAGATCACTCAGGTCGACATAATCTTCAATTTCTGCAGGTCTCAAAATTCACTAAGGCTGGACAAGGAGGGAGTTCCTTTATGGTTCTGATGTCCAAGCTGTGCAACGCACTCCGTGTTAACCTTCACAGCCTTTCTTTTTGATAAAAGTTGCATGACACAACAAAGATCTGAACACAACCATACAATTCTTTTTCTGGGATATTTGATTGCAGAGAGGAATCATGACTCTTGATCCAATATATTGATTGCCACAAATCAATAGAATACATTAAAAAGCTCAGTCTTCCCACAACTGAATAAAAGAACTACCAAAGACTCTTCTTGCCACTCAGAGAGCATTTGGCAAATGGAAATTTGCTACAGAACCTGGTTATGACTTTACACGTATTAACCAACCACCACCATAAGCCCTCCTAAATTCTTAACAGCCTACCAACATGTTAAAATAACAAACCCTAGAGTTGTATTAACACCTGACCGCTGTACTATTAGGATAAGCTTAGAAAAGCTAAACTAAATAAAGTTTAATAACACCTTGGAAAAAGCTATAAAGAGCTCACAATCTACTTCAATCACTCAAACGATATGCTTCATTCTTCATGGAGTGCTGCAGTCTCCAGACAGACTAAAATAAAGTCAGTCTACAAGAGAGCAATTTCTATTGGTGGTGCCAAGAAAAAGAGCTACATTAGAATACGTGCTATTCTCATGCTCAAAAACAAAATAATATTAGACCAACATTTCCTGGAAAAATATAAAAGTTATCGCCCCAGAATATGATAAATCACTACTGAGCCTTTCTTCGGGCAACAAATGAAAATACTCCCCTTACATGTGGATCCAAGATCAAAGATCTCAAGTCCCATCTAATAATTCCCTACCGAGGAGTAAATGGAATTCTCCTGACCCTCCAAACATAAATTATTGGTGGAACGCTATTTGCTGTAGTCGTAGATTAGAACTAAGAGTACTATTTCTACACCTCTTAGGTCCAGATAAAAACAACCTCTGAACAATACTTACAGAAAACATTCATGATTGACTATTGACTATTGTGACAGATTGGAAATCCACAAACCACCATGAAACTTGTAAAGTATAAAAACAATTGCCTTTTAATTACCTAGCCTCAGCCTGTTCCCTATTTCCCTTCACTTACTACACCCTCCCCCTCTTGTTCAGCAAAAATGGACTCCTAATTCTCTTACAACCACTTCTCCCTCCTGTCTGACAGCATTACAAGCCCCTGTCTGTTGCTTTTATCCCCATGAAACTTGCCAGTGTTTTATCGTCAGTGTCATGTTATATATTTTGTTATAGTATGCCTTTAAAATCAATAAAAAGTAGTCAAACGAAAATGCTGTTATGTGTTGGTATTTAAGGTTTGTAAATGTTTTTGTATATAGCTTCAGTGTTACTTATTTTGTAAATTCTTTTTAGGTTATTTATTTCAGTACTTTTCCTGCTTTTTGTTTTGAATTTCCATGGTAGCCTTATCATTCATTGGAAAATGCTTTTTTATTTAATTTCATTCTGTTTACATGAATAAGTAGGAAAGGTCAAATAATGCACAGTATTGAATTGTTCATTCCAAAAATCTCCACGTTTGCTCAGACATGTCTTTTTCCAGAGATCCATTACCTACTACAGCATGTGTCCTTATGTTTCAGTAACACTTGAATATGCAAGTGTTGTTTTATGCACACTCTGTGCACTTGACTTTGTGTTCACCCAAATCATAAATTAATCTAAACTTTATTTAAATGGTTTAAATGTTTTTCATCTGACTCAATCACTTATCTCCATTTTTAAAGTGGACACATGATGCCAGTGCATTGCAGGTGCCTGTGAAACTTTGTAGCATATGATGTGTACTATTTCACTTTTTGTGTTATCATTTGGTGGGATCCTTATTAGAGTATAAAATATGAACCTCATGCTCAGGATTTGAGATCTCAGGCTCGATTCCATCTTCAGGGTATGTCACCACTCATAATATAGACTTGATTTTCCCACTAACCAGGAGAAGTAGTATTTAATATGTTAAGGAGAAAAAATTAAAATCCAAAAGATCACAAGACTGGAGTCTTTGATTAAGTTCTCCTTCCGTTTTAGGATGGATTACAGTTTTCTCTCCCTCCTTCCTTTTGGTCAAGGCCCTCAAAACGTGGTGTTCCCGAGTGCTCAGTCACTCTCCATTTTTCGATGTGTATGTTTGACCAATAGGTAATTTGGATTTTCATTTTGGAACTATGACAGCTATTCAGATAATTGTTTTTTATTAAAATCTGGACTATGGTCAGTCCAGGTCATCTTTTACGATCTGCTTCTTTGCTCAAATGACTGAATGAGCCCAAACCTCTTTAAATAACACTCAGTGAACCTTCTGGTGATGAAGATGCAGTTTTCTGGCAAGCCATTCCATATTGATGTTTGTTTGATTTCTTGCTACTGCTCACCCCCCAGTTTGCCATCAATGTAAAATCTGGAATTTTCTGTTTAAAAATATTTTCATAACTTTATTAAGTGCAACAACTTCAGGCGGCATTGACATATATGTGGAACAATAATTGGAAACAAAAAAATCTGTAGCAACTATAAGAAAGTATGTCACAGCAGTGATACTCAAGATACGTCCGGGGGCCACTTGCAGGCCTACGGACCTTTACATGCGACTCCATGGTCAACAGCAGCACTGGGCTGCTGTTTATCCGCCTCAGCACTAACATTAAAAAAATGTTAAATAAACAGGCAAGCATTTGTTTAAAGGTTAACTGAAGTTAAAGAAAGGAAGCAACTAAGGTGTCCTGCATCACTTAACTTTAGAAACACCTTCATTTTTAAAGGCATCTAGTAGCAAAAATATGATAAACTCTGTCCAAAATCGTAGTTCGTTAACACACGGAACCATTTCACTTTTCTCCCCTTCCCACCCCGAGAACAATGTCAGTAGTGAACTAAGAGGCAAGCTAGTTGTTATGTCCACTCTTTGGGTGGCATGGGTTTCTATTATACCTGAAAAACATTATAGTTAATCAACACAGCAGAAGGTTTCGTACAGTGCACATTCTATAGTCATGTATTTCCAGCTCCTCTTATATGTCATATTGAAGTATAAGAAGGGAAAGTGAAATAAAGCAATTGCCTAGGACCACACAATATGGTTACATGGAGATGCCAGGATCAATCCCAGGTTTTTTGTTTACCATTTTGCAATTCAGACACTAGATGTTTATGCTTTGCTTCCCCTAACACCCAATCAATCTTACCGCCAACCCACCCCCCAACCCTTGACTGCCACCCTGCTGCAATCAGTACAGCCCTCTGTCACATCACAGTCCAAACTCTTGGAAAATGTTTGAGTACCCATGATTAAGACCCTGTACTGTCTACCAGTAAGGAAGCACATCCTGTTTGAAACTTTGAATTGCTTATCTGGCTTAACAAGATGCATCCCATATTTTGTTATCTAAAACTTCCAGTCTGTATACAATGACAAGTCTTGAGGCCAGGTTCTCCTCAGCAGTTAAGGTCCATCGCTTCCATCGCAGCAGAATAGAGAGCTAGTCTTTTTCAGTCTGTGTCTTCCAGATCTGTAACCTGATCCCTAAAGATTTAGGACAGACAACAAACTTCCTATTATTCAAGAAAAAGACTTGGCTTTTCAAACTGTAGTGGTATTTGCTACATTGCTATATTTAGTGCTGCAATGCTAGTTATAAAAACAAATATTTTTTATAGTCTGATGTGGATGCTTCTAAGGTATTCAATCCCTCTCCAATGCCTGACAAAGAATACAAGTATGAAGCTGATTACCTTTTTCTGGTCGGCCATGGGTCTATAGCTTGATTACATAAGTACAAGGAAAGGAGCTAGAGGAAGTTAATCAAACTGTCACATGTCCTACCTACAATCAATAAACAAATACGAAAGTCTGCCTGTCTGTGTCTTAATTAATGAGCCACAAGTGGATGAACTCGTCTGTGAAGGGGACTTTTTTATTCTCAAAAGGCCTGTTCGAAGTAACTTCCCTAATTTGCAGCAAGAGGAAAATGGTTCACAGATGGAGTGGAACGTGTGTAAAAAAGCTCCTGCGAGTCCAGAAGTTTTTAAGGGTGAAGAGGACAGTTGTGGAAATCAGTTTTGAGATAGCCTTACGAGTTGCCAGATCCATACCTTCCTGGTGGTACTTCCATGAGATCTATTATGTGAGGGGGTATGATCTTTAAAAAAAGCAAAAAGATCTGCAAAGTATTATATTCCAACGGATGCTTTTACCTGCAGACTCCTCATCTTGAATATCTTTAAGCACCAGACAACATCCGGAAAATATGCAGTACGGCTATGACATCGCTGGAATCATGCAGCGCCACCCTGGTGCCAGTTCCTTTTTTTCTACACCATTTTACGCTGATCCAGAGCTACTCTCTGATATTTTTTCATGACATTCTCATTGTTATATTTTTACAGTGCTTCAGGGATTTTTCTCGTTAAGAAATTGTGCCTTAAGCCCTGTGGGGACCTGCCAAGCACAGGAGCCCATTTCTTACACTCTCGTGGTCTTCCTGAGATGCTTGGGCCCAAGCACGAAGAGTAAAAAATTGGCCTCATGTACACTAAGGCAATAAAGGAGGAGAACATGAGAGTTATGGGATGTCACAAGTGCCTTGGCGGCGCCGTTCATGGTCAAGATCACGGTCAAAGTTGCACTTTTCAAAGTCGTCTTAGATGAAGGAAAAACATATGAAGAAGAGAAGTGATTCCAGGTAGTGCTTAATTTGGAAGAAAAGTGCCAGGGCTGTTGTGAGGAGGCCACTGCAACTTGCTCCACCTATTGTCACCGCCAGTGCTGCTAATGAAAGGAACACAACTACTAACCATGGCACTCCTATACATGGGACAATTCAGACTATTTCAGGCCACCCAAAACTATAAAGAATGGCCTGGACAACAGGTATTAGTGATTTTTTTTAAGAATCTTTTATTGATTTTTTTATGATTTTATTGGATTTTCACATATATATGTTACACTTCCTTGTATATTCACTTGAGATATAGTACATATAGCAATGGCAAAACATATATAAAGTACAGGTTACAGTATAGTCAATGTTTTAGGTTTAAACCATATTGCATGCATTAGGCGTGTCTTGACTTCGATTTCGGGCCCTAGATCAGCATCATCGTTTAGTTAAAATGTGTCCTTGCATATTATGTACTGCAGGCTGTTGGTTTATGCTTACCTGTACGACTGGGAAGGTTCAGGTTAGTGCGAGTGTCCGATCAGTCTTTGCAGATTTATCGACAAAAGACAGAGAACAAGTAAAAACATTTAGAACAGTTAAAACATTAGCTCAGCCAGCGTTACACCTCCCACTTCCCTACCTTGATCTACATAGTGACTCCTCGCCATTTTACTGCTTGTTCCCTCCCTGTCTTGGCGTGTGTACTCGCGCATTATCTCTGCCAGTGTACAACTACTAAGTGTTGTGGCCTCTACGCGGGCATAGCACTAGTTTATGGTACCCACCCAGAGGTCACTCAGCAGTTGGATCCCCTTCATCCGCGTTCACGCTCCACTGCAATTCAGTTAAAAAAACATCCCTGTATGTTGCGATGGGAACCTGGCGTAATCTCAGGATTTCCTCACGCCTGATGGTGAGGCTCTCTGCTTTGGCCCACACCAGCATTGAGTAACGCCACGCATGCTCATGTGGGGGGTCTGGTGCTTTCCACCTTTTCATTATCATCCTCTTGATGACTACCATCCCTAAATCTAGGAACTTGGATTTTAGTTTGGTATTGGGCATTCTTCGAAATTTGTGTAGTAGATATGTTGGCCATTCAAAGGGTATCTCGAGCCCGGTACAGGTGTATAACGCGGTGGCTACCCCGCTCCAGTATGCACCAATCCAAGCGCAGCTCCAGAGCATGTGTATCAGATCAGCCCCCAGTTCAGCCCATCTCGGGCACGCCTCTTCCACACAGCTGAAATATCAGTTGATTTTGGCAGTTGTAAGGTATGCCCTGTGAATTATGTATTCTGAATCTGACAGAACCGCATGTTCCTGGGGATACGGGTTGGACTCTCTAGCACCCTGGTCCACTCCTTATGTGTAAATTGGCGACCTCGGTCTTGCTCCTATTTGTGACGCAGCGAATCCAGGCTTACCGCTGCATGTCTTCTAGGCGAGGCAGCGAACCAGTGTGTGACGTGCCTATCCTGACCCATAACATGTAAATATTGCATTGTGAGGTGTATGCGCAGTGTAGTAATGTCACCCCATCTGGCCGCGAGTGTGGCAGTCGGTGAACGGTGCGCTTAAATCTACCCTGGTGAGAGCCCTTCTTCCGCTACCAGAGATGCATACGGGTTTAGCTCCCCTTCTCTATATAAATCTCCAAGTGTTTGTATGCCTCGCTCTTGCCATTGCCTGCGGTGTGAATACTGCCTGACCACTGGGAGACCCCTCTAAGGGTATCGCCGGTGCATTAGGGATAGTGTCCCAGGTTATATAAAGGCTCCTGTGAAAGCATTTATGTGCTACGGCAAGCCACAGGAGATCCGAAGGACTCGTCCTTGCACCTGGGTCGAAGAACCTGATGATTTCTTCCAGCGAGTAGGGGTTTGTGCGGTTGCTGTGTCCGCACGATGTTGATCTGACAATCACCGTGCCACTCACTGCAGCTGAGCTGCTAGATAGTAATGCTCGAAGCAAGGAGCCGCCAGTCCCCCCGGTCCGTTGGCAGGTACAGTTTATTAAGCGACATCCTGTGCCTGCTACTGCCCCAGATGAAGTCTCTTACCTGCTTCTCCAATGCGGTAAAGGAGGCTGGGATATATACATGCAGATGAAATAGTATAGGAGCCTTAGGAGTATTACCATTTTAGCTAGCGTTACTCTACCCGTTGCGGCAAGTGGGAGTGTGCCCCAGAACTGCAACTGTGACCTAACTGCCGTCATTGCCCTCCCTAGGTTCCCATCAAACAATCCTTTGGCTGGCGATAAATCCGAATGCCTAGATAACGGAATGTATCTTCCCTCCAATGCACTTTCCTGCCGTTAATGCTGAAGTCTGGGTCAGGATTCCTTGCATTGAACAAATATATGCAGGATTTATCGGCGTTTACTTTTAGCCCAGAGAGTGTGGCAAATTCTTGCAGTAATTGCGCCAATTGGCTTGGAACCTTCTCTATATCCCTAATGTAGATGAGCAGGTCATCCGCATAGAGCGATACCTGGTGTGTGGCACCCCCTAGCGGTATTCCGTCTTTCACTTGGGTACGTAGCGCCTCGGCCAGTGGCTCTATTGCGAGCGCGAAGAGGAGGGGAGACATTGGGCACCCCTGCCTCATTTCCCTTTGCACCGGGACAGCCTCAGAGATGTAAGGGCCCATTATAACTCTGACCGTGGGGGCCAGTGTAAAGCAATCATGCTAATTGGAGAAACCCCGCCCTTAAGTCGTATTTTTTAAGTGCCGCAAATAGGTAGTCCCACTCTACAGCGTCCTTTGCCACTCTGAAAAAACGCCTCAAATTAAGGGAGGTTCTGGTCCGTGTGAACCAGCGCGGGGGCCTCCAGTGCTAATCTATCCGCCAGCACCTTTGCAAATATTTTGCAGTCTGTATTAAGCAGGGCAAGGGGTCTGTATGAACCCATCACCATGGGATCTTTGTCAGGCTTTAATAAGGATACCAGGTGCGCTTCATGCATAGAGGGTGGAAGTTGACACTCTTCTACAGCGGAGGTGTACAGTGTATGGAACCGTTGTGCAAGTGATTCTCGGCATGCCCTATAATATCCTGCCGGCAAGCCATCTGGTCCCGGCGATTTCCCGGTGGCTAAGGATTTTATGGCTTCCCCGATTTCTTCTAGTGAGACCTTCTCAGTAAGCTTTTCCTTATGTACGTCTGCTACTTTAGGCAGCGGTAGGGAACGTAGAAACCTTTCCAGTCTCTGCCCGTTGCAGCACCCTTGGGACTAATATAGTTGAGTTTAATGCAGCATCATGGCCCTTTGTATTTCGCGCTGAGTGTATAGTACTACATCTGTGGCTGTCCCTATAGCTCCTATCTGGGCTCGAGTTTGTTCTGGTCTCATCAGCCATGCGAATAGCCAGCCTGCCCGGTCAGCCGTGGCATCCGTACGAGCTGTGTGCGCAGTGTAATTATGGCATCTGAGACGTTCGAGTAACTCAGCGTGTTCCGCGCGCAGTGCTATCAGGCATTGTCAACCACTGCCTGTTCCCTCCACCTCCCACTCATATTGCAGTAACTGAGACTCTATAATTGTGAGGGAGGTGGACAGCTGTTAACGAACATTCCACGTGACTCCCATACAATGCCCTCTAATAGTTATTTTGAATGCTTCCCATTCTACTAGTGTACTGCTGGCCATGCCATGCCATAATTTGTCTCAAAGTATGCAAGGGTTGCCGTCTCCAAAGACGAGTGGAACGCAGGGTCCTCCAGTGCAGCCGTTTGTAGTCGCCACATGGGTACCGAGGGGGATCTGTTTCCCAACTCAGCTGCAACCACAGGGGATTATGATTGGAATGTGTTCGGCCTAGGTATTCTATCTTGCTAACTAACGGAAGGAGCGACTGTGAGCCCACCAACCTATCCAGACGCACATGAAGCCCATGTACTGCGGAATAATGTGAATAGACCCGTGCCCCAGGGTTGGGGTTACGCCAAATATCTAGTAGTGCCCAATGTGTGAGCCAATCTGTGAGGGCCTGCGCGTTGGATGTAGTGGTGGTTCTATTAAGGGGTGGAAATGACCTATCAAGGTCTACGTTGAGCACCGAGTTGAAATCTCCCACCAACCACGGGACTCCATTCCATTGAGCTGGTATCCCTGACAGGCGTACAAGAAAGGAAGGTTGGTCTATATTTGGGGCGTAGTTGGAGCCTAGCAATATTGTTTGGCCGTTTAACCTCCCTCTCTCAAAGGTGTCTGCCCTCTGCAACCACGATGTCTCCCTTGTGTTCGAACAGCACTCCAGCTCTTATCTATCCAATGTATGTGCTCCGTGCATCAGCTGACTAGGTGGTGCCGAATACCTTGCCTCTCCACCGCCTGTGCAGCCTTTCCAACTCAGTGTGTGATGTTTGTTTCCTGCAGCAAGGCGATACCAGTCAAACGGAGCTGTAGGTATGAGAATATAGAGTATCTGCGTGTAGGTGTGTGCATGCCGCGTATGTTCCACTTGATTATGTTAACTTGTGTCATTTCTGGCTCTTAAGTCTTGCAGCGGAGCCTGTGACGAGCAGTGCAATGTTAAATTTGTGGGGCATGCGGGATTTCGGGCTGGCTTTGCTACTGTAACATTTGCAACTATTGGGGGCGAACTCTACGAAGATGTCCGTCCAAACTTCATGCCTAACAGTGGCAGAAACTTTTCCAGTATGGTAGCTGGTGGGGGTATGCGCTGTGTGTGCCTGACTGCAGTGTTAGCAATCCCTGTGTATCGGGGTCTTGCCACCTGCCCTTCCAGCTGGTGTGCAGGGGTTTGTATTCTCAGGTTGTGTATGTCTTTGGTCGCAGGTTGGCACGTTAGATGTGCGTGTAGCCAGCCTATGTGTCGTCTACTAACATTACCTACGCGTAGAGCTAGCATCATAAAGGATCAGCATAATAAGTTCTCTGCCTGCATGTGCAGTCTTTTTTGACACTGCATGCATTTTGTGCACAGTCATATAATGTCGTCTGCTGTGTGATATCCGGCATCTGTATTTCCTCCTGGTTGCCAGGACCAGGGGTTGATGAGCCGCTAGCCGTCGCCGACCCAGAGGAGCTCATTTCCTGGCTTTCACGATGCAGTGCATTTGCAAGTGCCGCAGCTACCTCCAAGGCAAGGCGCCTTGTCGTTCTATTCTCCCCTGTTCCGGGTTAGGAGCCTTTGTAGCTGAGGTCATGTTCACTGGTTTCGTATAGTTCCCACGCCGACGATTCCTCTTACCTGTCGCTATAGCTGATTCTGTCGCATTGGGCCTGAGCCCTGTCCATATCCCTGACTGCTCTAGCCAGTCCCACAACTCAGCAGGTTAATCAAAGAATCGGACTACTCCTTTCGCTACCACCCTCAACCTGGCAGGGAACAACATAGAGTAGGAGAGCTCCAGCTCGCGAAGCTGACGTTTCACAGCTGCGTAGATGCTTCTATGCCTTTGCACTTGCGTCGTGTAGTTTGGGAATACCATTATCGGAGTTCCGCTGACCTTGAGGTCTGTGATATTGCGAGTTTCACGCAACACCACATCCCCTGTCCTTGTAATTGAGGAGTTTGAAAACGAACGGTCTCGGGAGGGCCCCTGGCAGGGGTCTGTGGGCCGGCACACGATGCCCCCTTTCTACTGCAGAGTGTGGCGACAGTGCCCCTGAGAGTAATATATCCTTGAGCCAGCGCTCTACATACTGTTCTGGGTTCCATCCTTCCTCACCCTCCGGGAGGCCCACCACGCAAACATTTTTGTGGCGTGAACGCCCTTCCGCATCTTTGACCCTGTTCTCCGGTGCGTGTTTGCGGTCTAAGATGTCTTGCAGGGCTGTGGTGTGACTTTGGGTGATTGGTTTCAATTCCGTCAGGGACTGGTCCTGCAAATGGACTCCCTCAGCTTGCTTGTGGTGATCGGCGCATAGAAGGGTAAAGTCTAAAGTGACCTTGTCCATTTGGATTCAAGGGAGGATCTTGTTTGGTCTAATGAGACCCGATCTTTTCCACCGCCATCAGCACAGTGTCGAGTATAGCCGCCAGTGTTGCATGTGGTACACCACCAGTCTCATCCCCTCCAGCGCCCACTGGTTCCAAACTACCAGTGCGCGTGGCATTTTGTTGGGTGTTCGCACATAGAGGCCCATTGCTAGCTGCTGCACCGAAGGCATTCACCTCAAGTAGGCTGGTTCTGTGCGAGTGCGCGTAGCTTGTTCTGATTTGGTTGTGCTTCAGGCAAAAATCCAATGTGTTGAGTGATGGATCTGGCGCGGGGACTCCTCGATGCCCCACTTCAGCTGTGTCCACCTGCTTTAGGATATGTTGTTTCCCCTGGGCCAGATCGTTGCCTTGGTTTTTGAGGGGCACTCCCTCTGTGCCCATGTTTTTATGTGTGGCCCCTGTTTGCTGCAGCAGGGCAGCCCCAGATGGCCTAACTGCGCTCTTGGTAACTCCTAGCCCGCCCTCCGGGCGCCCCCTATTTTGTGCCACCTGGGCCTGAGTCTGATCCGACTCCCAAGCCCAACTCACCACGTCATTGATAGATGGCTGTGTCCGGTGGTTGTCTCCTCAATATGGCCTCCCCACACTCTATGGCCTCGCCTCAGTCCTCTGACAGGCCTCACTGCTTCGCCGATTTTTCCACTAGCCAGCACCAGGCCTTGGGTGGGACCCTGTGCTGCACACAACCACCAGGCTTCAGCTGGAACTCCGCCTCAGCGAATTCCGTCCTGGTCAGATGCCTCTGGAGCGCTACGCACCTATTCTGGATGTCTTCCTCTTGCTTGCATGTGGGGGGTATGATGTTCAAGTATCATTGACTGTTCAGCACCAAAACACGGCCCTGGCGTCTGTCCTGCGCCCCCAACAATTAGTCATCTCCACAGTTAGTAGTGGGAGGCAGTCTCGTTTTGCTTTTCTGTCCCTGCTTGCTTACCGGTGCTCAGGCATTTAGGGGTGGCATCTCACTCTGATCGCGGCCCTGATGATCTGTCTCACCACAGGCAGTGCAATACCCCTCCGGATCTTGATTCTTCTTTGGTGTGCGGGCACTCAGCAGCGGAAGACAGGTGGGATCCTCAGCGTCTCCCCAAAGCGCCGACAACACCAATTGCGCTTGCGTGGGCTCCGGACGCCATCCCTGCGTACACTCTTCGCCAGTCACCACGGCCTGTGGTCTAGTTGAGCGGGCTGCGACTTGCTTCCGGCGGTACCCCGAGACCTCCCAGGCAGTGGGGCCGCTCCGTAACTGCCAGCAAGGGAGCTACGGTTGCCCCCACCCACCCCCGTGTGGTCCCTCTCCTACCATCCACCGTGGGGACCTCGCCTCGGACAGCCCGGGCTCAGTGCTTTAGGCCTTCAATGGGGAGTGTGAGGCCCCACCGGCCCCTAGGCCTTCAATGGAGATCGAGGACCGCACCACTTCAAATGTTTCTCCTGGCCCCGCGGTCTCAGCAGATCTCCCACGGCGACCGTGATCAAGTGTTTTTCGACCCCTGCACTGAACGTGCTTGGATGTCTCCGGTGCAGGATGAGGATCAGGAAAATTCTGGGATTATCGGCAGAGCTCTAGTGACTCACGCCCGCCATGATGGCTAACTGGCATAGCCCTCATCAGGTATTAGTGATTTTTAATGTAAATCGAATGATTAAATAACTATTGTTGTGCTCATTTGAAAATTAGATGGACCACTCCATCATGTGGCATACTGTCATAAGTGCCTGTGCTGACAATTAAGTGCTGTTGCTGAGCACCTGAATCCACCGGCTCAAATTAAGCACTGGTGTCCAACAGAAAGATTGTAGCCAAAGGTAACTAACCTTTTCTTTTTACTTAGCACACCAAACACATGTGTTTTAATAAATACATCAACATTTCTGGTCTGGTTGTGCAATTGGAATGTATAAGTAGGGTGTTGCAGTTTTAGTCAAGGAATCAGGTGTTTATAAATTATCTGGGAACTCTTTAAGTGTAAGGAAAGACTTGACAATACTTTTTTTCAACAGAGTATGTAATTTCTGGTACTGCATCGTTAGTAATAAAGCATGAAAAGCCTTTATTTCCAATTAATTACAATGTATCAATTTTTTATTTCTTACAATGTATCATATCCAAGGAGTACTTGATGATCAACTGTGTGTAGGTTTTGCAGATGCTAAATGTCTCCTCCCCCTTTGAAAGCAAATTATTTCCAGGTTTTCATTTTGTGCTTAGAGTAATAATGTGAAATGACACAAAGACTCCAAAGGGCTGTGGCCTCAGTCAACAAAATGTAAAGTGTCTTCCTCATATTTGCTATGAGTGGTACAAGTTTGACCATCTGGCAAGCTGCCGCTTCTCGTCTCTCTATATATTCACAAAGTATGACTGTCATGATTCTAATGCTGTGAGCGTGCCTGCATTCGGTAGAAAACATTATAGTACAGTAGCTAACATTTAATGATTCCTCCAAGATGAGGTATGTTCAGGTAGAAGTATACATTATCCATCTGCACAGGAAGCGACATCACTGGTTTCCTGCCCACGGTACTCAGCCCGCCTCTTTTCTCTCTAGGCCTGTTTAATTGTTGCTTCAGAACAGACGCAAATCTGATTCACCGAAGGCATGCAAAAGGCAAGCCCGTCCATCCACACCTAGACTTTGCCAAGAGCCAGGAACCCTAGTTCTCCCCCTACCCACTGATTCGCTCTTTCACGCTCCTAACTCCAGCCAACACTCGCTGTGCTGCTGTCACACCACCCTACACGAAAAGAGCATTCACAGATGGCTCCTGCAGGTTCTCATGCACGCTCCCATACCCTACACCCACCAGTCCTGCACCAACAGCATCCCATTCATAGACACTCACAAACCTGCTACCCCCTCGCATAGATGAAACACCGCCCAAACAACATGTTGTATGCATGCTCCTCAACTCGCGCTTCTCACCAAACATGCTAAGAAGATATGGGACCTACTGCACAACCACTCTCCGAACTTGCTCATTCCCTCAGAAATATGGCTGAACCCAACCTCCGCACCGTACATCGCTAGAGCCATCCTTGCCGGATACAAGATCATTAGGCAAGATTATCAGCACTAGCCTGGAGGTGGAGTAGCCATCATATTCAAAGACACCGTCAGCTGCACCACCTAAACGGACACTCCCACCAGCTACATGGAACACCAAGTTCATGTCACAGTAAACTTCTGTTTACTGACACCACAGATAGACATCTTCAAATCAACTCTAACATGCTGCCACCAGCAGGGATCACTGTCAAAATATTGATTCCCAAAATATCTCCTTACACAAATATCGATGCAAAAATATCTCAAAAATATCGACTTCATATATTTAAAATTGTAATTACAAAAATATCAGTCAAAATATCAATGTAAAAAATATAGTTGTACAAAATATTTATATTTTTATTTAAATACAAATTTATGCTTAATATATAATAAAAAGAACTTTAAAAAATGTAGATTTAATATACTTTTTTTTGTTGTAAATCTTTTGTTTTTATATTAACATTGCTCAAGATCTTATACATGACTTAGCAGTGAACAAAAGGCTCGTAAACCAACAGTATGACAATACAGCATTAAGGATCTAGAGAGTTACCAAAGGGTCCCGCTACAATTGCCCCCCCCCCCCCCTCTCGAGGTTTGGTACTTGCACTATGGGCCCAACACCCTCTTCCATTTCTTCACACAACCTCTGGACTTGTAGACAGTTTCCTCCGCCCTCTGACACCAATCCAGATCCCTGAGCCACTGGTCCCATTGCGGGGATTCCCACAGGATGTGGAAGAACGTGCCTTCCTCCCGGCAACCCCTCA